>NW_026515505.1:0-600000 GCF_014898815.1 Panonychus citri | reverse complement strand
GATGTAACGGTGTTGCAGTTATTGAGAGGAAGAGCAATTGATTTGATTGTTGAAACAATGTTGATTAAGGTAATTTTGGGATAACGGATTAAACTATTTTCTTTGTGGTCAATCATTAGCCATCATACTGACCATTATTATGGTATAGTCAATGGTCAATGTTGACGTTTAGGATTCAATTTATTATCATTATCATTGAGAATTAATCATTATCAGGATGAAGTTGATGATTCTTGAAGAGGGAGATGGGAGATAATGGACAATGTGATGGTCATTCATGGGGATAATCATGGGGTCATCTGAATGGTTCAATGGCCTTTCATTGGACAGCAACATGTTAGTGGGCTAAAGTTGTCAATTTGTATCATGATGACTAATATTTTCCGGAATGATGAAGATTCATCGAAGAGAAAAAGTAAAGTTCTAGAAAGAAAAGTTATTCCTGGATCCATGTTATCGTTTCTTTCCAGTGTTGACAAAATTTCATGCTGGAAAAGTGAAAGTCAAAGTGTTCGCACTCTCATGGTTAATGATTGTCTTCATGATGATCATGGAGAAATAAAGAAATGAAAGTAAAAGATGTGAATACCAAAAAAAAACGAATTTCGTCTCAATTTCTATGAACTTTTATAACTTCTTTTCATGAGATTTACTTGTTTTCATTGATGGAGATAAGAATTGAAATTACACTTGAGAAGACAAATTTTATTCTCTCTCATCATTCATTCTCTTATCATCTTCATCATCCATGAGAATTTTGTCTACCATGGATATAGATCTTTCTCTGAACTTTCAGAAAGAATATAAAAGTTCTAGAATCGAGTTAGGTCAATCGTCTTTCCCTTCGTCCAATAACCTTTTCGTCTCTCTTTTTCTCTCCTGGTTCATGGTAATCATCATTATCTCCATCATCATCCTCTCTTTCTCTTCTTTCTTTTTTCCCTGAATTAATCAATAAAATCATTTCTACTCTTGACTAACCTTTAAATTGGTCTAGGGACAAAACGATTACCAAGTTTCTATTTTCCCTTTAGAAATAGACTGCTGGTCATCCAATGGTCAGTTTATCTTTCCTGATAATTTCATAGTTGATTTGTTTTCTATTATATTTTTTATTTTCTCCTCTTATTAATTATCTTGTTTATCTCCAATCATCAGAATCACAATCATGATCATTTCTCAAGGTTCCACTTTCCTGGAATCAAATGAACCACCAGCAATCAATTTCCATTGTTTTACTTTCACGATTGTTGGTTGATTAATTTTCGCAGTTTTAATTTTTTTTGTTTTTACCTTCTCGATAATCAGTATTATCCAAACAACAATTAAAATACAATTCAATTGTGACTTGCACATAAGCTCTTGACTACTTAATTGTTATAAATGTTAATTTGATTACTATTTGGTTAGATTAGATACAATTAAGTGAGGATTAAATTACCAAAGTCAAGGTTGTATTTACATTCATTTGCGTTGTTGATTGTAAACAATTAACGTTGAAAACTTGATTAACTATCATGATTAAGGGAAATTATTTACAAAGGTTATTGGATGATAGTTAGTTTCTTAATTGTCACTGTTGATTAAGTGTTACAATCATCATTGGCTTGATTGTTTCTCATTTGATTTAAATGACAAATTGCAATGTGACAAATTTTGATTTTGTCAATCAATTAATTGGTTGTTACTTTTTGATCACAATTTGGTTGATAATAATCTTAATTGTTTGTTGATTTTTTTCTCACTTAAATTGTTGATGATTAACGATGATGATTGTAAATTTACACTTGAAAGCTTTTAGTTAATCAATAATTATATTGGTGTTGTTTGGTTAACTTTATTGGATCAAATTGAAAATCAATTAACCCAATTAATTTAATACTCAGCACTTAAAAAAGTTTTCATTTAATTTTCACTAAACTGCAAACAATTTACCTTAATCACTAATGATTAAATCTAATTGTGATTATTTAAAAGATTTGATTGTTGATGAAAACTTTTTGTATAATATTATCTGTTTATCCCAATCAATCAACAATCATTATAAATAGTTAATCAATACTAACAATCAGTCTGATTGTTGTCTATTAACCTAGAAAGATGAAAAATGAATCAAATTAAATTAAATTAAATTAGTCAAGAAACAGAAATAAATATTATATGATATAATTAACTAACTAAATTTAGTTTAAACCATAGGAAAGCAGGTTTTAAATTGTCAAGCTGTTAAAATGAAATTAATCAACCAGCAATTAGTAATTTAAAAAAATCTACTGGACATTGGAAACTGGATTAGTTATATTGACTTGACAACAATTAAGAACCATTCATATTAATGATTAGACAAGAAATTGAAATAAATAATCAAATCATCTGAAAGCAATTATGAAATCAAAAAATGTAACATAACAAACTTGGGTGGTTGGTACTTTTAGATTTGAGGATTGATTGTAATAGTTAACTAAATTGTAATTAACTATCAGTTACCCCCAATGATGGATGATGATGATTATCAATGTAATTAATGTAATCAGTTTGTGTCAAAGTGCCAATGTAATTTAATCACTAGACCATTAAAAAGCTCACAGGTAAACCCCAGTGGGTAGATGAGGTAATCCCGATGATTAGTTTCTTAATTGTTAATTGTTGATCTAAATGGCAGATTAAATCATCTAACTGCTTCCATCTATATGTTACCATTAAAAGTGAACAATTTAAAGTTTCCATTACCGCTCAATACAAAGTTTTAATCATTTGGAAAGTGATTAACTTTAACCATTCAGCTAAATTGTTGTTTTGATTGTTTAGATCTTTTAATTATTTAGAGTTAACTGTGAACTTTTTTTTCCTGATTCCTAACTAGATGCTGTTTAATTATTTGATTAGCTGATTAAATATTAGATTGTTACAACTCAACCTTGATTGTTGATGTTTTTTTTAAGTTAATTGTGTGTGTTAACATTTAGATATGTTTAATTGTGACAATTATTAAAAATATACTGTGACTTAGGTTGATAATCAGTTAATCTAATTACGTCTAGGGTAATAATTAGATTTTGATTAATTGTTGAACAAGAAAAGTTTAATCAACTGTTAAGCTCATTTATTAATCATAAGAGTAGATTACAATTAGTAAACAGTGTTTAATTGTCTAACCTCAATGGATGATTAGTTTAATCTTGTTAAATTGTGTTTTTGCTGCTGCTTGTCATTTAAATTGTTGCTAATTAATAACAAAATGGATTTACAATTGAAAACTATTAATCAAATCAATGGAAACACAAATAATGTGAGTAAAAATCATTTTTGTTTAATTGTTGGCCAATGATCATAACTGATTGTATGTTGATTTTAATTATTATTAGTATTTCAATTGAAGATTATGAACATTTTGATTTATCAAGTTGTCGGTGATATTTTCCTCTGTTAATTGTTTTGTTAATTGTTCCCGCAAAGGTAAAAACTGATTGTAAACTCAAAGTTAATCATGATGATAACGGTAACTTAAAAGTAACGGCAATTAAACATGGTATGTCCGTGATAACAACTATCCTATTTGTGGCCGGGGAAAATGCCGGAGCGGGTTTATTGGCACTTCCAAGTACATTGAACAAATCGGGCTGGTGGGGATTACCTTTAATGGTGATGATAATATTTGACTCGGCGGTGGCCGCTTCGTTGATCGGTAAATGTTGGCTTATTCTCGAGGAGAGATGGCCTCAAGAGTATCAATTAAATTGTCGAAATCCATACCCAGAGATTGGTAAAATGGCCTTTGGTCCTAGAATGAAGTAAGAAATTGTTAACCATAATGTGTCTCATTAATTTTAATGATCGACGTGTCAACTTATCATTTATCAAATAAATGACCTACAAAATTTAGGTCTATGGTCACTATTATGTTACAAGTAACATTGATCGGCACTTCGGCTGTCCTCCTATTGGTCTGTGCCCAATTATCCTCTGACCTGATTGACCGTAATCATAGTCTCTCCTATGGCCTGTGGATACTTATCATTGCTTTTGGTATTTGTCCATTCATGTGGCTTGGTACTCCGGTTGAATTTTGGCCTGCAGCCGCTATTGCACTAGGAACCTCAACAATCGCTGTACTTTTATTACTCTTTGAGATTGGCCGTGATTTGGCCTCAACTTCATACGATCAATTACCAATTGCATCGGAGGTTAATCTAAGTACAATTTCACTTGCTTTCGGGTCATTTATGTTTGCCTCTGGCGGAACGGGTCCATTTCCAACCTATCAAAACGACATGAGAGACAAATCAAAGTGGACACGAGCGGTGGTCATTGGATTCACCGGTAAGCTTAAATCAAATTAATCGAAATCAAATTGATCCCAATTTCCTTTCAGTCTTATTTTTCCTGTTAACACCTCTTCCGATCATGGGGTATCTCGCCTACGGGTCAACGGTCAGTACCAATATTATTCACTCGATACCGATCGGTATGAGTCGGGATATTGTGGCCATTTTGATGGCTGGACATTTGTTTTTCGCTTTTCTTTTAATGATTAATCCGGCAGTTCAAGAGATCGAAGATAAATTCAATGTACCACATAGTAAGTTAATCAAAGCTGTAATTAGACAATCAATTTAATCAGTGAGATCAAAATGAGAAAATTGAAAATAAACTAATCCAAATGATCACATACAAATCATCATAGACTATTGATTGGCAAACAATTACCAGCAAATTGTTACATTGATTTACAACTGATTTGAAATGTTGATTGTTACCAAAATGATTAATTGTCTCATTATAATTGATTAACAGCTTTTAATTGGAAACGAGTTGTAATCAGAGTGACAATGTTATTCCTGATTGTTTTCATTTGTGAATCGATTCCAAGGTTCGGCAAAATTTTGGACTTGATCGGAGGATCGACGATGAACTGTTTGGCCTACATATTTCCGCCCTTGTTTTATATACGATTATGTTCAATGAAGAATCCATCTTGGCCTGAAAGGTAAATTTCGTCGCGCAATTAAACGACAATTAAGTTGATTAAATTGTTAATTATTCTTTCAGGAAAATATCAACGGTCAACAAGTTGTACTTTTATAAGATCGTATTGATCGGAGTCATTGGCGGCATTTGTTCAACCGTTTCCGCGACTTTGGCCATTCTCGGCCCGAACGCATTTGTATTACCTTGTTACCTTGATCTTAATTGTACCAATGAATAGGAATCAAATTTAATTGTAATTAACTTTAAGATCTCTTTTTCATTCATTCCAAAACTTTGACAAATTTTTTTTACTTTGATTCAAATGATTTATTAATTATTGTCACAGTTTTTTATTTGTCTTGAAAAGTTAATTGTTGTCGAATGACAATTAACTTTGTGAATTTCAACCAAACAATTAAATGATTTACTCAACAATTAACAGCCTTTTTTTCAGGCTTTGTTGAGGTCAATACGATAGCTGCTGAAATTTTTTTCGCGATTTATTCACAATCAAAGATTCAATTGATTAGTAATTAACTGGTTTAAATTGTTGATTAAATTGCGAAAAAAAATTAGCCAACACCAAGATTAATTATTTCTTCAAACTTTGATTCCTAACAATTAACTATCTGCAGTATTAACCACTGATGATACTGATTAATTGTCGATAAACTTTTTTTTCTGGTGAACCTTAACTATCAGGTAACAATAGTTAATCATGAAAATCAAGGTAAAAATTAACAGAAATTTATTTGCACCTTTGTTGATTGACCTTTCACTTGAAAGGTTAACAATTAACTGATTGATAAAAAAACTCTTTTATTGTAACAATTAAGGAATATGTTCAGTTTGTAACAATCATTTGATGTCAATCTATTTGTTTGTTGATTTCCTTTTGGCAGATTTAATTGTTACTTGGTTTGTTTTTGTTATAATTTAAACTGAATTAGTCTCCGTCACTGACCTTGAGGGTCACTGTGGTCATTAAAGTGAATCCAATTACCAGGGAAAATAACTGGGCAAGTCCGCTGATTTCTGGACATCGGTCAGCTTGTAAGATCTCAAGGAAGACAATGTACAAAATGGCCCCGGTGGCAGCGGCGTTTAAAAGGATTAAAGTCAACGATCCGTCTTCGGAGAGACCTTGTTCCGTTAGAATGGCCAGTATTATACCGAGCGGGGACATGGCCGAGAAAAGGGTTATATGAACGGCGGTCAGTGAAAGGCTACAAGTTTTCTCGTAAAGTTCAAAGCCGATAGCGAAAACAACGACCAATTTATGTAGACAAATGGCAAAGAACATTGTCCAAAGGGAACTGACCGTCGATTGTAGGCCGATTGCGACTCCATCGAAAATAGAATGAGCCAGAAAAGCGACAACAATAATCAAACCTCGAGCAAATCTCGTCCATTGACTATCAAGTTTATCCAAATTCTGTTGATGATTATGAACATTTTCCACAGTTAAAGGAGATGTCGGCAAATCTTTTCCTCTCAGGCCAACAATCGACCCATTGTCGTAGATACTTTTAGTAAATGTATCATTACTGGACAATCGACTTCGAGATTGTTCAAATGGTGAACTGGTCATCGAACCATCGGTCGTTTTTTTAGAACCATTAACGGGACGAATCAAGGTTCCATAGTCACCTTCGGCTTCTCCCTCAGGTAAACATCGCACAATTTCATGATGGTCACCATGATGATGGTGATGAGCTGATTGACCGATCAGCAATAAAATAATTTCTTCAATGAAATAAGTTAAAAAAAGTCCACAACAAATAGAAATTTCAACCCAAGGAGTTTTATCAGACTGACCATCGCCTCCTTCTTGGTCACTATCATCACTTGAATACTCATCATTAGTGTAATAATTAACTCTAACACGTGATTGATTAAAAGTGTTACGTTGGTTACGATCATGATTATCACTATCATTGGTTAATATCATGATTGGTGCGGTTGATTTTATTGTGTTGTTTTCGTTGTGATTTTGTTGATTATTCAAATAGTTTTGATAATTTTCTTGAATTTCGGGAATCATATGGACAAAACAAGTCGCTAATAAGACACCCCCGCCAAACACTAATAGTAAATGTAAAACTTTGGCACTTTTACCACCATGGATTGGCCTCTGTTCCCCACCACCACCACTACCAATATCCACTCCCAAAGGCTCATCAAGATCGTTAAGGGTGGAAAGACGCTCTTGCCTTCGTCGCCACAATATAAAAACAATCACAGGTCCAAGGCCTGCGATCATCGTTAGTCCGAAGAGTCCAACAAGTGCTAATAGACGAGCACCAAGAAGGGACATTGTTAATCGTTAACGAAATGGTCGCCACCAATCAGCTCAATCGACACTAATTATCAGCCAAATGTCAAATTCAACACTGGAATCACTGGTTCCCCTCTTTTGATTAAATTGCTCGCTACAAGGAGATTAATTGTTAATCATTTCACTCATTAATTTCCATTGTGATGATGATCATTTAAAACTTAATCACTTAAACATCTACTCACTTTAATCATTATGATCTTGAAAACTTGGAATTGTTGTTAATTGTTGTTGTTACTCTGAGGTCGATGAAGTTCAATCAAACCAGTTAATTAACTGATCAACTAATTGTTTGTTTAATTGGAGGAGTATAAAAGTGGGAGGACAAATTAATACACAAAAAAATAAATTAGAGGTGGATTGGGTAACAATTTAGCTAATTGTTGAAATATTTATCACTTGAACATAAATTTGATGTATTGACAATTAATCAAATTTTTTATTTTGCTGAATTTAATTCAATTTTTGTATTAACCTTTTGGTTAACTTGATGATAATTAAATTATATTAAACTTACTAATTGTACAAACATATACCAACTAATCACATTGTTAGTGTGATTAGTTGATTGTTTTTAATTTCAAGTCATTTGATTGATTTGATCAAATTAACAACACACATTGAGATACAGCTACACTGATTAACTTTGATAGTGACAATCAAAGGTTGATTAGATAGCTAATTGGGGTTTCAAATACATTTGCTTTTAATTGTGTAGTTTAACAATTATCTTGGTTAATATATTTTCCTAATCATTTTTGGTTAGTTGATTAAAAAATCTCTTAGATTAATAAATTGATAAAAATGGTCAACAATTAATCAACAATCAACAAGCATTGTGATCATTACCAATATTTAAAGCTATGAATTGTCAACAGCAATCAGAGGTTGATAATTAAATTTTATTTGATTTGATTAAAAATAATTATTCTTTGGACGTTAATTGTCAATATATTTTATTGTTATTGATTGTTGATCAAATTAGATTTGAATTAACTATCATCGTGACCTTATTAGACAAGGAAATATTAATTAAACAATTAACTGATTCACTTTAAGTTTAAATAGATAATTGAAACAATTAACAACACATTGAGTAACCTGATTGTTAATGAAAATGAACAATTAACAACGATTAACCTTCAATTTGATTAAGAAACAATTACCAATGTATTTTTAGACAAAGATTAACCGGAAGATATTGTTATTAGATTGTCGATGATAATTTAATTGTTTGCCTTTAATTGTGAAGGGAATTAAAGGTTTTCCATGATCAAAGTTGTTGGTTGATCAATAGGAAGAAATTAAAAGGAGAGAATGAGAGATGGACAATCAACTAATTGTTCAAAATAAAATTCGAATTCATCAAAGGTTATATTAAGATATGATTCTTTGCGCATTCGATAAATTTCATGATGATCATGATGATTTTCATGATGATGACGATAGAAAGGAGAAAGTAACCATTGTGACGATGATAAAGAAGATGAGGTCTACCTTGAGATTTTTTTCTCTTTCCAATTTGTTCATGATCAAAGTGAAAGGATTGGTTATGAGCAGAAGATTTCAATGCCATGGAATAGGTTTTCAGGGTCATGATAACCCTGAATCCAGAGGATAGAATAAAAGTCAAGGTCGATTGTCTTCAATTCTCAATGAAACTAGTTCATCGGAAGCGTTTTCATGGACAAACTTTCTATTCTCAAGGTTCATTTCAGTTCAACCTTCCATAGGAATCGAATCAGAATCATAATTTTTTCCCTTCTCTCTCAATATCAATGTAATTCTGAAGGTGAAATCAAAATCTTCTTATACTCATACAAAGATAATCAGATGAATACTTTTCTCTCTCTCTCTCTCTTACTCCTTATACTGAGATTATCATAATGAAGATAATCTACAAAATCAATGAGAAATTATCTAATGTCCATGACTTCATACTCGTGACAATCAGAATATACTATTGATAGTAATTGAAATGACAAATATTAAAAAACAAAAGTCATAATTATTAATAGTTAACCAGATCAATTGAAGCTCGAAATATATTCAAACCCTATGATAGATTTTCTTTTTTTTCAAAGAATTTGAACTAAATGCTGTTTATTTTATGATGACGAGATGATCATGATGAGATGATTTAGAAATAATAATAATGATGAAAGTTAATTGTTGATTTCTTTTTAATTACTTTACTAATTGTTGAGAGAATCGCATTCAGCGCCATCTAACCAAAGAATCTAAACTTTGTTTTTAGTTCGAAAATTGCGCTT
Source organism: Panonychus citri (assembly GCF_014898815.1). Taxonomy (NCBI): domain Eukaryota; kingdom Metazoa; phylum Arthropoda; class Arachnida; order Trombidiformes; family Tetranychidae; genus Panonychus; species Panonychus citri. The sequence continues at coordinate 590,421 of NW_026515505.1, read as the reverse complement.
CACCGTAACCATGGCAACTTTCATTGAATGAGAAGTTTCCGTATCCGGAAAATTGGAGCTTTGGTTTTTGAGTAACTTGGTTAAGTGTAATCGTTGTTTTGATATTTAGTTTAATTAATTTGGTGTTTAATTAAATTGTTTTCCCTTCAAAATGTCTACTAAGCCTAAGATACAAAGTGTCCAAGTTTTTGGTAGGAAAAAAACTGCCACCGCTGTTGCTTATTGCAAAGCCGGTGGTGGACTTATTAAGGTTAATGGTCGACCCTTGGACTTGTGGGAACCTCAAGCTCTTAAATATAAATTATTGGAACCAATTCTTTTACTTGGACAAGAAAAGTAAGTAAAAATTTGAAATTGTCATCATTTTGAGTACCCATATTGATGGTAAAATTGTTTCATTAATTGTTCTCTTGGTGTGTATTTGTTTATTTGCAGATTCTCTTCGGTTGATATGAGAGTTCGTGTACGAGGTGGTGGACATGTGGCTCAAATCTATGCTATCCGACAAGCCATTTCCAAAGCACTGGTATCTTATTATCAAAAATTCGTTGATGAAGCTAGTAAAAAGGAGATCAAGGATATCCTAATCTCATATGACAGAACACTTCTTGTCGCTGATCCTAGAAGATGTGAACCCAAGAAATTTGGTGGTCCAGGAGCCAGAGCTCGTTACCAAAAATCTTACCGTTAAAAAAGATCTTTTGTGTTTATATACAGAGATATTCTTCTCGATTAAAACCCTCTCTTGAGTTAACTTAATCGTACACAAATTGTCTTACTTTACCTCGTGTATATAAAATAGACTTTGAAATCAATTCGGTTTACACAAAGCACAATGTGGTTGAACAAAAATGATTACACTTATATACGATTGACTAAAAGGGAACTTTTTATTTGAAATGTAAATTGTATTTTAAAAGGTTACAAGCAATTAGCTAATTGTGTTAAAAATCTTTGAGATTTCCTCGTTTCTCTTGTTCAGCCTCAATTGCCTGGAAAAGTGATTTAAAATTTCCAGCACCGAAACCATTGTGATTATGTCGTTGAATTATCTCCAGGAAAAGTGTTGGCCTGTCCTGAACTGGTTTAGTAAATATTTGTAACAAGTAACCATTTTCATCGTGATCAACCAGAATTTGAAGTTTTTCCAATTCATCGAGATCTTCCTTCACATGGATTGGACTTGATTTAAGTTGATTACGTAAATTGTTGTAATATGTTGATGGTACATTGAGAAATTGCATACCTCGAGCTCGAAGAGCTTTAATTGCTACAATTGTTTATGAAAAGAAAACAAATTAATCAATCTGATTGGTTAGGTTGTTAATCTTTGAGTGTTTAGGGGGTTAATTTAATTTCATCTCATTCATTAAGATACTAATTGATCGTGTGATTTCAGAATGGAAACAATTTATCACAATTTTCTCAACAAAAATCTCATGATTGTTGTTGATTAAAGATGATAATCTATTTGATTAACGATTTGTTTTTTGTTTATTATTCTCAATTTACCTTCAATTATATTATCAGTGTTAAGAGCGATATGTTGAATACCTGGTCCACCATAATAATCAAGATACTCTTGAATCTGTGATTGTTTTTTACCTCTCGCTGGTTCATTGATTGGTAATTTAATTGTTTCCTCAGGATTTGTCATCACAATTGATCGTAAAGCTGAATAATCAGTGTGAATTTGAGAATCATCAACTGACCAGAATCTATGGAAAGTTAATTGTTTCTCATATTTATTAACAACCTTTTCCATTTCGGTTTCTGGTTGATTACCAACACAATGATCAACGAAATTAAGACCAACCGGAGATAAATTATCAAGAAGTTTAATCTAAATAGAGGGAAAAAGGGGGAAACAAAAGAGTATTGATCAATTAGAAAATCTAATTGATCGAGTTGATTGTTCAAGTGAATATGAACTCACCTCCAACGGCGACTCCTCGTAACCTGGTAAAAAGAGTCCATTGTAATTGTCTCTCTCGATGAGAGTGTGAGTTGTATCACCGAACGTTTGAATTTGAGCAAATTTAACGGAACCTTTTCCGTCGGTTTCGGTCCAAATTTCTTTGACCACATTGGCACCTTGAGCTTTCGCTTTACTGACGATCTGTTCGATTCCTTGGACTCGCAGGGCGACGTCTTTCACTCCGTCGCCGTGAGTAATCAAATGTTGGCCTAACTCTTGATTTCCTGGTTCCAATGGGGAGACGAACACAAAGATGATCTTATTTTGTTTAATCGCGTGAAAGGCCAATTGCCGTGATCCAGTTTCTAATCCCTTGTAAGCCAACGGAGTGAAACCCATTTCGACGCAATAATAAGTGGCCGCTTGTTTGGCATTTCCAACCCAGAAAACAACATGATCGAAGTGAATGAATCGACTTGGATCATTCGATGAACCATTTGATCCATTAATCAATTGGGGCATAATTAAGTTAATTAGATGGAGAAAACAAGCAGAAATTAAACACAAAGAGAATAAAACGAAAATAAATGATTTAATTTCTCTTTTTGTTTTTCTATTTATATTTATTTTTCTTTTCTAATTAATCGCATTTTTCTCTTCAATTGATTAAAGTAAATTAGATTTCATGTTATCGTGATTTTGATTTGCTCTTCACTTTGATAAGGTTCCCTTCCAATCAATTAGATAAATTGTTACCATCGACAGATTATTGATTGTACTTTTGATTCCAATCTTTGTAGATAATACAATTCAAGTGGTTCGATGATTAACTGATTAGCTGATTAACGCGTAAATAAAATTAAATTAACGCGAAATAACATTTGAAAGATTAATTGTTTTAAAAAATGAAATATCTAGTGATCTTTTTTTCGTAATGTTTGGTTTATAATTTTCCAAATGTGAGGATAAATAGGATTGTATGAAAAAAAAAGTTGAATGTGATTTGATGTTGGTTTGTATTCATGAAGATTTAAACACGAGAGCTAATTGATCAGTTAAACTCGGCCTGTTTAATGATTACCCAAACATATCAAGAGAATAATCATTATTAATCATTTGGTGAAGAAGTTTCTGTTAAGGTTGAGGGGGATTTATTAACTGTTTGGACTAAGGGATGATTTCTTTTTTTTTGGTGAGAAAATGTTTCGTTTTGTGTGTTAGTTTGTTGAGAAAAAAACAATGTTGAAAATACGAAAAAGAAAATTATTTCCATTGTTATCTTTCCTTTTGGTGTGTTGGTGATTTTTCTTGTGAGTTGATGATAGTCCAAATTAAGCAAGCCTTAGATTAACGTCCTTCGACTGGGAAAATGAAAAGAGAAAAAAATGTAATGCATCGTAATTAAATTTACATATTATTTGAGTTGTTAATTATACTCACTGTAACTAGAAATATCAATTTCCTCAGGTAACTCAGGTATGTTAACATCAAAACGATCTTGAACTTCATTCAATACTTTGGCATCAGTTTCATCGCTAACAAAAGTAATAGCAAGACCTTTAGTACCAAATCTACCAGCACGAGCTACTCGATGGAGATAAGTGTCACTATCTTCTGGCATATCATAGTTGAAAACGATGTTTACTCTTTCAATGTCCATACCGCGACCAAAAAGATTTGTAGCTACCAGGATACGCTTGTGGAAATCTTTAAATTGTTGATAACGTGATAATCTAAAAATTAAACATAAGGATAAGAAGTGTTAAAATACAATTTTACAGAATGAAATTAATCTTTTCAATCCAGAAACGATGAAAAAAGTGCTAAATTACTCACCTTTCCTCTTGAGTCATAGCTCTGTGAATAGCGATGGCAGGGAAATTTTGTTCTACTGATAATTGAGCCAATGCTATGCATCTTTGAACGCTCTTTACAAAAATGACAACCTGAAATAGATGAATACTTGTTAGAAAAAAAAAATCTAGAAAATAAAATTGAAGTTTGCTGAAGTAAAAAAAAACGAACTTGATTAAATTCGAGAACATCTAAAAGTTCAAATAGTTTTCTGTTTTTCTCAGTGTCCTTTAGTTTAACGTAGTATTGTTGTAATCCATGTAATGTCAACTTGGCTTCATCGTCAACATAAACTTCAAGAGGCTGAAAATTGAAAAGAGAAAACAAAGGTTAATTCGCACCAATTGAGTCAAGAGTGTCACTCGAAATCAATAAGCAAAATCTTAAGTACGTATGATAAACAATATGAATTTAAATACGTGTATTGCTTGTGGCCAATAAGAGATAAAATATCAGTTCACGCATAGAAAATTGATTGTGTTGAGGCAATGTCCACCAAAACAAGCCATCACCACCATAAAGACATCAACTAAAAAACATTGGTTTTCCAAGAAAAACAATTCAACTGATTTAAAGTAGCAATCAGTTATTGTCCTCATCGAGACTTTAAAAGATAATAAAGACTCGGTTTGCTTTCTGTCTGACTATTATTTGACTTGGATCAAAGATACACCAGCGAATGTTGGTGATGAATGGTCCAATTTGTCTTTGAAAAGCTAAGATAAAAAACTCGTTGATCATCGGCTCGATCACGATTGTACCGTAAGCAATTGATGATGGCATTGGTGATGGTTATTATAAAATAAGGTCATTGCTTTGGTGAATTGAACCATGACAGATAGAATGCTTACATCTTGCATGAATTTTTTGCAAACTGGTCTAATTTCCTTAGACAAAGTAGCGCTGAACATCATAACTTGTTTCTCGTGAGGTGTAGCTTTAAATATTTCTTGGACGTCTTTCCTCATATCTGTTGAAAGTGAAAAGCAAAAACACGTGTGAACAATAAAAAAAAGGAGATGGTTGCTTCTAAGCTTTATAATGCATACCAAGTTGTTCAAGCATTTTGTCACACTCATCTAGAATGAAATGTTTAAGATGCTTGAGATTCAATTTTTTAGATCTGACCAATGCCAAAATACGTCCTGGAGTTCCAACAACAATGTGAGGTGTATTATTCTTCAATGTTTTCTCGTCACTGGATATATTCATTCCACCAAAAAAGACCGAGACCTTGATATTTGGCATGTACTTGGAAAATCGCTCGTATTCCTTGGAGATCTGGAAAGCTAACTCTCTGGTATGACACATGACCAAGACTGAAACCTGGAAATTAGAATCAAATGCAAAAAAAAACATTGATAAAAAATATTTTCAACGGAAAACAATTTTCAAAAGGTGGGAATAAAAAAGTACACATACCTGTCCATCGATAGGGTCAAGTTGCTGCAAGGTAGCCAATACAAAGACAGCCGTTTTACCCATACCAGATTTAGCTTGACACAGGATGTCCATTCCGAGGATGGCTTGAGGTATACATTCATGTTGAACTTCACTATTTATAGGTAGAGGGTAAACCAGGAATGACACATCTCAGGCGATTGTTTTACATTGATTTTTTTATAACTTAGACAATATACGACAAAACACTACAACTTGCTTGTTTAAAAACCAAGTGGTAGAAATTTGTAGAGAAGGGAAGAGGTGGAATATCTCACAAACCTTGGATGTTCAAAACCGCAATCAATGATAGCTCGAAGGAGCTCAGGTTTTAATAGGAAATCACGGAAACCAGAGGAATGAATGGATACGTAACCACCTTTCTTGGGTTCCACCGCATTGTTATTAGCTTGAAGATTATTGTTATCAGCAACTACTCCAGAGGTTTGTTCTTCTTCTTCTTCATAATCCAAAAGCTCGTTCTCGTTTTCAGCCATGTTTTTTGTTAGTTTATGTTTGTATTAGATTAAAGTTGAATGGAAAATTTTCAATTGTAGACCTTACACACTTTCTATCACTTTCTCTCTTTCTTACTAAACTTTCTTTCTCTCTTTAGAATATAGAAATCAACACAATTATTACCTTATGACAACTGGTTTTACTAGTAAATTATTAATCAGACGACAGTCACACACAATAATCAAATAAAGTAAGTTAATTAATTAAAGAAAAATAAGTCACAATCAAAACAAAGATAATTTGAGAAAAATTAACAATTAAGATTTTCTCTCAGAAGCAAATGGCCGCCAAATCGGATCCGGATCTGGTTTATTTCCCCTTTTTTCTTTTCCCTTTTCCTTTTATTTTCTATTCTACGCATGTTACCCTGTCGCCATCTATCGAAAACCTAAGTGACTAATTTCGCTCAGCTGAATAACCGGCGATTCGTTTCATCGAAATGTTTACTTTTTTGTTTGTAAAATTGTTCATTTTGATTGTTTAATAATTGTTGCTAATTATTTAGAAATTAGATTATTTTATGTTGAAAATTTAGATTTGTAAATTTTTTGGGTTAACTGTTGATCAGAGTCAAGGTGACCCTTAATTTGAAGGGTGATCCGGTTTCCATTGGAAACGATTACAGTTCATCTCATATGTTGTTGATTTTTTTCATTTTGTATTTTACTTTGTGATTAAGTTTTACAATTAACTGATTTTTTGTCCTTCTTTTTATTGTTAATTGATTTTGGGTGATTTTATTTTTACCTTTGTCTATTGATTAACTATGCTGTCTTCCAAATTAGCTAAGGTTTTAGTTCAACCATTATTGAAAACAACTTTAGCTCCATTGAACATATCAGCTAAATGTCTTCATCAAATGTAAGTCAACCTTTGTTGTTATTTTTTTTTATTTCAAATGATTTAACCCTTTTTTCATATGATTTGATTGATGTTTACATTTAATTGACAATTTTGTAAAAATTGTATTCTACAATTAGTTTGATTATTAGACAATGAGAAGAAAACAATTCGTTAATTTCTGATTGTGTAACCTTTGAGACAACATCTCTAATCATTATAATCTAATCATCTCTCATTGTAACCTTTTAATGGGCCAATGTTTGTTTACAACTAGAAAATGATGACAATTAACCTTAATTACTGTTAATTATTATTGATTTAATACTGTTCATTGACTTAATTGAGATGGTTCTTGATTGTTAGGTTTCGTGATTGGATAATTGCAGCTTACCAATTTTGATTTATTTGCTTGATTGAGTCAATAACATTATTAACAATTGTCCTTGATTGTTACCAGTCTGGTGAAAAAATGATTAATTTATATTTAATAATTAGCAACAATTTTGCCAGTGGATTAAAAATTAATTTTTTTTCCTCACAATTTAATAATTAGTGATAGTTGTAGCTGTACCTTCAATTTGATTGTTGTTAAATTTTCCAAAATTAAATCATCAATACAATTGATTGTCTCTAATTGTCTTCCCAATGGTTTCCATTAATTTCTACCGGATAGTTAATCTAATTTTCTTGATTATTTCACTTCCAAACACTGAGTAAGTTTTCAGTTTAATTTTTATTGATCAGGATTAAAACAAAAACTAATCATTAGGTTGGTAACTTTATCTAATTGTGATTGTTACTTTTTCATTTACTTTTGATTATGAATCAATAATTATCTAAATTGTCTTGGTAACAATTGACTCAATCGGATCAATAATTGAAATGATTTTTCAATCCAATTCATACTCGAATAGATTATTAATTAGATTGTAGAATAAATTTTCAATTTGATTACTGAGAATTTAAATTAATTCTTTTACCTTAATTTTCCACCATTCACCTGATAGATATTAAACTCTGTTCGTTTTTTTCTTTTCTTCTCTTCTTCTCTTCTCTGTCTTCATCTTCATCTCTCTTTCTATTTTATCATCTTCTTCTCTTTGTTTGTCATCATCTCTTTCTTTATCTGGTTCTTTCTTTTCTTTCATATTCGCCATATTAACTGTAAGAATCTCTCTTTAGTTAACTGGTTTTTCTCTCCAAGGTATTTCTCTTGTTTACTTGTTTCTCTTATTCTTTTTTCATTTTTATTCTTTTCAAATGAGATTTTTTTTCTTTTCTAATTAATTGTATTGATTAATTAACTTTCTAATCAGTAAATTGTATTGTCATTTTGTGCCATTTTACAGAAGTTTAAATAATATCGCCAGGAAAAACATGGATACTCAAGGAGTCGTCCCTGATGTCATTGATACCATACCAATAAACACCATTGAGGTACTTATGTGTATCTATTTTTTTAATTTGGTTCAATTGTTTTCTATTTTTTTTTAATTGTTCACCTCCAATTCTAATCTATCATTAATATCTCATCGATTCTAAACTAACCTCGGATCAATTTTCTTCTGACAATCTCGTTCTTTTTTCTCTTTTTCTATTGTTACCAATGTTGTTTATTTTTTTCTCTTCTCCATTAATTTTGATTCTAAGGTTAAATATCCAAGTGGTGCTGAAGTTAAATTTGGAAATGAATTAACTCCAACCTTAGTTAAAGATGTACCTACTCTTGTTAATTGGCCATCAGAAGAAGGTAAGTAATCACTTAGATCACCAGTAAATCATTTCAATTTGTAATTGTTTTGTTCTAATGTTAATCTTTCTCACCCATTACCAGGAGCCCTTTACACTCTTTGTATGACCGATCCTGATGCTCCAAGCCGACAGAATCCTAAATACCGTGAATGGCATCACTGGCTGGTTGTTAACATCCCCAACAATGAGGTTGGCAAAGGAAAAATAATCTCCGAATATGTCGGAAGTGGACCACCTAAAGGAACTGGACTTCATCGTTATGTTTTCCTTGTATACAAACAACCAGGACAATTAAATCCCGATGAGAAAATCCGAAGCAATCGATGTGGTGAGGGTAGAGAAAATTTCAAGATTCGTGATTTCGCCAAAAAGTATAAACTGGGCACTCCCATCGCTGGTAATTTCTATGTCGCTCAATGGGATGATTACGTTCCAAAATTATACCAACAACTCAGCGGTGACTAAATTATCTGGATTATTGCAACATTTATTATGCATCTTTGATCATCAAGCAAATTACCTTCTCTCTCCGACCCACCTTAAGCCATTTTTACAGCTCATTTCCTCGCTGACCCTTGTGTCATGTTGAGCTTTTTGTTTTCTTTTTCATCGATAAGTAAATCCCAAACTAGATTAATCTAATATTTTCCTCATGTGAGCTAGAATACAAATCCTAATCCCATAGAAATCAGATTACCATAAAATGTTGAGTTTTCCTAATTTCCGTTTTCCATGAACCTTGAATGTAAATTTTGATTGCATTTGTTACACTTGAACCTCACAAACAGATTCAGTCTAAGATTTTGTTTTTCTCCCCATCACTGTTATCAACAAATAATAACAATTATGTCGGAGAAAAAGTTAATTAGCTCAAATAAATTACAATTTAAATTCGGTTAAACAAAAAATCGTATCTTCTTATATTCACAGACACATGACATACATGTATAAAAGTCAAGAAGAGAATCGAAATCAATAACAAATTCGTTCAGAAAGTAGAAAATTTATTGTTAAGAATCATGAGAGTTTAAAAGAGATTAAGATTCATTAATTGTTGAGATTTAAAAAGTTCCACAATCAATTTTTCTGTTGTGAATTTTTTGTTCCAAAAAAAAGTCCAACACACAAAAAGATAGAGAGATTATTATTATCGGTTGGAACATGAGAGTATTTGGATTGGACTGAATTCTCTCTGATTTTCTTTTCTCTTCTTGATGATCATGATGCTGGAACACTTTCCAAGGTTGTTTTCTCTTCCAAACAAACAGATTCACCAATTCCACAAGGTCCAATTTCTTGACCATCGACAACCTGATGACCATTAGCCGAACCATTGATCAAAGGTTTTCCAGTCTCCTCAGCGGCGATGATTTGGTCAACAGCATCGGCGATGATTGTTTTTACTGTCTCACTGATAACCAAAGATTGATCCATGATTGATTGATGACAATTAACTAATTAACTATGGACACAATTAACAAACAAATTGGAAGGACACAGAAAAATAAGACAAACAAGAAGAATTGACAAAAAGGAAAACTGAAAGAGAGTCGATAAGCCAAAGTGACGCAAACGTGAATGAATAAAGAAATGGATTAAAAAAGGATTAACCCAACAAGATGATAATCTATATGATGACGACAATGATGATGATGATGATGAAGATGAAAATCTAAACAACAAAGAAGAAAACGCTGAAGAATAACTTATACCCACGACCGGCGAGAAAAGGAAAAAAAGTCAATGCTCTTACCTTTTCTTTTCTCTTTTCTCTTTTTTTCTTCTCTCTTTTTTCTCTGTCTGTCTCTTTCTTTATGGTTTTTTCTTTCATCTTCTTCTCTTCCTTTTTCTCTTCATCTTCATCATCTTTTCCATCAGCAATTTGTTCCCCTTATTGCATCCATCTTCTTCTTTCTCTTCTTCTCCATCTTCTCTCATCATCTTCTTGTAAATGGTTGTAAACATTTCTCTCATTCTGTCTACCATTTTCTCCCTTTCAAATTGTCACCTTTCTTTCTGATTTCTCATCATCATCATCATTTAGATTCATCTTCCAATCACAACAATCAATTTCTAATCAATTTCAATGGTCAACCAATCAAACGACCTGAAATCATTTGCCAGCGTCTTAATTGTCCAATCCAACTATTCAAATTTGTTTTCACATAACCATGAATCCTGTTTGTAACCAGTTATCTACAATTAGTATTAATCACATTGATTAATCATCATCATCATCACCAGTAAACTGTTGATTATCATGATGATCATGTTGTTATTCATCAGAACAATTTAAATTGTCCTTCAACATTTAATTCATGGTAAACAACAAGGAATCAACTAGGAATTGAGAAAAACAATTTCGGGAAAAATTATTCTCAACAATTAATGATTCAACTGATTGCGAGTAGAAGCAAATGATTTACCAACAACTGATTAAGTAATTAACAAATATGATTACCAATCAAATTTTGATCATTCAGTAAATCTATTCTGTAAACATAATTAACTTACGTAATTATAATTTAAACTAATCAACTGATTAGATTTTGGATTTTGATTCAATCAACTTTTTTTTACTTCGTTTCCATGTAAACATATTTGAACACCTTGATTGTAATCAGAGAGAGAAAGAGACAGAGATTTAAATTATTATTATTATTTCCAATGGCAATTAATTATTATTAAATTAATATTGAAATCAGAATCAAATGACAACAGCAATTGAGATATAAATTGTTAATCGTTGATCAAATATCGGCTATTTAATAATTGTCTCTGTTTAAAGAAACATTGAAATTGTTAATTTATCGTTTTCGTTTCATGAGTTAATTGTGATCTTTTTTTTAATCAATTCAATCAAAATGAAAACGATTCCAGTTTTAATCATAATTGTCGTCATTCTAATTGTTAATGGTAATTGTCTCAAATCAAATTCCATCACCTCTAATAGTAAATCGTGTTCGTCAAATTCACAAAATGGACAATCAATTAAAGTTTGTACGGAAATTAAAAGATTAAATGGAGAAATTGTTCTTAATCAAATTTGTACAACAATTAACAATCAATCAACAAACTGTCGAAATGTAACTGATTATGAATAATAATTACAATTAACGAGTTTCAATCAATTGTGTTGTTTTCTAATCCAATTCTAAATCAAAGGTTACAATTAAATAAATTGTTGTTTTATCTTCAGTAATTTGATATGATTTAAATTGTATTTTCATTCAATTTAAACTCTGGTGAAAAGTTAATTGTTACAGTTTCTTTTTCTTCCTGTTAATGTAGTATTTCAACTGATTAAATTGATTGTTTTAACAGCAACAACAATTTACTATTTTAAAATTGATTCCAATGAGATCTCGAGAATTAATTGTGAATAAATAACAATTTAGGTCATATAAACAGAAACGAGCAATCAATTTATTCAATTTAAAACATGAAAACAATTAGAATAATTTTCCAATTTAATTGAAGTACTTTATCTTAATCATTCGGATGATTAAAGAAAAAAGGAAGGAAGAAAATTACTAATTGTAATTGAATTAGAATATGATGATTTTTGATAAGTGTTCGGTCTTAATTGTAACCATAATATTGACCTTTTCGAATTCACCTTTAAATGGTCAAAAGTTAGAACGAAAGGTCGAAAAATTTATCGAAAATAAAAAAAGTGAGTCTCCTTTGGTGGAGAAAAAAGTGATTCTCGAAAAAAGTAACGGTACAAGTGAACAATTAATTCGAGATAATCGAAATGTCTGTGGACCTCAACTTCTATTATGTAACATGATGGGACAGAATTGTGGTCGATCGGCTCCCGTTCGAAGGCGACCTCGTCCTTATTATTATAGAGCTCGTTCTCGACCTGGTTCGTTATTCACTCTTCCACCTTTGGCCGATTTTCCCAATCTTCCCACTTTACCCACTCTTCCCAGTTTACCGGCGCTTCCTCCGTTACCCGATTTACCTCCGTGGCCTAAGGTACCAGGAATTCCCATTCCTGCCTTACCTCAAATACCGAAATTCCCAAATATTCCTGCTTTCCCACCTCTTCCACTGCCGGCATTCCCCGGTTAATCACCGCCACTCGAAGATCATTGTAATAAATGTTAATCGACACTCGAACTTCATTTTATATCATTTCCGATTCTTGGCTTCGCGTTATTGACTTTGAAAGATTTAGAAGTCGAAACTTGGATGAATAACTTTTTTCGTAGAAAAAAACCAAATATAACTATCTAATAATCAGTTTCTTAATTGTTGTAAATTTCATTAGTGATTAAAATCTAAAAACAATCTAATTGTAATTTCGCTTTTCAAATGTAACCGCTTTACTTTTAATTCAAAACAAAAGGCGCTCAATCCCATGGTTACAATTTAAGAATTAAAAACAAACAAATGTTATCCACGAATTTAATTGTCTCTCTAGTTAATTGTTCATCATCTAAATTGCTTCCATAATACTGTTGGTATTGCGATAATTTACTAGTTAACCAATGATTTCAACTCGGTGTTAATTTATTCTGTGTGATAGAAACTCAGTTTCTAACTTTGAACTTGTGCTTTTTTGTTGGTCCGTTGCTTTTGTTACCATGGCCAATAGGCCTTGGTATTATGTCAAAGGTCATGGTAATCGGGAAAACATTGAAAGGTTAATTGCTACGAAAAGAGAGCAAGATGATAATCGGTACCAATTAAGGCGACAAAATAGTGATTATTTTGATAAATGGCAACGACAAAATGAATGGATTGACCGGAAAGGCTTCAAAAAGTCATCATTGAACAAGAGCACTGGGAATCTTAATGTCGGTGAAAAAGTCCGAAAATCGGCCGTTTTTAAAGTACCTTATGACCTTGATTATGAGCCCGTTGATTATGGACCTAAAAAGATTGAAGAAACGATCAGTTCAAAGCGGTTAACGGCCTGTCAAGACGTTAAGGCTCTACTGGAACATATTATCGCCGCCGAAAAAGAATCAAAAAAATTGGAAGATGAGGAAACCTTTCTAACGAAACAATTAGAGGATTTACTTTTCCTTCGGCGACAATTAAAAGATAAACAAGAAAACTGGACAATTCGAGAGGCTAAACTGTATTATAAACGTTTCGCTAAAGATAAATTACGATTGAAAACTTTTCTCATCTGTGAACAATTAAGTAATTATAAGATAATTGTTGAGAGTTTATCCAAATCTGTGAACACACTTTCCATCAATGATAAAGAGAAACATGAATTAATTGGGCTAATTAGAAGTTCTCTTGACATAATCAACATGTATTTGGATGTTAATTACAAACGTAATTGTGAATCGATTCCCTTATTCAAGTAAGTTTGATTAACTAATTGTTTCCTTTATTCGATTACTTTTATAACCTTGTTCGTTGTCAATCAATCAGTTGCTCTTTTATTGATTCAATCGCAATTTCTGTTACATGTATTGTTGTTTACATTAAATTGTTCTCAATTTACTTAACTGTTGATATCGAACAATATATGGGAACAATTAACTTCTATTGTAAGTGATTAATTTATTGATTCTTTTCTTGATTTCTATTGATTTAGTGAAGAAGCTGAGAAAAAGTTAATTAGCCAGGAAACACTTTGGGAGCGAGAACGATCAGTTTGGTACAATTTGGTGCTTCGAGTGATGGAAGCGTTTTTCACAATTAACAAATGTAAACTCGAGGATAATCTTGATTGTCAGGAAATTCTGAGAGAGAAACGAGTTGATTTATTGAATCGAATGAAAAATTTACAGGAAAAATTTAAAATCGATTCAGATTTGGCTTCAATTCTTAATCAAAATTTGAACCATTTTCTAATTGATGTTAAATTTTGATTGTCCCTCAAACATAATCATCAACTAATATGACAATTTAATTTATAATCATCTTAATTATGTGATAATCACAATCTCGCAATCAAACTTTACATAACAATTGAAATTGTAACCCTGATTTTCAAGCAATATTTGTAAACTTTTTTAATTATTTACCTTAATTTATTTCAACGATTGACGTTTTGCAATAAACAGTTTTTTTTGGTAATCAACTGATTGTCAATCATTTGATTTTGTTAACAAAATTGGTTGAACATGAATGATTTTAGGCGAGAGAATGTTAATCAACTGATATTTGCTCTTGACCTTTTTAATTGTTGAAATGATCGATCATTGAACTTAATTGTAGTTTGATTTGGTTAATTTGTTGGTTTTTAGGTTCGCAACTTTGTTCAAAAGAGGAAATAGTTTTTTTGAGGAAATCGGTTACGGAAGTTTGTAAGTTACGATTAACTTCCGTTCATAATTTTAGTTCATTGAGAAATTTTTCTCAATCCCAATTAAATCGACCATAGAATGCAATTATATCAACTTGATTTAATGATCTCTTTGAAGGTAGAAAATGTTTAATTCAAATTAAATATCATCTTTTTGAAGAAGATAAATTTTCTCGATCAAAATTTTATATTTTCTCTATGTTGATAAAAAGATGCAATTGAAAAATTTACAAGGATAAATATAAATTAATCGTTGATCATTTCATCTTTTCATAGTTAATTGTTTAATCTTTGGTTGTTGTCTCTTGTTGTTCAAATTGTGGATATACTTTCACGACATCATCCCAACTCTTTGCACCGGAACATAAATCTCTAACTAAAGGAGCAGCTTCGTCAACCTGAAGATAATTAAAAAGACAAAATGATTAATTGATTGTAAAATTTTCATCAAAATTTGATACTTACAGGTAATCGGATTTGAGACATCGTATCTCTTTCTCGAAGAGTAACTGTGTGTGGCTCTTTTAGTGTATCGAAATCAATTGTAATACCAAAGGGAATCGCGATTTCATCAGCTCGTGAGTAACGTTTTCCAATGGAAACACTGGAATCGTCAATTTTATGAGAGACAGCGAGTTCTTTCAAATGAGTCGCTATTTTCTGGACAAAAGGGACAAAATCACTTTTACCGCTAAGTGGAAGAACGGAACACTTGGTGGGCGCAATGATCGGTGCCAATGTTAAATAAACTCTTTGTTCGTCTTCCTCTCTGACCTTAAAACTATGCTCGAAAACGGAATACATTATACGACCAATACCGAAAGAAGGTTCAATTACACTTGGTGTTATTTCTTGAACGTGAACTTTTTTTGCATATCGACGAACGGTAACCATTTCTTTCGAGATATCGAACGATTTCTCACCCAAAGCGAGTTGATAATTTTCTCCTGATCCAATTTTCTTCTCTAAATTGTTTACATCATCAATGGATAAACTTGACAATCCATCTAAAAGTATCTTAGCATCAGCTTTATAGTTTTTACCGATCATCGCTCGATTGGGAACACATTCAACCACATCGACGGTCATTGGTTCGGTTAAATTTTTCTCGGCTACAAGTTTTACTCCAGTTGCTTTAGAGTGTTGGGTGAGATCGTAACAGGATCTATCGGCACATCCGACACACTCTACCCACCCATAAGAGGTTAAACACTCAGCGTCCCAACAATCACAAGCATAATGGGCCATTTCATTGCCCATGTGTTGACGGAATCGCACTTTACCTCGATTAACTCCGACCTTGAGAAGAAATTGATAAATTCGAGCCATAAAGTAGGCAAGTGTTTCATTAGCGATTATTTTGTTGGCCACTGCATCGCGAAGTGACACTTCCTCCAAAGGTTTGCCATCCATTTGATTACATGCTGAGAATAATGGTAATTTGAGATCAGCAATCGACTCGAAACGAGGATGATCTTTGTTTCCAGGGTCAACGAAATATTCAATCTCTGCCATGGTAAATTCACGGACACGGATCAATCCAGATCGAGGTGAAATCTCATTACGAAAAGCATTACCAATTTGAGCAGCACCGAAAGGTAATTTACCTTGATTGAATTCAAGTAACCTTTTAAAATTGACGAAAATACCTTGAGCTGTTTCTGGTCTAAGAAAACCTTTGATGTGTCCACTTGGTCCAATTTGTGTGCTAAACATTAGATTGAATTCAATTGGTTCAGTGAGATCATTTCCTGTGAGCGGAGCTTTCATGTTGAACTTTTTCAAAACATTCGCCATCTCATCTTTAGAGAAACCATCAAGTCGAGCAATAATCTCTTCACATTCATTTTTGACCGAAGGGTCAAGAGCTTTATCTTCCATAATTTTCTCCAATTGAGCTTTGATCAAATGGTCAAGTCGATAACATTCACCAGTTTTCTCATCCTTGACCATAAGGTCAGCGAATCTCTCAACATGTCCAGAAGCCTTTAGAACGGGTTCTGGTGTTAAAATGGTACAATCCACTTCAAGAAGATTATCTTCAATGACGAAATGATTCCTCCATAGATTTAGAATATTATGTTTCATAGCACAACCCATTGGACCAAAATCATATTGACCAGAGACACCACCATAGATTGAGAAGGAAATGTCAACGAAAAATCTTCTTTTTAAAAGATCTTCTAATCGGGTTCGCTGGAAGATTATATCAACCGGTGCCAGAGACAATTCTTTGTCTTCCAGAATCTTTTTTCTGGCTTTCAATTCATTCACTGCTTTTTTAATATCAATGTCATTTGCTTTCTCCTCTTTCAGTTTACGGACCAAATCACCTAATTAAAGAAAAAAAATTGGAAAAAGAAGATTATAAACAAAAAAGAAAAGAATTTAAAAAATAGAATAGAATAGAAAATGAATTGTAAACAAATTACCTTGTTCTTTAACAGAATCTCTGAGTGGTTGAAGAATTGTCTCAATAGACTTATCTGTGTTGGCCATTTTCTTTAAAATACTTCGTCGATGAGCAATTAAACGATCCTGATGCCAATTTGGTGGTAATTTTTTCAATAAATATGTTGAACAATGAAAACTTTTAATAAATTGTTCACGTAAGCAAAAAATACCATCTAAACCTACATTCACCAAGTTACGGGTTAGAGTAAAAATCATTAACCAATTCAATAGTTAACATACGATTACAACAGAAGAGAGATAACTAATTACACTTCTTAAAAGTAAATCTACTGTTGCTAATAAAGTCGAAACAATTAATGTTAATTTAACCTCGATTTAAATGAGAGACAAACCAGAAAAAAGTCAAAAGTGAAAAAAAAACGTGAATGTAAACAGATTCAAATGAGAATTTAACACCAGATGTCGACACTTGTTCGTTTCTATTTTTCTCCGAAAAATTAATCTCATTTGATTAGAATTAACATTGAAAAGGTAATTTGATTTCGATAATAAACAATTACAAACACATTTCAGGCATTTTATTATAGCATTCATCTTAGCTACGAATGGAGAAAGAGAAATAGCCTAATGGTTAATCGTGTAGACGATTAAACGTAAATTTAGAGCTTAAGGTTAATTGTTGTTACAAGTGAATGATTGATCACATAGCAATTTATAAGCACACAGAGAGATGGATAATAAAAGAGATAGAAAGTTAATTGTTGTCAAAATATTACGAACAATGTGAAGATCAAGTTAATAAGCCAAAAAGTAAACCCAATTAAATGAAAGAATTGCTTTCAATTCTTGTCGATTCTCTTTATATCCTTTTGGTGTTGTTTGTGTGTGTCTTTCATTGATTGTTTAAGTTCATATTATAAAGTAACAATGTACAAAAAAAAGGTAAGATGGTTTTAATTGTTTCATGATAATCTGTGTATTATCATGGTTATTGTGTGTTCTTTCATAATTATCACCATCATGAGTGAATCTCAATTGGGAAACATGGGTCATCCTTTTTTCTCATCTGAAGAGTAACCGGACAATCTTTATGAGCCAAAAGAGCTGTTTTTAATTCAGTTACTTTTCTCCGTAAATTGGCAACATCACCTTGTAATCTATCATTTAATTTCTGCATTTCATCAGCATTCATTTCCAATGCTTTGATTGCCATTTTCCTCTTTTCTCGGCATCTCATTGCTGCAGCTCTATTACGTTCAAGTGATCTCACTTTCTTTTGACGGGGATCCTCTTCTGGAGCTGATTTACTCTTCCTTCCTGGTTTTACTTTGATACTTAAACCGCCATCATTATCGTTATCACCTCTGGTATTATTAGATTTAGATGATAAACGATGATGATGAGTTTCCGAGCCACTATCACTTTGAGAGCTGGAGCGAGAATCTTGTGACGATCTTGAAAGTGATTGACTAGAGTCACTAGAAATTTCGGACACTGTTCTCTGGACCATTGCTGTGGTCAATTTAATGTCCAGATTATTAGTGCTAGAAGAAGAAGATGAAGAGCAACAAAAAGAAGGGGAAAAGGAAGAAGAAGAAGAAGAAAGGGAGGTGAAGAGGATAATGATGAAAATGATGATGATGATGAAGAAGTTGCCAATAAAGAGCCTGACTGAAGAGCTGCAGCGGCAACAGCAATATTGGCGAGTTTAATTAAACTATTTCCCGGTGAGAAGGAAAGTGTATCCATGATGGAACACAAATTCGTAATTACAATTACAATTTAACATAAAAATCAATCAACAATTTAAATTAAAAGACATTCAAGTAACATTGGAAAGAAAAGAAAACCGATCAATCTTCAAACCGTTTTTTCTGTAAACATTTTTCACAACCAATTCTTTCACAATCTTCGATCTATCGAATCAACATCGATAGTTAATCTTTTTTTTAAATCTTTTCTCCGATTTTGTTGCAATCGTCAAGTTAATTGTTGAAAATTATCAACTTAGAATTTTTGATTGTCTACGAGAAGAATATTTTTAGATGGTTAGTTGTTTGCAGAAAATCTAGTTCTATGATAAATCAATCGTTTCTATTACTCTATTATCGTATAATGAGTATTTAAGTTGTTCTTGTTTGAAGAATTTTTTTAAATCATCTGTTAATTATTCAATTAATGGAATTATTTGAGGGAATGTTAGATTTGTTTGATTCTTAAGTTTTTGTCGCAACGAAAAAAATCTTGAAGAAAAAAATTCAAGATTACCGATTAGAAAGTGATTAGAAATATAATTTATGATTGTTAAAATGATTTAATAATCATAAGCTTCTTTCAAATTTGAATGTTGGTTGTTGAATGAATTTTTTATACAAAAATGGTCTCCATTTATTTCTTTCCAAGTTTTTTGTTACCAACACCAATCGGTCCTCGAGAAGAAGCCTTACTTTGAGCTTCTTTCAATGCTTTTTGCTCTTCTCGGAGTTTTTGTTTTAAAGCGAGATCATCATCATCCATGTCACCCTGTTGTTTCTTAGGTGCTTTCAATGGTTTCTTTTTACCTCCTAGTCAGATTGAAAGAAAAATGATAATAACAACAAACAACCAAAAAGAGAATAGAATTAAAAATGTATCAACAAAATCAATAAGTCACAAGGGGAGATATTGGCAAAGATTCAAATGAAAAGC
The DNA here is from genome assembly GCF_014898815.1 of Panonychus citri. Taxonomy (NCBI): domain Eukaryota; kingdom Metazoa; phylum Arthropoda; class Arachnida; order Trombidiformes; family Tetranychidae; genus Panonychus; species Panonychus citri. The sequence continues at coordinate 570,712 of NW_026515505.1, read as the reverse complement.
ATGGAGAGAAGAAGAGTGGAAAAGATAATCGAATTTCCATGAAAAAAGATTTGCAATAAAAGAATGACCTTACCTTCTCTTGATGCCATTTCAATTAAGACAATCAAATCAACAGAAATATCACAATTGATGAAAAAAGAAAAAGAAAATTAATGAGAAAATTGTCAACAGTCAATTCCAACCACCTAAAAGATTTCGAGTGTTGATCAGCTCAACATTTCTACTTGCAGCTGATTTTTCGGCTTATCCCTGAGTTTCATTGAAAAAGAATAAAAGAAAATGCGCCAAAATCAAACCTTCGAATTTAACTGATTCCAAAAGAGATTAGATGGATTTTGTTTGGAAAAAGTTTATTTGATTGTTGATCAACAAGTGGATTACATTGATTTAGAACTAATTGTGAATAAATCATTCTTAGTATTTTCAACTAGACTAAAATCATTTATTTTCTTCTGGGAAAATTGTTGCTGGTAAAACATTAGGGAAATTATAAGCAGCAGGATCTTCAGTAACATAACTGGGATACAATTGAATCTTTTTCATGACTTCATCTTCATCTAAGTCAATTTGTTCATCCGTAAAATCAGACAATAAGTTCTTGTGATAATAATCACTATAATCATATCGACGATTGGGTAAAACAAAACTGATTGTTCCATATTCTTTGGCTTTAACATATTCGGTTAATAAATCTTCATATTTAGCACAACACAAGTGGGTCCTTCGATTGTCCATAATCTGATCGGTAAATTCATCAATAAACTGCTTTAATAACAAAACATTTCGATAATCTAAAACCAGATATTTATCTCTAAATGAAAATGGAAAGAAAATAGAAACAAGATTAGAATGATCATAATCACTTTAATCAATGAGAATGAAACAATTACCTGCAAACTGGACATGGATTATTGTTCTGAATGTAACCATCTTCACCGATACAGTTTTCCCTCGTGTTGACCGGGATTCTGTCCATTGGCCCACGGAAATTACGTCGATACATTTGCCAAATTTTATAGTCACCATAAGTTTCTTTAAATGTTTTACTTAACATGTAACGAGCACTGATCTGCCAATCAACAGGTACCCGTCGATCCTTTTCGGGTATCTTTCGAGGCTTAGCTTTAGGTCGCCTTAAATTACCATAAATGTTTTGATAAGCATGTTTACCAGAATCTCCAATCTCATCAACTGGTTCGGGTAATTTTCTGGGCGGAAAACCTTGACCGGATCCATTCAAGATTCCACTTGTTGAAACACTTCTCTGAATAAGATTCGATTTGATTAGATTGTTAAAACGAAAATAGGACATGATGGTGAAAAAGAAAAAAAGATAAACAATCAACGAATTTGCCCGAAAAGAGGAAACCAGCTGATGAAAAATTCTATTAAAAGTCCATCAGATGGCATCAGTTTCATTTTCTTCGCTTTGTTTACCATTTTGTCTTTTTCTTTATTTTTCCAAATCGAAAGGATTGAAACAAATTGAATCATGAATTTTTGTTCTTTCATCAAAGGAATCACAATTTTTCGTCTTAAACTCGATTGGATAATCAAATGAAAGAGTTAAATTTCTCTTCTATTCTAATTAGTGTTTGTTACTCTTGACATTGGAAATTTGGTTATCCTCTTTCGCTGGGAATGGTGGCGCATTCCTGTAACTCCTGTTACTTGGAGAGCGTAGGTCGGTGGACGAGTGATCGGCAGGATCACTGGGTGTTGTCTGACTATGTTGATCGGACGTCCGCACTAAGCTCTGCGTCAATATGGTTACTCTTGGGAAACTTTGAGTGACCAGGTTGATCTAATGAGAAGTGTAAAGGCTCAGGACGGAAACGTAGCAGGCAAAAGCTTCCGCGTTGAGTAGTAGTGGGATCGCGTCTGTGAATAGTCATCAACATCTAGCCTGTCCGGTCCATTTGGACCCGAACCTTTTTTCTTTCTTTTTAATTCAATTAATCAAATTGCACCGCATAATCTATTCAATTTCATTTCATTTTTTCTCTAATTAATTCAAATCATATAGATTAGGCTAATTTTTCAATTTCACTTTTCTATTTAGTGGTAAACATTACAAACAACCTGTTGATTGATTGATTAAACAAAGAGTTAATTAGCTGTTTCAACTTTTTATTCTTTTAATCAGAATTAGAAATAGTGTTAGTTTGTGTGTGTGAGAGAGAGAGAGATAGAGAGAGAAACAAATAAAGGGAGAGAAAGAGAAATAGAGAGAAAACAGGAGAAAAAAGAGTAAAAGACAATCGGAGAATGATTTACATCAAATGATTAGAAAGCGAATGATTGACCACCAGCATTTGGATCATCCGTTGTGAATCGAAACTGGTGGTTGTCCTGATCAACTTCCGGTTTGATTGCTGATTCTTCATCATCGGCACCGAAATATTTTTCAATTATATCATAAGCCTTTTGGTAAATTTCAACATTCTCATGTGATTGTAAATATTCAATCTTATCAAGACCAAAACACTCTTCGATTGCCACAGCATATGGATTAATGGCACCAGGATTTGCTTTGTTGTTCGGTTCACCAAACTTAAGGATATTCTCTAATCCATTCAGGGCCACCTGTATGGTTTTCGGATCGGTAACAGTCAACAGTTCGCACATCGGAGGAATGCAACCAAGTTCTACTAGATATTTTACTTGTTCAGCTGAACCACCTGATGTTGCATTGGTGATCGCCCAAGCGGCTTCTTTCCTGATCTTGAAGTCTGCATTTGTTAACAGGTGGATCAAAGTTTGAAAAATGTCTTCTTTGATCACTGCTTGAATTTGCGACTTGTTTCCTGCGGTGATGTTAGAGATGGTCCAACATGCTTCCTTGCGGATCGTTTCTTTAGTAGAAGTCAACAGATTTTTAAGATGAGATAACGCATTACAATTTAAAATTATTTGTGTTTGAAGATCATCACCGGTAACAATATTACCAACTGCTCTTAGAGCTGCCGAAACCACTGCCTGACTACTGTGAAGTAAAAGCTCAACAAGTCGTCGACAAACACCAGAATCGATGACGGCTTGAATCTTTTCGTTGGGTCCATCACTAAGGTATGAAAGAGCCCAACAGGCATCGGCAAGAACGTCGGAATCATTGTTGTAGAGGAGCCTTGAAAGGACAGTTAGACTGGGGGACACCTGTTCAAAATTTGGGAACGGATTTTTACCTCTGCACAGGTTGCTCAATGTCCAAACCGCGTTGCGTGTCATTGAGAGACGGGAGGAGGTCGTTAAAAGTTGCAACAATGGAGACAAAACACCGTTATCCAGAACAAAATTACGACATTCAGGACTGTCACCAGCGATGTTACCAAGAGCCCAAACTGCTTGTTCTTGAACATCTTCGACCTTTGAAGACAACAGGTGGATGAAAACAGGAACGGCACCAGCCTCAATAACCTTGCGAGTTTGTGATGAAGTGCCTGAGGCAATATTTGTCAAGGCCCAAGCAGCTTCAAATTGAAGAGTTGGATTTTCGTCCCGTTTTAAAAATTCAACAAATTTAGGCACGATTCCTGTGTTGATGATCTCGTCAATCGGCGGATTTGGCTCCTTCGACAGCAATTTTCGAAAATTCTGTGTTGCCTGCAGCTGAGCAGCAACATTATCACTGTAAAGAGCTTCGATCATTTCACTGGTGATGGCGAACACTTGACCGGATTGACCACCAAGGTCAGATCCAGGAACGATGTCATCATCAAGACCACTTGTATCAGCAAGATTACGACGCTTGTAGAGCTCAGTTTCTCTTTTTTGTTTTCTCAACTGAACACCTTCTTCCTCTCGTCGTCTTCGCAACTCTTGAGCATCTAATGCTGTATTTTTATACCGTTGACGATGAGGGGCAACATTTGATGGACCAGACATAGTTGAGAAAAAAAAAGCTAACCAATATGAGAGAGAACAAAGACAAATACAGCAAAAGACGCAGAAATAAAAAGGATACGGAAACAAAGGTTATTTTAACACCCAAATAAACCTTAAGATGAACAACAACCTGTTGACTAAATGATTATTAATTGTTGAGAAATAAAAAATAAACCAATAAACAAATTAACAGGTAGTAACAATTAGCTAATCAACAAACAAAAAGCTTTTCTCAAAATTGAATCAACGCTTTTTCACTCCCCTACTCATGGAAAATGGTGACACCTGCTGATTGTCAACAAAAGAATAAAAGAAAATGCGCCAAATTCAAACCGTCGAATTCCATAAATGATTAGCTAATTGTTACAACCTGTTGATATGTTTGGTGATTTATTTTTTAGATCTCAACAATTAATAATCATTTAGTCAACAGGTTGTTGTTCATCAAGGTTCAAGGTTTATTTGGGTGTTAAAATAATTTCTGTGTCAATTATGATTTCATTAGATTTGATTATTGTCATTTATTGATTGTATTAACAATTACAAATGGATCATTTAATTGCTTAATTATAACATTTTTTTATGATTTTCATTGATTCTTAATTTGATTTTAGTCTAATTACAAGTTACATTCAAATTGCATATTCATGTCGATTTAATTAATTGTAATATTATCCATCCGATTGCTCAAAACTTTAGAATGAGTTTACTTTGTAATTTTGTTTATCATTTAATCAGGTGGGTAAGCGCTTTGGACGGTCAGGTTAATTGCGGAAAAAGGCCTCAAATCTAAGTAATTAATTGTACCAAAATGATCCCCAATTAACTAAGCTAAGAATCAATCAGAGAAGGTTTTTCTCTTCTGATCTAATTGCTCTTATATCATCATTGTAAACAAAATAGTAACTTGGAGTTCGCATTTTCTGTCAAAAAATAGAAAAAGAAATAAATCAATCAATCAATAAATTGAATAATCATTCGATTAGAATTAAGTTTTGTCAACTAACCACATCACGAATCTGTCGATTAGCTCCAGCCTTGATCAACATCTTACCAATATGTTCAACTTTACTCGTGGCCATCGCATAGTGAAGCGGAGTCCGTCCGAGCTGAAATCAGAAAAATGATCAACAAGTGTCAACAATTGAGAAGAGTAATCAACTAATTACTGTACTTACATTATCTTGGACATTAGAAGCTTCTGGATTAGCATCAATTAAACTCGATATAATATCTAGATTACCGAAAAGTATGGCGATATGAAGAGCGGTTCGACTTCGACGATTTTTGGCCGTTACCAGGGTGGCATCAGAATCGACCAGACCAAGAACACCCTGAATATAATCATTCTTAATGAATGTGTGTAACTCTTCCCGTGATTTCTGAAAATAGGTTATATCCTGAAGAAGGTTAATCATTGAGGTTATTTTCCGTTTCCTTAGAACGGCGGTTACATCGTGTCCCTCTTCGTCGACTACGTTGGTCAGATCATAACCTTCGTGAGATAATCGCTGGACAAAGCCCACATTTCTCCGTACAAAAGCATCTAGAATATAATTATCAATGACCTGAACATTATCTTTAAGAGCTGAATTAACGGCAACATCTCGAATGGTCCGATATTTTTCATCTCTCTCCGGAATCAAGTATTCGGCTGAGGCCAACATTTGATAGAGAATCACTTTTTTCTGTGGTTTCGAGGAGACCAGATGAAGAACCGTTCGACCGTGTTCATCTTTTACTTGGCACAATTCGTACTCACTAACCACTTCTTCCCTTTTCCTCTCATCGGACGATTCTTCACCCGAAGATAAACTTTCCGGAGGTTGACCTGGGACCGAGCCCATAATCTGACGGATACTTTCTTGTAATTTATTTTTCTCCTCTTTCAATGTCTCTTTAAACTGAACCGAGATCGTTTCCACTTCCTTTTTGACATCTTCTTCTGCAACACCAGGACTAGTACTCAATTTGCCTTTAGCACCACTTCCATTAGTTGGTGTTGATGGTACTTTTTCATTGGCATCTACATGAACATCAGCGGCAATCTCATGATGAGTTGGCCCTTCATCTTCCTCTAATTGTGAATCACTTGGTGAAGGTGTTAATCGTGATTCAATATCAGCAGTCGGTGGTCGTTGCCAAACATCAACTGACCCTGGCTCTTTATGGTTAGATGAACTTTCCGTTTTAAGTGCATAGTTTGACAATAGGTCACCAATGGTCAACTCATGAGGATTTTCAAGGTAAAAATCAGCAGTGTGACCCAATTTATCAATAAGTGACGGATTGGCTCCCGCTTTTTTCAATATATCATAATATTGTTTATCTTTTGAGGCCATAACGGCTGCATAGTGAAGGGGAGTCCGTCCCTCATTATCTGGACCATCAAGTGTCTCCGGAAATTGGGTTATTATGTAAACAAGAACGTCCATGTGTCCATGAAGAACGGCGAGATGAAGTGGACTGGAACCAACATGATCACGAGAAAGAGCAAACCTTTTGCGCGTTAATATTGATCGGACTTCGTTGAAGTTACCTCGAACTACGGTCTCATGGACATTTCTAATCTTTGCCATATAAGCTGGAACTAAATCCAAAAATTCTTGCACAGTTTCTTTCGATGATTTTTTACCGATTAACCTTTCACCTTGACCAGCGATAACAACATGTTCTAACCTTAAAAGGTCACCGTCTTTAAGCCAAGTTTCAATTAGATCGTTTAACATGTCCACATTATCGTTACTATTATTAGAAATCGGTGATGATCCGCTCATCAAACGGGATGATGATGATTCACCAGATTTGGGTTTCTTTTTACCAGAACCAGAACGAGGGGGCTGATCACTTTTAGCACCATTCCCGTTATCATCAACTTGACCATCGCCACCTGATTGTTGACCATTTAGACCACTAGTTTTCGGGGATTTTGCTGGATTTTCATTGTTAATTTTATGCTCTTCATCTAATTTAGTTTCTTGATCATCAACTTTATTTCCATTTGATTGTTGATCCTTTTGATTTTTTTGTTCTCTTGATGATTCTTGATTTTGACTAATAATTTCATCTTTGTCCTCGACAATTAAACTAATTTCGTGATCATCAGATTTGATTTCATTTGAAGTTGACTCAGTTTTTTCATTCTCGTTAAGTTTTGATTGTTCAGAATTATTTTCATCATTTATCTCACTGGATTCTGGAGCAGTTGATTTACTGGGTTCATTTTCATTGGATTGATTAATTGATTGGTCTGATGATTTTTCATCTAAATTTATTTCATCCTCTTTCTCATGTGCTGATTGTGGTTTAGATCCTTTCGGTTGAGATGAACTTTTTTCTCCGCCATTTGCATTACCGATTTCTTCATCTTCTTCATCCTTCTCAATCTGATTAATTGCAGCTTCGACTGAAGCCTCTGAATCAGTTCCACCGGTTTTGATTCTCTCATCAACTTTATCATCAATTAATTCACTCGCTTCCTGAATACTAGTAACATCACCATCGCCGATATTCAAGCTAAGTTTAGATTCAGCCTGTTGAATGGATGATTCAACTAATCCTTGAACAATTTCCTTCGCTTGTCGTTCAACATCTGAATCAACATGAGACGAAGCTAATTGTTCAGTCTCATCTTCTGAGACTATTTCAGCTTCAACCTTAATGATTGGTATTAAATCAGTTGATTCACCATCACCACCAGTGCCTTGATTAGTATCTTCACCATTGGGAATATTTTCACCTAAATTTGATTCAGAATTTTGATTCTCCAGTTCTGGTTGATTCGATTCTTCCTTTTCATTGTTTTCGGAATTTTCTTCCAATTTCTCTTCCATTTTTCCAACCTCTTCATCTTCATCTTTCTCTTTATGCTCATTCTCTATTATTTTGTCATCAGTTCCGTCGCTACTTTTACCATCGATCGTTGGATTATTTTCAGTTTTTTCTTCGTTGAGTTTATTAACAGAATCTTCTTTGATCCGAACATTTTTAGCGATCCCTTTGGTACCAATAGTGGGACCATTTCGATTATTAAGAGATACTTTCTTTTTCTCAAGCCGATCCTTTGAACTACTTCGAGCACCGATTACTGAGGGCAGACTAGTTTTTCGATTAACTTTCATCTTTTTATCTTCGACAACTTTTTCACTTTCCGTTGACGATGGTGGAGTTTTCTTGAGAGAAGTGAACTTTTTAATTCCTCCTTTAGTGTTGGAACTTATTTTCTTGCCCTTAGGCAAACTTTTCTCCTCGATAACAGCATCTTGACGATTGTTTTCAATCTTTTCCTCGTCAATATTTTCACTTTCAACCAGCTGATCCTTTAAATCATCATCTTTCTCCTTAGATTCATCATCATCAGTCCTTTCTTCAATTTTTATCCCACTTCCTTCATCATCTTCAAACTTTGTCTCCTCGACGGTGGTTTCAGATTTGTGAGTTTCATTTGATTTATCGGTTTCCCTATCATCACCATCGTTCGTGGTCACTTGAGCTTCCGTGGACTCATCAACCAGTTCAGATTGATCAACTGGACTTTCTTTAACCACTTCGTCACTAACGATAACCTGATCATCGCCAGAATGACCAATGTTTTCATCTGCAGTCTCTTGACCAGATTCACCAGGAGAATCTTTATCAAATGTAAATGCAATAGACAAATAGAAATTAAAATAAAATAGATTTCAATTAATGTACTAAAAGAACCAAATTAAGTTTAACTGAAAAGTTAAACAAAAAAATGGGCGGCAAATAGAAAAATCGATTTAATAACTGGTGATCGATTTTTTTTCTACTTTATTCTAACAATTTAAATAATCTAATTTTTTTGAATTAATTGGAAATGAACATTCGATTAAGATTAAGAGATTAATTAGAAATTAATTAGTAGAGAAGTAAATTGATTAGAAGAATTTTAGTTTTCTGGTTAAAAAAGTAACCAGAAAAATCGATTTTTTACCTACGAATGTCAATCGATTATTCAACCAAAATTTTTCATAAAACCACCTGAAAGTTAATCATTTGTTGTTACTTTTAATTACCTTTAACAGTTGACTGAATTTCTGGTTCAATCGGTTGATTAGTGTTTATAGTATCAGTTTCATCGAGATTAACCTCCTTATCTTCATCAGTTTTGTCATCTAACTCATTCTGATCACCAGATTCATTTTCATTATCATCTTTCTGGTTACTGGTTTCATCTTGTTCTGGTTTTGGCTCATCGTTTGTTGATTGTTGATCAATTGTATCATTTTCCTTAATTTCTAATAGTTCACTTTTTGATTTACCATTTTCTAAATCGATCTCATTAGTGGAAATTTCCTTCTTGACACTTGGATCATCTGAGATGTTGTTTTTCACTTCAACCACCGGTGATGGATTATGATTGTTACTTAGATTCCGTTTACTTGGTGAATTATTTATATCAGAATTGTTAACAGCTGATGATGGGAATAATTTATTGTGATAAGCATCACCGGTTGTCTGTAATTTAAGGTAATGATCAGCGGTTCGACCTCTCAAATCAATAATCATCGGATCTCCACCAGCATCTAGAAGCTTCTTGTAAATTTCTTGCTGTTTATTTTGAGCAGCAATGTGAAGACCAGTCCGACCAAACTAAATTGATTGGAAACAATTAACAACATTATAATTGATCTCTTATGTTTATAAATAATCCAATTTACCTGATCCTTCAATAGAAGACAAGAAGAAGTAAATTCTTCCAACAAATAGTCAACAATTTCTGGTTGATCTCGAGATACAGCCAAGTGAATGGCCATTAGACCATTTTCATCTTTGGCTCGAATCAAATTTGGATCAGTTTCCAATATCCTTTGAACATTAGACAATTCACCATTAGTTATGGAAGCATGAAGTGTCCTGATATTATCAAGAAGATGTGGTAATCCTTTAAGAAATTTTCTCGACTCATCGCCCCAACTCGCCCTTCCCAAAAGGGCATCACCATAGCCATCAAGTGTCAACTCTAAAAGTGTCCCAGCGTCGCCTTCGTGTAAAGCATTGCTAATCTTTTCCCTTATACTTGGTAATAAGATTCCTCTTCTTTTATGTAAAGGCGACAAAACCTGATGATGACCATCACCATTTTTACGTTTAGAGTTGACCGCTAATCGGGAAAGCTCAGCGGGCAATGGTAACAAATGAACTCGATAATACTCAGCAGTTTTACCAACCTAATTTTCCAGCAAAATCAAACAAAAACACCAACAATCAATCGGATAATTTAATGGAAATAATCTTCTTCTATTCTTGGATTTTAATTGTTATCCAATTCATTTCCTCTCTCTCTCTACTACAACTTACCGAATCTCGAGCTCGTTGATCAGCACCCGATCTAAGAAGCACTTTGTAAATCTTTTGGCCATTTTTGTGAGTCGTTGCTGCAGCATAATGTAATGGTGTCCGACCCTCACGATCACGAGCATTAACTGTCTCCGGAAAGCGATCTAGTATAAATTGCACCACATCAATATGACCCAGAATGACCGCTTTATGAAGCGGAGCCATACCCAAGTGATCTTTAGCGAGAGCATAATCATTTTTATCTAAATGATCTTGAAGTCCAATTAGATCACCGCAAGAAACCGCCGCATGTATTTTACGAATTTTATTCATCACTTTGGGTAATGTTTCCTGAATATAATTCTGTATATCGGGTGATTCTTTAGCCTGATCGGACATTTCCACCTTCGACTTGACCCGATCTCCATGTCCCTCTAAAATGGCTCCTTCCAGGGAACTTAAATCTGCCTCTTGGATCCATTTTCTTAAATTGGCTGATGTAACTTCTCCTAATTATTTCATTTTCAATTCGCAAATTGGTTTCATGATGATTACCAGTAGATTGTCACAATTATAATATCAATAAGATGATAACAATAACAAAGATTAGGAGACATTATTTATAATGAGAAAACAAACTAATCAACAAAAATAATGGATTAGAGCCGATGTCTCTATCACTCTCTATGATTGTGACTTGATTGCGGTAACAATTTAAATCCTATCCATTAGTGTAACAGAAATAAAAGATTAACAATCAAAGTGCAAGGTAATCAAAGTAAAATCAAACAAAATGGAAGGAGTTAAAATCAATTGTGAAGATTGTATCAATATTTAGGTGATCAAAGAAATTGGTTCAACAATTAGAATTGCAAGCAATTTGGTGACGCAAGTTTCGAAATGTGAATCTAATCTATTAATTGTTATTAATAGATTGTTGTTATAATATTGATTATCGAAAAGTAAAATGGAAGGAAATTAAAAGTAATTCATTCGCCAGCAATTTAATGTAAGTTGTAATTTAATCAAAATTCGTTTCCAATCATTTAAATTGAATTTTGTTTCACTTCTTTCAATAGATCATCGTTGGACTTTAGAAGCAGAGACAAGACAAACGAAGGGAATGGCAACGTAATCAACAATTAAGATGGTGATTTGGATAAAATCGACTGACTAATTAACCTTTAATTACACATACACTCTTTAGCTCATCTTACCTCGTTTTCTAAATCGTCTCACTGATTTTAATCGAACTGTCGGTCGACTTTGGTTAATTGAAGATCGAGTTGATTTCCTCCGTTGAGCACATTTTTCAATTTTGGCATTTTGATCACAATAATAAGATAATGATGATGAAGATGGAGATTTAACATTATGAAGATGAGAGTGTTGATGAGCTGAAGAGGGCGAAGGACAATGTTTATTTCTGTCCGGAGGCCATATCATTGGATGACCTCGTTGGTAACAACCTTGAGTCACAGTGAAATCGTTAGATGAAGACCAACGATGGATTAAAATTCGAGGTGGTTCTCGTTTACGCTTCCCGGGTCCTCGAACTTTCCTCGAATTGGTCCTTCGAATTCTCATCTCATCAGACAGTTGATTTCTCTTCTTCTTATGAGAAGATCGACGATTTAAAGGCTCTTAGAAAGATGAATCAATACGTACAAAGGGTCAGAGGTAAATCTATATAAAGGTCATATTGGTCAAGTGACTAAATGTTATTTCGTAACTGAACGATAATAACAAATATTCAATGACCATTTTTCTCTTTTTATATTAAAGTGATTAATTAAGTTTAATTCTATATTCTTAGATGGACCCTCATTCATAATCTGGATGCTGGTCAGTTAAAAGGAAGTCGAAACTTGCGATCACCATTAGTCAATTGTTTGGATAATGTTAATAAAATCTTAATCATTTTCTTGTTTTGCTGGGAAAAATTAGAAATTATAAAACAAAAACTATTCTAGTTAATTATCAAGCTTGGAATCAGCTACGATTAGCTACTAATTAAACGCTGGAGCTAATCAATTGGTCTAACATGCAGATCATTTTGAATAAGTCATGATTCCCAATCTATTATATTTAATTTGCCAGTTTTTTGGAGCAATTATTTAACATCCACAACGAAATCAATAAAGTATTTAGATAGTAAAAAGTATTAATAATAAGTGATTTACTTAATATTGCCGGTGAAGAAAAGTTTAAACTACTACCAGGCTTTGAACGTAAATTGGCCTTGGTCAGAAGAGAGTGGGAAACATCACCCACCGAACCAGTGCTTGACCCTCCATCGGCATCGCCAGTTTCATGGTCACTCAGTCCAGTGTCACTTTTATATCCACTTAAATGAATCTCAGGCTTACGAGAATCAGGTGATAATCCTCTTCCTTTAATCGTACCCGTTATAATGGACATAATTGTAAATTCACAAGTAATTTAATTGTCAGCAACCAGTGGAAAAATAGATTGAAAACCATTTAATAGAATCACAATCAATGGTAGATCAATTAATACAAATTGATTGAAACATTTTTACTCCATCAACCTTAATTACTGTTCCTAATCAAATCGTAATCAGTATAAATCAACTGATGAAAAATTAACCTCATCGACTATGATAACAAGTTGATATTAGAAGTTAATGAACAACAACAATTAGAATTGATTATTGCGCAGAAATTGAGTTGGAAATGAACTATTGATATCTCTTTCTATGTGGATATCATGTCTATTATCATGGTGCTCCTGATAAGATAATCAATTGATTTAGTTGTATTATTATCATTACCTGTGTAAACCATTCTCGAAATAGGTTCAGAACTTTTCGTGACACTAAACCAGTTCGATCAATCAATTCTTTACCTTTTTTATATTCTTTGTTTTTACTTTTCCTTTTGTTTTCCATTTAAGTTATTATATCGTTATAACTTTGTTTTCACTCCCAAAATGTTCAATTCTAACGATAATTTAGGTCAAGATAATTCGAACTCGATTTAATCCCATCTATTAGTCTGATAACTCGATTAGTCCTCATGTCCAACTACAATTTATTGAATAGATTCAAATTTGATCCATTCTGATGATTAATTGATTTCTTGTTTTTCTTTTGAAGGATCGAATTGGATTACTGTAGTTACATTTGATTGTCATTTAGAACTTTTTTTCTCACTTACTTCGACAAGGTGATTTTGATTTAATTCGGTTTGCAGTGTTTATTGCGTAGTTTGCGTTTAAACGTTGACTTCGTTTCATTAATTGTTGCAAGTTAATCTGATCGGGAAAACGTAAATAGTATTCAGCCGATCGTCCTTTCTGTTGTAAAAACAAGAAAAAAAAAGTTCAACAATTACATTCATCGATTGGTCCAATAAGCGACACTGGTGATTTGGATAATAAGGTACTTACATAGTCTGGTAGATTAGCCGAAGCTCCGTTTTTAACTAGAACATTATAAATCATCCGATCGTCATCTAATCCTGCTGCATAATGAAGTGCTGTTCGTCCATCCTGAAGGTCAAGTGAATTTCATTAGAAGTGATTAGCTAATTGTTGCTGTTAATTTCTCATAGATAATTAGTTACAAGGGAGTGAATTATGACAAAGAAAAATCAAAAGTAAGAAAAAAATTCGAGTTTTTTTCTAAAAAACTTTTTTTATCGATTTCTCTCTCTTTCTTTCTTTCTTTCTTTCTTTCTTTCTTTCTTTCTTTCTTTCTTTCTTTCTTTCTTTTCTCGTTCTCTCTTGAATCTCTTCACGAAAACAGAATATTCTAACTGAGAGATTATCTCGAAATTTCTCACAACGATCGATTATCTAAATTATCGTCGATTTGAAAAGAAATTGCAAATTCTAATCCATATAAACTCACATGATCACGAGCATCCAAGGTAGATGGATATTCACTCGAAAGGAAAGAGGCGACTTCAAACTGACCATACAAAACGGCCTTATGTAACGGAGTACAACCAATTTGATCTCGAGCGAAAACGATCCCCTTCCGATCGAGGAGACTTTTCAAATCATTAACATTACCTCTTTGAGCTGATTTATGAAGTTCATTAATCTGATCCTATTGATACATTAAGAGAAACCAAAATATAAATGCTAATTATTAGTTAACAATCAATTCTAATCAATTACATACAATTAACGATGGGACATTTTTAAGAAACTCTTGGACAAGAGGAGCGGATGAAGTTTCACCAATCAACCGATCACCATAACCTTGGATAACAATTTCCTCGAGTGTTATTATATTTCCCTGCTTAATTAACTCTCTTATATTACTACGATGCATCAATGATCCTTTGGCACACCAGCAATTTAATCAACAATATGATTATGATGGATAAACAATTTAACATCCCAAGAGAGAAATGAAGAGTAAAACAATTAGTAAATTGTAATCATAATAGGCTCATAATAATAATAATAATAATTATCCGTAAAGGAAAAAACAATAATCCAACAATTTAGCAACTAAATCCAAGGAGTAAAAGTAATTACTGTGTGTTGTTTATGTGCTTGACAATTGTGTGTATTAATATAACAATTAAGGGAACCAAAATTTACCAGTAACAATCAATCAATCAATCAAACATTAAAATAGGATTGATATTAAATACTATTAAATAGTATTACCCAAAAACAAAAGCAGGTCAATTGTAACCTCAATCAAAACACAATGATTATTGCCCTTAATTGTTGTATTATCATTATCAGTTTTCAATGATAACAATCAAATTTTGCTCCATTACGATAACTAATGATGAAGATAATTAATGATAAACTCATAACTATCAGATCTTTGTTGGATTTTGTTGTAAAACTGTTGAATCAATTTTCGTTGATTCGTTGATTTCTGTTGATTGTAATTGTTTACTTCTTACTTGATGAATGTATTTTAGACCAACTTTGTGGATCGATGTTACGACTTGCTGATTTGCGACTTCGACGTTGACCTAATGGACGGGATACGATCGCACTTTCCCTTAATACGACAACGGAAACACCATCTTGATGATTTAAATAATCTTCCGGTTTCTTACCAAACTGTTTACAATCAAAGAAGAATAGAAAATGAAAAACAAATTATCGGAAAAAGTTCTAACCAATTATCATTAATATCTGAATGATGATCAGTATTTAAATTTAGAATACGAGTTGATACAATTAGTGAATGTTGATTATTGATTCTAAATGCTGGTGACCTTGATTTAATTCTCATTCGCATTTGAATAATCAACTAGACACTTTGATTGTCATCTCAAGGAGAAAGGAGGAAGACAGATAAAGTCCATGGACTGGTCAATCCAGGCGTGTCCATAATAGTAATATTTATAACCTATTATTAGTATTATTATCATGATGACTTCTCATTGATAATTAGGATTCATTTTGGTGAAATCTTTTATCCTTGACATACACACACACACACACATTCACTCAATGGACACACTGGACACACTGGACATTAAAAAACCGGAACAAGAAATTATTTGAAAAAAAGAGCAAGTGAACAGAGGAAAGGTAATAATGGACACGAGATTAACTGTTAACGAGAAATTATCACGTTATAATTTGCTACAGATAATTGTCACAAGTTAATCATGAATGAATGGAAATTGAATATCTCAAAAACAATTAGACTAATTAGTTGATTAACTTACCATATCTAATGATTTCTCATCAGCACCCGCTTCAGATAGCATCCGATAAAGATCAGCACTTTCTGGCAAAACGGCAGCGTAATGTAAGGGTGTCCGTCCTCGCTAATCCAACGGTGGATTAAACAAGAAAAAGGATTAAACTTTTACCTGAGTTAATCTCTTAATTACTATTTACATTTGATTATCATGAATCAATGAACATGAAAAAAATCGAGAATCGAGTAAGAAAAATGAAACCCAAATGAAATAATATCGATAATTTTTTCTTCTCTCTTTCTTTCCTTTCTCTCCTCTAGGGATTTATCTCACTTTTCCACCCTGAGAAACCCACCCCACTCCCACCTTTGGTTACTATTATTTGGCATATAACTACAACAATCAAAACAATTTAGGTCAATTGATCATGAGTTACCATGACACTGGACATTACGATTGAGGAAAAGTTT
The DNA here is from genome assembly GCF_014898815.1 of Panonychus citri. NCBI lineage: Eukaryota > Metazoa > Arthropoda > Arachnida > Trombidiformes > Tetranychidae > Panonychus > Panonychus citri. The sequence continues at coordinate 554,403 of NW_026515505.1, read as the reverse complement.
TTTTTTTCAAACCTTATTGAAAAATCGTACAATCAAAAGTTAATTCACTTATTTATTAACTACCAGCAATCAACTATGAATATTAACCAAGGATCATCATCTTATCATCAACTGATCCGTTTAATTGTTGTTGTTTACCTTAATTGTTTTCAATGAAAAGCAATTAATCAAATGGGTAACCTTGAATTTGACATGATTGTAAATTCTGGTGATGATTCTGGTTAATGTAATAATTTGATGATAGTTTATTGATAATTTTACTAGTTTGATTTGATAATCAACTAATCTTGTGGTCTAATCATTTGGGAGTGTGTAAAAATCAAGAGTCATTATTATTAATCATTGACAATCAAATCAGGTAACAAGAAACAAAACAAATTATCCAGTCTATTAGTTGATTAATTTACTAATAAAATGATTGTATTTTTATTTCTCATTGTATCTCCATAGTTACCTTAATAACTGGGAGTTAATTATTTAATAACTTTTACAACAATTTAATCAATTTTTTACTCTCTCATTGAGAGAGCAGAAAATTAATGATAAATTACTGGAAATGAATATAATATTTTGAGACATTGATTAACGATTGACGATCATATCAAATTGTTGGTTTACTATTATTATCGTTATTGTTTAATTGTCTCAAACAAAAAGTGGAATAATTTTCTTTCAGTTCTGATTGATTCGACCTGAATTTTTCTTTCCGTTTATTGTTCAATTTGATCATTAGAATCATGTTAATGATGATGATTGGGTGACAATGAATGTTAATTATGATGATTGAGAAAACAAAAAAGATGATTAACTCACATTATCTCGAGTGTGTATTGTTGATGGAAATCGTTCTAAAAAATATTCGATGATTTCTTTTTGACCATAAATGACCGCTTTGTGTAGAGGAGTAGCTCCCATTTGATCCCGACAAAAGGCCAATCGTTTCCGGTCGATTAATTGTTGAACATTACGAAGATTTCCTAAGGTAACTGCCCTATGGATCTCATCGATTTTTACCTTTCGATTTTGGGTTAGAACAAAAAAAGCAAACAATCAATTGACATAATCGACGAGTAGGTGGATAAGATTTTAATCATTTCATAGGAAAATAAAGAGTTAATCAACAATCAACGAAAACAACCAGTTCGAAATCAATTAAAACTAATAACTTTTTTCTTCTTTCTCGTTAATCATGTTAATTGTTATTAATTCTGTTGATTTTTTCTTCTTCTCTAATTGTGTTGAATGAATTATTTTTATTATTCTTACCATGTCGATTGATTTATCATCATTTTTCTGTATATTTAACATCATATTAATTTCTGGACTTAAACTTGGTGATCCTAATGGTTGATTGTGATTAAATTGATTGTTAGATTTAAATAAAGTTGATGGACTGGTTGATTGACTATTGTTATGGTTTTGATTGTTAACCGATGTTGAATTGACCAATTGTGTTGGACGCATTGTTATTGTCCACTATAGATGATCGTCAGCTGATTTCACAATTTAATTGCACAACAGAATCATGTGATTAGCTTAATTGTTACCATTCAGTAAAGGTATTGGACTTGATGAGAATGAAAAAAAAACATTATTATTATTAAATAAACTAAGAATAAGGGGAAAGATTGTCACATCTTTAATTGTTTGCAATTAAATTACGTTGTAGTATTACTATGTTCAGATTAAACTGTTCACCATCAATTGTTAATCTAAATTGTTGGTTGATTGTGATTACATTGCTGAAGAAACAATCGAATCAATCATTTCCTTTGGAATCTGCGTACAATTGATTTACTATTTTTAACCAAATCTCTTTAATCAGGTCAAGGTAAATTACTTTGTCTTCATTAATTATCAGGTAAAAATGAATAATTAGCTAATTTGTGGTCAAATTAATTGATTAATCATCAAAACAATCAGCAAATAAACAGAGTAAATGTTTATAAATCATAATATGAGTTTATCGATATCAACAAAATTAGAAAAAAAAATTTCTGGTTAATCATTAATGAAGAAAATCAATCGAAATCAATTGAAATTTGTAATTCTCATTCGGTTAACAATTAGTGTCACAATTAACCAACGTAATTTTGATTGATTGATGAACGATGATGATTATTATTGAATATAATTGGTGCAATTATCTAATTATATATAAATTTAAAGAATTGAGATGTTGATTTAAAATTAGAAAAGCAAATTTACAATCAAGAGGATTTAGAAAGGAAAAGTTAAATTACTAAATTATCCTGATTTACTTTGAGAAAGCAAAAAAAACTAATCATGATTAACTGTTTCACTTAAATCAATTAGTGACAGTTAAGAGTTAACATGATAAATACAATTAAATCGATTCCGGTTTCAATAGTTAACTAATTATATTAATCATGGATTGTTTTAAAATTAGAAAATTAATTTCATCCGATAATGTTAATATCTCATTGATCCGTATTAAGAATCATGAAAATTAAAGTTAATCATGATGAAGGGAAAATGTTACAATCATTTCTAATGATTAAAATTTAATCTTCTTAATAATCTAACCAATTAATTATATATAAAAATGGTGACAATATTAATAAATCTAATACTTTGGTGATGATGATGATTGGGATTATTATTAATTGTTGTTGATTGTCACCCACCTTTAAATAACGGGATATTTAAAACTCACAATCAAATGATTGTTGACAAACAAAAAGTTTATTTATGTTTACAAAATGATGATGATAAATAAGATGTAAACAACAGGACATTAGATTGTTATATTTTTTGATTGTCATCATTATCATTAAATTGCGTGTTGATTAACTGCAACAATCAATGATAATCAGACAAAAACAACAACAATCAGCATCAAGTGACTTGAGAAATATATAATTTGGTTGACAGAACATTAAAATGTTGGTTAACATGAAAGAAAGAGAGAAGATGAAATTTTATCATTGATACACATCAATACATTTGCATAAAGGTGAAAGATGAAAGATGATGATGATGATGATGATAAAATATTATGAAAGAGAAAGAGAGAAGAAAAGAAAGAGAATCCAATCCAAAGTAACATGAATTTGATGGTAAATGAAGATGAAAAGATGATGAGGATGATAAAAGGGAGAGACATGAAGGCTTGTCTAAACGAAGGAAGAAAGAGAAGAAAGAAAGTGAAGATAAAAACTGGATGAGAGAGAGAGAGAGAGAGATTATCGTTCCAACGAAAAAAGTTTGAGCTTCACTCGACGTTGTTGTTTGTTGTCATTGATAATTCACTTTATCAACAATCAGTTAATTGTTGTTCTGTTTTAAAATGTAAACTTGAATTGTGTTGTTAAAATTGTCACCATTAATTGTTACTTTTTCTTGTTGTTTAATCCCAATCATTGAGTTTTTTTCAGTCACAAATTCAATTACAAATCTCCTTTTGAGCAATCAAGATGATTAGTTGATAAAATAACTAAATCAATCATCATTTTTTCAAATTATCAATCAATTTGGTTAATAAATCAGCAGAAAATTTGAAAAAGTTGAAACTAATCAAAGTTTACCATTTAAATTAACTATCAATTGATTGGGATTGACACAAAAACACAAAACACCAAACCAAATGATCAATAGTTAATTATGATTATTATGAGATTATGTTTCCAAAGGATTAAATGGCCGTTAATCTGGTCTTAATTGTTGTGATTATTTGGTTTGTTATTTCAAGTCTTTCAACAACAATAACAACAACAACAACAGCATCTTCATCATCAACATCATTATCATCCTCATCCTCATCATCAGCTGATGATTCAAAAACTTATCTAGTCAATGGTAACAATCAAAATCCACATAAAAATAATTACTGGTTCTCATTTGCATCTTCATCCCCATCACCTGTAAGTCATTCAATCATTGAACTACCTGGATTATCATCATTATCATCCGCATCTATTGATAAACGTCATTATAACAATGATCTCGATGCCATGGAAAACAATCCCGCTCGTGATTACGCTATATGGTCGGCGATCGCTTCGTCTCTTGCAAAGTGGAATCACATGAGAGTATCAAAGTTACGACAAAGGTTCAAATTAAAGTCGATCAATTTTTCAAGATCAATTTCTAAATCGAAAGGATCAACTAAATTATCATCTTCAACCTCAACACCAACAAGTACTTCATCACCTTCATCTTCATCTTTATCTTCATCATCGTCATCACAAAAAATAGTCAAACATCATCATCGAGTCAGAAGGTAATGGAAACTTTTTTTTATCGAACTTGAGTTCTAATAACGTTCTAACGTGATTATTATTACAATTAACTCGTGATAATCACTTTTGATTGTTAATTACGTTTCCGTTGTCCATCATGTTAAGTTTATCCTGTTAATTGTTAACTAATGACTACAATATTAATCAAAAGTTTCAGATGAATATGATTTCTTTGTGTTTTGTTATCGTTTATTAATTTTTCCCCTCAAATCACAATTAGTTAATTATTATCACAACTTATTGATTGTTGAGACTTTCTCATTGATCTATAATCTCATTGAAAGTTCATTGATTGTAATCATTGACAGTTAATTGTTAAAATTTGTCAGGGATAAGAATCAACTTAAAAAAAGGAAACAACCAATTTTAATTATGTTTTAATTGTACTTCAAGTGTCAAAAAATATCCTTTAATCAACACAATCAAGAGGAATAATTTAAATTTCAAGTGATTTAATATTTATCCAAATTGATCACAATTAGTCACAACAATCAGTTAACATTAACAATCAGCAGAATAACAATTAGAGTAAACAGAAAAGTTTTGATTAAACCAAACAAATGAAATGACAATTTAAATAAGGAAATTGATTGAATATTAAAATTTGTTTCTCTTTAATTATAACAGAGATGAAGAAATGATTTGCTATCGCAACATTGGTTGTTTTCGTGATGAAGGTCCATTTGATTATTTGGACACTTTACCTGCCGCTCCCGAAGTGATCAATACAACCTTTACCTCTACACTCGGACCAATCCAATTGAAGGGTCACCAATTGACCTGACCAATACAAGCTTATCATTAACTGATTTTAAAGATTCGGGTCCAGTTAAAATAATAATCCATGGATTTGGTTCAACTGGACGAGATCCTTGGGTCCTACAAATGGCTGAAGCTTTACTTTACGTTGTAAGTATTGACCATGAAAATGAACCTTTTTCAACAATCAACTAATTGTCAACAATTAGTTAACCATAGAGACTAAAGAAAAACAAAATAGTCGAAAAACTTTTTTTTTTCTTCCACAGTTTAGTAATCAAGGTGATCTTAAATTGTAAACACTTTGAACTTCCGTTATAATAAGGCAACATATTGATCTTAATTTAATTGTTACAATTGTTCACCAAACAATTGAAATATCATCTTCAATGATTATGAATGGGAAAAGTTAAATTTCCTGCTAACGATTGGTACGATTGATGATTAAGGTTTAATCGTTAACATCATGTCACAAGTTGATTAGATTGTTAAATTAAACTACACAATCAAAAATTATCATTATAAATATTGTCTTTACCATGAGAAATTAACGATTTAATCATTATGATTAGTGGAAGAGTAAAAAAACTTTAATCAGTTGATTGTTGATCAATTGTGATCAAGTTGAACTACAAGTTTTCAGGTTTCAGTTTCTTGGTCTACTGAGTAATCAGTAATATCGTCATGATAATGATGATGAGATTTTTTTTTCTTCTTGATTTGATTACCCTGAATGATGATGATACTTTTATTTGATGATATAATTAAACTTTGACCATGACAATTTAAGATTAAATCAACTGTTGATTTTCAGTGATAGCGGTAAAATAATCATGATTTAACATGGATGATGATTGGAAATGAATTAAATTGGGGCGGAAGATAAAAAAGATGAGGATGAATTAGATGTTTAAATAGACTTGTTGTTGATTCGCTTTGTTTCATTTTCATAAGATGATAATGATGATGAAGATGAGGATGAGGATGAGGATGATGAAAATAAACTCAAGATGAGGATGAAGTAGTTTACCTTTTTGTTTTGTTTTCTTGATTCGGTCATTGGCATTGGAGGAGGAAGATGATGAGGATGATGAGGATGACCGTGGAGATGATGTTAGTTGTGGGGTGGAAGATGATGAAGATGAGGATGATAAACTTTCCACCCTCATCCCCGGTAACATCTAAATCTGGTCAATCTATTTGGGTCAATTGGTTTGGGATTAAAAAAGGTTTCTAATCAATTGTCAGCTACTGTAATCAATTGATTGTTCTTGGTGGTGAAAGTCATTAATTGCTTCCCGTTAACTGTAAATAATTAAGTCTTCATTTATTACAATCAAAAATTACGATCAATTTTATTATTACGATTAATATTTTATCTGAGTAAACTTTTCAATTGGAATAACAATTTATTAACTATTTTTGACTTCAATCATTTAGTTTTCTGATCGTTATTTTCAACAATTAAGTTAATCTGAATTGATTATCATGTAAATGATTTAGAGACAAAAAGAAATAATTTCTGGTGATTACATTTAATTGAGAAACAATTAAATTACCATTTTGAAAGGGAAAATTAAGAAACGTTATTGTAACAATTAAATTGGTCGATAAACAATTAACATCAATTACTTGATTGTTAATTGCGTGTTTCCATTGAAAGGTAAAACTTGATAATAATAATCAACAATTAAGTTATTTAAGTAACAACTTTTTTGACGAAAAGTTGTTACAGTCGAGTGACAATTTACTAATCATATTAATAACAATTTAGATGTTAATTGTTAATCAAATTGAATCAGCGAATCCGTTTCTCTTTAACAATTAAGGGGAAAATTTCAAAAGGGGGGAAGGTTAATCACAATATGATTAATCCAATTGTTGTTTAACAGTAATCACAATAGTTTCAATCAGTTTAACTAATTGTTTGGTTTAATTTTAACAGGACGATGTCAATGTGATTGTCGTTGATTGGGGCAATGGGGCAGCGTTGCCCAACTATGTCCAAGCGGCGGCCAATACCCAACTAGTTGGTAAACAAATCGCTCTACTAATTAAAATGCTGATGTATGAAAAGGGCTACAAAGCGGGCGATTTTCACTTGATTGGCTTTTCCTTGGGCGCTCATATCGCCGGTTTCACGGGAACTGAGGTTAAAAATATTTCTCGAATAACTGGCCTGGATCCCGCTTCTCCGCTTTTCGAGGGTTACACGGCAAAAGTACGTTTAGACTCGGAGGATGCCCAATTTGTGGATATTATTCATTCCAATGGTGACTCATTTCTCCGAGGTGGATTAGGTTCTTTTGAGCCGATGGGCCATGTTGACTTTTACCCGAACGGTGGACGAAATCAGGTCGGCTGTAACTCAGTGTTTGTCGGAGCAATTAATGACATCTTTTATGGTCGATGGCAATCACTTTGTCACCACCGGAGGGCATTTAGATTCTTTATCGATTCGGTAGTGGCAACTTGTAAATTTCACGCCTTTTCATGTGACAATTATGCTAAATTTTTACGCGGTGAGTGTTTCGACTGTGGTAAAGATGGAACCGGTTGCGGAAATATGGGCTATTTTGCCAATCAATCACCCGGTCGAGGTAAAATGTACCTTGTAACTCGAGATTCTGAACCTTTTTGCGGTAAGTTAATTGTTATCGAACTTAAAAACCAATTAACTTAACTGTTTCCAACTTGATCCTCATAATTATTATTGTATTCCAATTAAAAACAGCCAATCAATACAAGATACAAATCGTAAGCAGCAGTGGACAATCATCTACCTGGGGCAAATTGGAGGTCATTTTTTTAACCAAAGATCGTAATGAAACCTTCCAATTAACAAGTGAATCAGATGAGATTAAGGATGAATCCTTAATCCAAGGATTAGTTGTTGCTCATCCGCTGGTTCGTAATATAACCTCGGCCATTGTTAAATATACCAAATATCGAGGTTGGATTTACTCGGGTAAAGATTTTTGGGGAATTGATAAAATCTTATTAACCAATTCAGATGGAGAAATGTAAGTTGAAACCAATCAAATCACTTTAATTGTCACAATTAACTTTAATCTCGTATGTGTGTTGCTTTTAAATTGTTACAATTTTCATTTAAATTTCTCCAAATTAAATCATCTTCATAATCTAATTGATGGTTAACATTGTTTCTATTAAGTTAATTGTTTAATGCATTTATTAATAAGATACAATCAATCAACAATAATTATCTTTAATCAAATTTAAATTTAATTCAATTATTTAAATAAAACACAAAATTTGTCTGTTGAAATTGTTTTCAGTTTCCAATCTGAGAAAAGTAATTTAATAAATTACCTAATTAAAGTTGATTAAAATGCCGAGAACCATTAACAACAAGTTAAGGTGATAATGATTAAGCTTATAAAATTTGTTAATTGTTGTTAAAACAAAACAATTATTCAGATGATCTGATTAACTGATTAACAAACACAACAATCAGTGTTTGTAATCATTAATCAATGGTCCACATCTTTAAAATTGATTGAGAGACCTGAGAAATCAATGAGTTAAAAGTTTTGTTCAATTTAATTAACAATCAAATTAACTGAACCATTGATTGATCAAGACAATCAAGTTAATTGCTGTACTCTTGTTGTTGAGCAAAAATCAAATTGAAATCCAAAACTGAACACACAACAATTGCAGATCGGATTATCTTTTGATCTGAATAGTTTTTTTTTCATTATCATTTCTAAATCCTGATTCTTAATCATCATTAATTTTAATTGTTATCCCAACAAACAGGATCTCATATTGTGGTTACAATACAATCCTGGAAGACAGTATATCTTTACAATTAGACCTTGTTAAAGGTAATTGTACCGTTGAGATAACCGCTGATTCGAGTCACAATAACCGATTGGCTCGATTGGTTTGGCAGGTCGTCTCTGGACCAACTAAAGGTCGTCCACCTAAATTACTTTGGCGATTATCATTAACCTCGGAAGATATTTGATTAATTGTTCTCAACAATTAACTTTTCTTTTACCTAAATTGTCCAAAAATCTTGATGATTGAACAATACAAGTAAATATTGGAGGGGAAAATTAGGTCGATCACAATTAAATCATCGATGATCTGGATTATTTTTAACTGAACTTGAGACGATTATTTATTGATCTTGATCTCTTGTCCTTTCACCTTTACGATGACCCTGACCTGGAAAATGGTTTCATATTAATTGTTGCCTATCATTTAATTTCTTGAATGGCGTTCCACTGATTACCAATTGCTGATCACCATTCATGATAAATTTTTCTTGCGACAATTAACTGAATTGTTGGACTAATTTTTTTTCATATTCTTGCGCCTTTCCTGTTAACAATTAACAAATTGTCACATTGATATTAATAATTTTTCAATTCTATTTTATTATCAGATTTTTGTATCTACTTTTTTTCATAATTAAATCAAAATCTTTGATACGATTAAAAGATTTACTATTTTGATTATCAAGACATTGAACTTGAATTCATATCATCATGTTGATTCTGATGTTTATCATGGTTTTTTTTTCATTTCATCGCTGAAGGAGTGAAATATATCTTATAGAAAAGGAAGATGAGAGAGAAAAAGTTCTGAACATCGACTCAGAAGATTCAGATTCCCACCGTGGGCATTCATGATGATGGTAAAAGTAGTTATAGGAAAGAGAGATGAACAGTTATCATGATGCTCGGGAGCATCTTCATCACGATTTGAGTGAGATGATGGAACAGAGATACAGAGAGAGTGAGAGATGAACAATTGGAAGATAAAAGTGATGAGGATAACTTGTAACTCGAAAAGATGAAATAAACTTTTCGCAACTTTTTTTCTTCGATCAATCCAACAATCAACTAATTGTTTATTAAGTGTAGAAATTGGATTATCAATAATGTTAACAATCTAAATGATTCTCAAAGTGTTCATGTCTTTATTAATCACAATGAAAGATTGTCTGAGTTTATTGAGAGGAAAAAAATTCGATTGAATTTTTTTTCCTAATTTTCATCCCGAATTCAGAGTGACCTTTACATTAGTCAGCCAAAAGTGTCCAGGAATCTTATTCATATGAAATTTCCACATCATTCACCATAATAATCAAGTGGATGGAATAAAATATTCATATAATCTGATTGGAACAAAAAAAGTTTCGAATTTTTTTCTCTCTTTTTTACCTTCGATCAACATTTTCGACATACAAAAGTCCCAATGGATTTTGTGAATTACTGTTACTTGTATTTACTTATACTTCTCTATGTAACAATCAAAGGTAAGCTGATTAACTACAGATTTATGGTGATCATCACAACTCAATTAGCGTTCAAACGTAACTCATTTTAGTGATTCTATCAATCCTTTAATTATCTATCATTAAGCTAAAGATAAAACAGTTGAAATCGCTCAGAATTCATCATGAATATTATGAGTTTCATCGTTATCATTGATTGTGGTTTAATCTGTTTGTCAAGTTGAGAAAAGTTCTCGGAAGCGGAAAAACTTTGACTCGAAAATTTTCCTCCTCAACCTTTCTTTGGAACTTTTCGTTTTTTTGTTTCTTCCTCCATGGTAAATGTTTATCTTCATGGATCATGAAATTTGATGGAATAATGTTCATCTCTCTCTCTCTATTTGTGTCCCTCTTTTGTAATGATAAGCATCATCCCAGAGGAAACAGAGGAAGTAGAAATGGAATCATTATTATAAGAACTATTTTCCCCTGAATTTCATGGTAATATTCATTTCTCCTAAAGTATATATATTCATTCAGTATGAATGCTTCTCCACATAGATATATATTCTTGATGTTAGATAACATTTGAAATGAAACTTTCGGTTATCATGATAAAGATTAATTTCATCAGAATCATAGTGTAATATCTGCTTATCATCTCATGTAAAGTGTTCATGAGACTCAGGGTAATGTTAAGGTGATCAGATTACCTTTCTGAATATGAACAATATTTTTATAGGTCCTAGTATAGGTTAGTGATCAAGAATTCACCATGGAAATGATTTGGAATATTAAAAATTGGAGCTTTGAATATGATGAAGAAAAAAAGTCGAAAATTATTCCAAAATTCAAAAAGTTCTAATGGAAAAATAGACTGAAATTCATCAATTGGGATTCGAAACTCTTCAAGGGTCAAGATTAGAAGTCCAATAAATGGAATTATGAAAATTTCTATGAATTTACAAGAGGAAGTAAAAAATTCTTATATCATGAGATTAATCCATTCCAATTCATAATTACTCATGAATATCGAAACGATAAGATCTAATCGAATAAGTAAATTATCAGAATGAATAATTAACTAATTGAGAACGAATAGAAAAAAGTTTTCGAACTCAACTTTTAATAAGTAGAACTTTTTTTCTTTACTTTTACCTTTTAAGAAACTTTTTCAACTTCGAATTAAATCAACTTAATGATCAATTGATTATCATCAAGTTAAATTATTAACATGATGATGATTGGAAATTTGAAAAAAAATCAAATTCAATGAAAAGTTGATAAGCTTCATGATAATAATCATCATGATGGAGTTGATGATAAACTCCCACCAGTGGGATGACTTGTAAAAAGAGACACAAATTGTAGTCAAAAAAATAAGATTGACATTGTTACATGAATGAGATCCATTCCCATGAGAATCTGAATGATTGAATTACCATGATGATGAAATTTATGATGATCAGTTGCTGATAATGATAGAGATTATTATCAGGTATCAATTGTGACAACCTGAGTGCTTGTGAAAGTTAAGAAAACTAATTTAAAGAGAATTTTGAATTATTAAGATTTTTTATTCTCGAATTTTATTTTTCGAGTTGTTAGTTTTTAAAATCTTTTCGAAATGAACAATGAACAAATTCATTTTCTCACTCAACTTATCATCATTTTCATTCAATTCCCCATGTAAAAAGTTATCACTAATGAGAATTTTTCTCTCTCTTGTTGTTCATTTCCTTTCCTCTTTTATTCACGAGTTTCCTCATGAATTTAACTGAACAATCATGATGATATAAGATCTATGACCATGAAGATGTTACTCAAATGATTAAATTGTATTCTTAAAAGTTGATCCTCTAATTAAACTTGATCTTAAACAATTTGAGAGTTGAGATAATTTAATAAGTTGATGTAATTATCTTAGGGAATTGGAATTGATGAAAAATCCGAATCATTAGTTGAATTGTAAACCTGAGAATCAGCTGATCATCTGAATCAGAATTTTGCTCTTTCTTTTCTCTCTTTTTCTCCCTCAACTTATTCAGATGATGGATCAGGTTCATCTTAATCTTAATGTAACATCTTCACAAAGATTTCGGTGTAATTTCTCAGTTCCAAAGGCTTTTATCTCAATATTTTCTCTCTCTCTCTCTTTGGGCTCAGAATTTATATTCTCTAATAAAATTCATGACTCACTTTGAAGAATAGAAAATGTTTTAGGAAGTTTTCTCTTTCTATTCACATGGATGAATTTCTTCATGAATCTTTTCCTTATCTCTCTCTCTCTCTCTTACTAAAAGTACTCGGTGATAACTTGGCGAAAAAGAATCGACAGAATTTTCAGATTTCCCTTCATGGGATAGAACCACTTACCTACTTTAGATGTAACTTATTATTATCATTTGAATTCATGGTAAGCCTTTTCCATGTCAATTCTATGTGAATGTTTACATTGTCCGGGTGAAGAAAAGTTACTCAATCTTTTTTTTTGTGTTCGAACTTCTCTTCAAAAAAAAATCCGAGAAAAGTTCTGACCCTGAATTAATTCAATGTACATTTTGAGAACCTTTTAAACTCATAAAAGTATTAGAAAAAAGTAACAATGAAACTTTTCGACTACTTCGAAGTGAGTCAGAAATGGAAAAGTTCTACTCACTCTCTTTCGAGTGTTAATTAGCATGAATAATGTAAACATCCTGTGGACAAAAAAGATTCAAAAGATGAAGGTTCGAACAAAGTTTGTGATTTAAACCACAAAAAAGTTGCTCTCAAGTTTTGATTCTTTTCATATGAAAATATGATTCATACGATTCCAAATTGACATCTACCCATGAACATGATGTTTCCATTTTTAAGAAAAAGAATTCAAAGCCTCAGGCCTTCTAGACTTTGATGATTGTGAGGTTGTCCAATTGAATATGATCGGTCAGCTATCATGAACACTAATCAGTGCTGAAGATTTTCAATACTCGGTGGATATTATTGCATTATCATTGGAAAGGTAAAGTAAACTTTTCAATTGAAGCGTAAGACTTTTTATATTTCATGAAAGAAACATGATGATTCTGATGAAAAAGATTCAAGGAAGAAGAAGATAAAAAGATGATAGAGAGAGAGAGAGAGAGAGAGAGCCAGGGAGTGGAGATGAAAAGAGTTAAATGTTGGAATTGGTGTGAAAAATAAACAAGATTTTCATGGTATCCATGAAAAGGAAATACACAGAATCTGAGAAAGAAAAGAAAATTCTTTAGAGAATTTGGAGAGAGAGAGAGAGACATGGAAGATAAGGAAGATAAAAGAAAAAGAGAATTTTTTTCTCAATGAAGATGAAAAGTTTATCCACCAACAGATTGAGTGTTTGTTTATTATCTGTATCTATTTGCTGTCCATGAAAAAAGGTGATGAAATGAACTATCAGTTGATATAAACAGTAAGCTAACAAATAGCATGATATGAACATGGTCAATTCAGAATCAGATGAAAGTTGATTAAGATTCAAAAGTGAATCACCAACGATTTATTTCAATGAGAGCAGCAAAAAAAATTTACATTTGATCTGAAAAATTGATGATTCTTTTCACCATAAATAGTGATTGATAATTGTCTCTATTTTTTTAAATAGAGAGTGAGAATAACAAAATAAAAAAAAATCACTCAACTTATTATCTGTTGAACATGATAATCATCACCATGAAGACGAAATCAGTTGTCAATCAATTGATTCACAGTGAGAAAAAAAAACCTCAACATTAGCGCTTCAAGACATTTTTATCTGACATTTTCAATGTTCACCAATTCAATTGAATAACTATCATCATGTATCAATGAAAATCTACTGGAAATTTTTTCTTCTCCTTAAAATTATTATCAATTCCTTCATCATCATCACTTATCTTCAATTTATCCAGCAGAATCCTTCCCCTGAACCTTATTATCTGTTATATAACATTTTCAAGTGATGGGCTGAGGTGATTCTCATTCAATAACATGTAACACTTATTTCACACCCTCGCTCGTTAAAAAAATATTTATCAATCTCCCACCTTGTGAACATTATATAATATCAACCATCATCATCAGTGTTCAGCAAAAAATAGTTGAGTAAATAAAAGAGAGAGAGAGATTCATGGGGAGAGAGAAAAGTTCTGATATCATGTTAGCTTTTCAGCTCACGTTTACTTTTCCTTTTTTTAAATGATTCACTCAGATTCTGTAAAAATGAAAGATAAACTTTACAGATCTAATCAGAGGGAAATAGGAAGAGAAAGATATTTATCTTTAACTCAGAACTTTGTCCAGAACTTTTTTCCTTCTTCCTTTTCCTATCGAACTGATATTGATTTTTTCTTCTTTTGGAAAACTTTTTTCACTTTTCTTTCAAGTTTTTCTCGTCGAGTTTACATTATGTTGATTGTACCAACAAGAAGAGGTTAAATTATTTGACCAACGAAATTATATTGTGACTGGTCAATTGATGGTCAATCATAAACTTTGTTTATCTTTAAAACTGTCAATCAATTTCGTTAGTTAACCATTGGCTCATTTTTGTCTTTCTTTACAAAATTCATTCGCGATGATTTCAGTCAAATTGTGATAATGATTAACTGTTGATTATCATCATCCAAATTAATGGTTATTGAATCTGATCAATTGAAAAACAATACTCATGAGATTTACATCATTTCACTTTCAGTACAAAATGAAGATGAGTGAATGAAGATGAAGATGATAAAATCTCATGATTTAAGTGAATGGTAAAAATAACGGTAAAACCAATTCGAGGAAGAGAAAAAAAAATTAACCATTTATTTTAATTAATCTCAAGGCTCTTAACTGTTTAGCTAATCCTCATAGTCTATAAATAGTAAGAAAGTTAATTTGGTAAGTTAATCAACTCAAGGTAATGTAGTTAACTGAATAACCTAGAAAACAATCAAAAAAAACCCAATGACAATCAACCCATTGAAAAGGTTCAAATCAAGACAATTTAAAGGTTATCGGTTTAACTATTGTTACTTTTGTGATAATTAAATTGTTTCAAGATTAACATGATTATCATCTTGTAATCGGATGATGAAATTGTTACAGTTTGAACATAATGTTTACTGTTGATATTATTTGTATAAATATGATAACACTTACCTGGAGGGATTGATGAGCATCATGATGATGATAATGAGATAATATGAAAAATTAGTCAATTAGATGATAAACTTTACCTTGATCCACTCAATCAACTCAAGTTTCCCTTTAATATATGTAATATTTATCCTCATTGGGAATTCAGTTCAATCTAATAATCATGATGATCAATTTATCTTCATCATGATAGGAATCACTTTCTATTGACCATTTTTATCATCATCTTATCAGATTATCGGATGATAATCATTGAGAAGCTTTTACCTAAAGTAACCATTGAAAATGTTGATTCCAATCCCTTCAAGCTTGATAACATTTGAATTGATCCCTTAAAGTTTCATCATCATGTTTACCATGATAATCAACATGATGATCATCCTCATCTTTTTCATGATAATTATCAAATAATATGTTTCTCCCAATCAGATTTAAAGAAAAGTTCATGGGTTCGAATATTTTTTTTGCTCGATTCTACATTATTTTCAGATTCGATTGACAATTAAAAGTATGTTAATTCCTAATCTTTGATTTTATCTATTCAATGATTATATTCCCATCATCATGTCATCATTATCTTCATGGTGATCATGAAGATGATGGAAATAGATTCATCATCTCTTGTGACATCTTCTCATCTCACTCTCTCTCACTCTCTCTCTCTCACTCGCTCTCATTATCTTCATTCTCATTTACCTTTACCTTTTTTTTCTTCATCAGTTCAGTAATACTTATCCATCATCTGGTGACTTCCGTCAACCGGAAATGACCTTTTCCATCAACAATGACCATCACTTTCCTCGCCCCACATCAAACTTTCATTATCTTTCTGATGATTACAATTATATCTCAAGTTTTTGTTTACTTTCATATCAATCATTTAAATTAGACAATCAATGGTTTTTATGTACTAAATTGTGATCAGTAAATTGTTGCGAGTTAATATTGTTTAGACTGTCCAATATTTACACCTCTCTAAATTGTAACAATTACTCATTTCCATGACTTGATCGATTAACAATTAGAATCAACATTTTCTAGTCATTCTTAGCATTCATTTGATAATCAATTGATTGTAACTCAATTTATTTCATGTTATTTACTCACATCTTTTTTTTTGGTTAACTAACAATTAACTGCAGTAAATTGTAACAATCAAGAGACAATGAAAGAGGAAAAAAACTTTAACAATTTACTGATTATCGAGAGTAAAAAAAACTCAGGTAACAACAATAAGGAATCTAATCTTGATTTGATCAACTCAATTAAGTCTGTTGTTTTTATCAGTTAATTGTCAAGTTAATCAACACCCACAATCAAGTTTAAGCTAAATTGTAACATTATCCTTTACATGTTAATTTAGTTTGTACTTTGAATGATTCACTAATTGTGTCATTGTTATGATTATACAGATATAGTCATTGTTTAATCTGATACAATTAGCAATTTTATTTACATACAGTTAATTATTATTCAATTTCAATTAATCATTAGATTGTATCAATACTACTGAAATATAACCAAACTTACTAATTGCAACAATTAACTGTCATTAAAAGTGCAAATTAATTTGTACGGTTGTTCAAGTCCAAACAAAATTTACTTTTTATTTTGGTTTACAATTAACAACATTATCATGATTAACATGATTAATGGTTGAACGAGTTCGTGATGACACCATGATAATCATAATCCGGATCCCAGGGTAACAATTAGCTAATTGTCAATGGGATTAAAGTCAAATATATAACATACATGTATATTACTATTGAAGGCAAAACCAAAACCCAAATATCTTAATTAGATCAATATTTCAATCACAATTAACCGGTAATTATGTTACTCTTAGTTTAATTGTTGTTATTCTCTCGTTGCTTATTCAGAATCAGATTTAACGTCTCTCCAAGTAATTAAATTTGAAGTTCCTGAAAAAGTGGTTGCCGGTAATTCAACTAAATTAATTTGCTCAACGGGACCTGATTTCGGTAGATTGGCAACAATTAAATGGTATCGTAACGATTCAGAGTTTTATCGAGTCCAATTTAAACCTCCAAGGATGAAAACATTTCCCGCCGTGGGAATCCAAATAAACGTAAGTTTTAATTGTTGGAAACCTTTCATTTGTAATCTTAAATCCAATCAATCTAATTGTCCATTAATCCATAATTAGAAAGATAAAAATCAACACTCATGAAGAAAAATTAATATCATTGTTATTAAATCGAGAACTTGATCATGATAATCAGTTAGAAAGGTGATAAAAAAGGAAACTCATTAAAGTGTAATAACTTTTTTACGACAAAGAAAAAGTTTCGTCGATTTTGTTTTCCAAAGTTCTAATGAGCAATTTGAGTAAATTCTAACTGTTGGAGTTTAATTTGATACAAATTGATTATTATTCAGTGTTAGATAAGAAATAAAAACCAATGCAATCAAAAGGGATAAGAGGAAAAATGAACAAATAATAAAAAGGTATCATCGAAACAAAATAACATTGTTATCATCATCATCTTCATCTTCATCACTTTATCATCACCAAAATAGCAACAACAATAAAAAAGATTCATTCATTTTTAAACAACAATTTTCACAGTCTATTTGTTTGTCATCCTCATCTTCATCCTCCTCCACAATTGACTTGATAATGTATCTTATCATCATGTTGATCATCATGATGATCAATATCATTTGGATGATGAAGATGTTTAAAACTGTATCAACTTCATCCTCCTCTTTCTGATCACTTGCTTGTAATACTTTCAACATCACTTAGTGAAAACTTGATTTTCTCCATCATCTTTATCATCTCTTTGTCTTCCTTTTATCATCTTTTAGATATCATTCCATTTATAAACATAGATCACAATCCTCTCCACCCTTACCTGATTATCCACCTTGAATCCCATGGATTATATTCAAACATTTACCTAAGGAAAAACATCTGCTATGGGAAATAATATGCTGAGAAAAATGTTGTTTTTTTTCATATATTTATGTATCTTATTTACATGATATAACATTATCATTTGAATGGATGGATGAACCAATTCAGTTCAATAATCTCAATCTATGAGTTCATTCATGATGATAATGTTTACACAAAGTGAGAAATCAATGAATAATAATGATCAATTCAAGTGACTCAATTTAATGTTGAAATAAATTAGACGAAAATGATCAATGGTCATTATTAGAACTCGATTTTAACATATTATGACCAGAAAAACTCGTAAAGTTACATATCGATAATTTTTTCGTATCTCTTCAAATTATAAAGTAACAATTTAAATCTCAATTCTCTCTCTCTCTCTCATCCTCTGGGAGTAAACTATGTGAAATGTTTGATTCATGATCATGAAACAGATTACCGAAGATAAGTTCATGATGATGATCAGAAACCACATGAAAAAAACAGAATCAACAAGATGAAAATTCTGCATAAGTGATAGAAGTAAAAAAGTTCCAATTCATATTCCCATGGTAAGAGAAGATGAAATGAAGATGATGAAACTCGACGACGGCGGAGTGAGTGAGAGAGAGAGAGAGAGAGAGAGAGAGAGAGAGAGAGTATGAACAATTGACTAAATCATGAAAAAATTATAATTGTCATCAGAATTCATGATCAAATTGATTAAGTTGATCATTTGAGATGGTTGAAAAAAAGTAAACATGTTATAAATACACGATAAAAAAAACTATCATGACAACTCAATGAGTGATTACCATTGAAAGCTATCATCCTAATCATCATCATTATCATCAAGTGTGAATCATTTGATAATAATAAACGGTAAATATTATCATCATCGTCATCATGTATGAGATGAGAAAGATGATAAAATATTACAATCATTTTTTATCTAACATCCTTTTTCCTATTTTTCTTACTTTCATCTTCTTTATCTATGTTTCTCTTACACTCAATTCACTTCATCATCCTCATCTCAACAACATGTATCATCATCATCATCATCAACAACAATATCATACAACTGACCAGTGGTCACTTAAACAGAAAGAGAGAGAGAGAAATAAAAACAAGGATATTTTATTCATGATAATAATACAATTTACAGGAAGTTGGTTGGATATACAGAGTGAGTGTGGGTGTGGATAGTCAGATGTGGGTATCGCGTGAGTGGGAGATGATGATGATGATGATGAGGAGGAAGATAAAAAAAGTATATTATCTAGTCATTAGTACAAATAGACATAAAGTTGATGGAAGTGAAAACTTCAAGTGATGATACTGATGATGTTTTCAAATGGGAGAGGAGGTGGAGAGGGTTGATGGGAGGAAGGGAGAGGTCAGGAAGTGATAAAGGATGATAGAGATGATGATAATCATGATAAAAAGTAATAGATGAAAGAAGAAGCTTTTTAAATGATATAACTAGTTAGCTTTTTATTTATTTACTTTGTTTTCACCATCAACGAGATACTTTTCCTTGAACATTAAACTCAAACAATTGGACCTCGAAAAGACAAAATTTACCGTTAACTTTATATGATGTAAACACTTCTTACTGGTCAAGATAAATTATCGGCTCGAAAATCATTCACAATGAATTTTAATCCACATGATGAATCTTCATTCCAAGATAAATAGCATTTTCGCGTTTCTCAATGGTCAATTTCGAGTCTCTTTCAAATTGATTAGAACTTTTCTTATCCCTTTTCGATTTTAGGAAGAAAAATCTTCCAAAGGAATTGTTATTCTGGACAATGTTACCTTAGAAACCGCAGGTAACTTCAGGTGTGAAGTGACCAGAGAAATGGACTTTACAACTCATGAGAAAAACGGAACCATGGATGTAATTGAAATGTGTAAGTGTAATTGGTACAATTACAATTTCAAATAATCTAATCTCTGTCTCTGCCTGTTCCTCTTTCTTTCTTTGTGTTTTATACAATTGACCATCATGATTGACCACAACATTATCATGTCCAGTGCCTCCTCTCCCAGGAGATTCAAATCAATCTTCAACACCTCTATCAAGGACAACGATATTTATCATTGCAATTACTTCAGTGTTAATGTTAACCTGTTGACTGATAACGTTGATAATGATAATAACAGTAACTAAAAGTTGATTAAGTTAATTGTTGTTACTTGTGTGTATTATTATCATTATCATATTAATTTTACATCAATTCAATTCGGTTCCTTTTTATTGTGGCTCAATAAACAATCAATGGACATGATTGAATTTACAACAAAGTTACACCAATGCCTTGGACTAATTCATACAGTTAATCATCATCATCAACTTTGTTTCTCAATTAATATCATCATCAAGTGATGAAAACTGAAAACATCATCAGCATATATTTTAAAAAAGTGAAAGTTAATCCAAACCAAATCATTAGCTTATCAATTTACTAATTACTTTGGTTAATCATCTGTTAATTGTGCTAATTGTGAAGGGATCATAAAGGGAATCCATTTTGATTTGGAAAATTTTGTTTTTTGTTAATCAATGAAATTGTAAATTTTTATCATCAACATCATGATCCTGGACAATTTAACTTATCATGTAAAAATCAGCGGTTTTTAATTAATCTAATTAACACAGTTTTCTTGTTTATTTCCCTGTAGATTAATTAAATCAATTGGATTAATCATAAAGTTGCAAATTGTAATTGAGTTTTAATATTTAACTGAAATGATTAAACAAACGAAAAGGTGACAATTAATAAATTACTGTTTATCTAAATTGTTACAGTGATTTAAACATAATCTTTAATTGATTTGTCGACTTGACCAATGGTCAGATGTTGATGGATTTTTCCATTGGGTCAATTTTAGAAGGGGAAAAAAGTTCTAACAAGTTCGATGAATGAAAAGTTTTTTATTCGATTTATTTTTTCACCGAATCAAATGACAAATCAATTCGGAATGACCGTTGAATTATTGAGTCAATTAACTGGACAAACAATCAAAGTAACAGAAGAAGGAAAAAAAACTATCATCATGTTAATGAAATTCAGATGAAATTCTGATGAATGTTCATTGGAATAGAAAAGAAAAGAGAAACAAATCAAAAAAAAAAAAGAAAAAACTGTTCTCATTGCTCTTCAATCATCAAGGGGAGTTCGGTAAAAAGGTAAGATAGTTGATAATGGTCAGTATGAGATGACCAGTAGTCGAAAGTAATGAAAGTAATAAAAGATTTAGCCATAAATGTTATCCCTGTAAATGGACTTTCAAGATAAAGATAACAAGTTATTTTAATTTGATTCTGTTTTATATTAAGTATTTGTGTCCATCTGACTTATCTTTGTGCTGGTCACTCAAATGGACTTACTTACTGGTCATCTTTATCATCTTATGGTCAAAACATAAGAAGATCAAAGTAAAAAAAGCTAAATATAAATAAGACAAAACAAAAAGTAAAGTTTGTTCAATGACGATGATGATGATTATTCAACTCCCTTGATAATGATGATGATGATCAACATCAAATTAAATTTCAACATCATCAGCATTTAAACCAAACATTAAACTAACTCAATCAAGCGATTTGTTGATTGTCAACAATAATTGATTAACATTTTTCTTGCCCAATGAACAACTGAATCAAAGTTTGAAAAGTCTCTGAATTAATTTTTCCCCAATCATCATGGACAAGAATCACTTGTTTATAATATTCAGTGGGTTGGGTATTAAATTGTTCATCATCTAGTAATTGTTGTTATCTGATTGTTGTCCAAGGTTTAATGATGATTCTTGATTCCAATCTAATAGTTGACTGGACAATCAAAACTTATGATTACAATCTCAAGTGAGTTTGATGATATCATGAGCTAATGATTGGGCGATAACTTGATAATATTATTATTCTGTATTTACATTACATTATATTCATCATGTATATGAACATGATGATGGAGATGATGATAAGATTTGGTCCACTTTAAACACCCAAAATGAAAAGAGGGACCGAAATGTTGACCATGATGATGAACATAAGAGATGAACAAGAAATAAGGTAAACATTTCCGTTGGAAAATGGAATAGGAAATTCATAGAGAATCCATATTAATGATATTTTTTCTTCTTCTCTATCATCAGGGTAAAAGGAAGAGGTGGTTGGCTGGGTGGACAGTGGTCAAGTTGAATGGGAATCATGATGAAATTTACTTGAATCATTTTCCTTGTCAAAAAGTTTGAGTAAACAAACAGACAAACAACTTGAATGAATATGAATAATGATTATCAATGATAATATTGATTCTGTAATAGTTAAGTGTAATAATCAACTGATTATGATGAGAATCTAAGGAATGAACTTTTTTTACTCCATCTTCATCTTCATCTATTCATCATCACGGAAGTGGGAGGTTGTAGGGGAAGAGGGAAAAGTTTCCTCTCATAAACGGATGAGTTAAAGATCTGAATTCTTAGCACGGTTTTTGACCTATCATAATATTATCATCAACTTGAGCTCATAAATTTTGTCATGGTGATGAAGTTGATGAGTGTATATGAGGATGAGGATGAAGATGAGGTTACTAGTGAGTAGAGGATGAGACAGATGATATAAGCATCCGGTCATGGATGAAAATTGTCATTCAGTTGTGTTTCTTGTATGATATTTATGTGTCTCCGTTTTTATCTCAACATATTCAGGTAAAAATTTCAACTGAATCCATTGGAGCAATCAGAATAATAAGAAAACAACAAAGGCTACTTATCATCTTCATTATCATCCCAGTCATCATCATCTTCATCAGTAAAACCATCATCTTCTTTCATCATCTTTTATCTTCCACAAATATTATATATACTTTGAGTGAAAACTTTTTCCAACATCAACTCAACTCTTAACATGATGCAACTGAATCAGTTCAGATTTCCAACTTTTTTTTGTCTCTTTCATCATCTTCATCATCTCCCAAGACGATTCTCATCTTCTTATCCTCATCTCATCTTCAATCAATCCGATGATGAACATGATGATAACAAAAAATGTATCTTCTTATTATTCAATCCCTGATGAGATTTTATATCAGAATCAAGTTGATCAGCTCAGAATCAGTTATGATTCAATACTTTTAGTTTCCAATCATGTTATTAACATAATGATAATTATCACTTATCTTAATTAAAAGTGAATAGAGAAAAGCAAAAATTTTCTCTCTCTTTTCCAATTTTTCATCATCTTCTTAAAAATTCAATCTCATGCTGAGATGATGTGATGATTATCCTCATCCAATTTCATCATCATTAAAGCTCATGGTCAACCCATTGTCCAGTCTATTAACATTCAAACCGATTCTTATCCGTTAATCATCAGCAATCAAACTTTGTTTCTTGCCTTTGTTATTATCTATTAGCTGATCATCAATTATCAAAATTGGTGTTTTTTTGTTTCATCCTCATCCTCATCCTCATCATCTTATAACTACTAAGTAATTGGTCTTAATCTAATCCAGTAATTATTGATTTTGATTCCAGAAGAAAACAATCAACTAATAGTTACACCCTCGAGTTTATTATTATTGAAACTATGAATTGAATGTTAATCAAGTAAAGAAGCAATTTATATTCACCCAACAGATTAACTTATTGTCATAAATATATATTTTATCCTCTTCATACTGTGAATGATAATCAATATTATCATGGATTAATTCAGGATAATCATCAGAATCAATTTGATTAACACATAATCAAAATGAATCCACATTCAAACAATGAAAAAACTCAATGAACAAAAATCAATAGATAAAATGAAATCATCTTCATGATAATTCAACAAGATTCTCATGATAAAGATATAACAATAATAATAATATGAATAATTAATGAATATTATCATGAATGAATAACAAGGAAATAACTGAGAAAAGAAAAGCAAAAATTGTAACTTGCAATTTCCGGATTGTCCGGTGAAATCCATCACAGGTAAACAAAAGTATCAGATGATTTTCATGATAATAACCATGAGGATAAGTTGAATGAACAATCAGATTACAATTTAATTCAAATATTCATTGAAAATCCTGAATGAGAAAACATAATAATAATTTATTTACATTTGTCTTCTTGTTTGTGGTTACCAATCATTTGAATTTGAAACTTTCACCATGAGTTCATTGTTACTCGGATAAAACCAAAGACAATCCATCATGGTTATCATTGAATTTTATATTATCTTTCTTAATCTTTTACTTTCTATCTCCCCTTCAACCATGAAGATACATCTTTCATCGTAATCTTCATCATCATCATCATCATTATCATCATACTCTCACCAGAAAAAGAGTAAAACTTTCAGAGCCATTTGATTCCCATTCTTTTCATTTCTAATGATAATTGCGCCTTAACTGTAATTCTCATGATTCCTGAACTTTCCGAGTAATTAATTTGACAAAACCATTTTCTTGTATATTAATATGATAATAATAACGGCAATAAAATTAGTTGATTGTGCCACTTGGTTGAATTAAAATAATGTCAACTTTCTGGTTTCAAAGTTTCAGTTGAAAAAAACAAACTTTTTCCACCATGATAAATATACCACCGAACTCCCTCCCACTGAAATGATAATGATCATTACGATTATCATCATCATGATGATCTTGATGAATACATAGAAACCTTTTTAAAAGGATAAAATTTGCACTCTAAACATGGTGATGATTATCTATTGAAATGAGTTTCAATCTTACAATGATGAAAGTTCATGAGATAGATTCTGATGGAAATTGATTTGACAAAAAAAAGATTTCGAAAATTTTTTTCTTGTATTCATTGGAAATACAATATCCGATTCTGTCTGATTTTGATCTTTGATAATTGATAATCTTTTCTTACCCTTGGGTCATCTCCTTTGGTATAACTAATGGTCAATAGGGTGACTCATCATATTGATGAATTCAAAGTTAACCCCATGCTGATTTTATCTGCATTTTATGGTGGACAGAGTTTTAAAATTCCCCATGAATGATATTATCATGAAGTTGAACAATAGATCAGTTGAAAGGATAAACTCATTAGCATCATGATGAAGATATTTTTTTCCTCTTCGCAAACTTGCCAACCATTTGCACTCTTAATGGATGGTCAGTTTTTTTTCTCAGTTCTGCCCTGAAATTCAAAGAGAATTGGTCAAGATTCTTGTCGAATTTTTTTCTAAAAGTTCTGAACAACTATTCAAATATAAGATTCACTCTCTCAGTGGTCAGTTTTTGGATTGCTCTAAATGTTATTCAAAGTCAAGTGTATGGAGTTTATCATAATAATAGTATCTCTTTCACAGTGAATATAATGAAGTTTTTCCTCCTGGGGGTGGAAGATAAAAAGATGATGAAGAAGAGGGAAAAGGGCCAGGAGAATTTCTGAAAAAAGAAAGAAATTGAATTGAGTCTTTCTTTTTTCATCAGTCTTGTAAAGTGTTGAGTTTAAATTGAAAACAAGATGAATGTTGTAAAGTAAAGATGAGAGGATAAACTGAGAGAGAGAGAGAGAGGGTCAATCCCTGTAAGCATGATGACCATCACCTTTCAATGATGATAAAGTAGAAAAGAGGAAGATTATCTTCATCCCAGATTCTTAAGATCATCATGGAAACACACATATGATTCAAATTGTGATTCGATGAAAATGATTATCATTGGAAACAAATTGTTTGCGGATTTAGTTTAAACTGATAAGAAGATAATATTAACCATAACAATTTACTTTTCTTTCTTTCTCTCTTTCTTTTTATCTTCCGCATCCCAGTGATGAGATCTTGTTAGTATTATTTTCAAAGTCTTTTGTCAATGATAACAAATGATTGGTCAAGATTCTGTTCACGAATTCAGTTCGTTGCGAATGAACCTTTCATAATAATAAGAAAGAGGAAGATGATGATAATGATGAGAGAGAGAGAAAGTAACTTTTTTTTATTTATATCATTATCATCTTCATCCCATGAACCGACATCTTCATCCTTCTGGTTAAGAAACCACTTCACGGTATAAGTTTTAATCCAAGAAGATGATGATGATAAGGATGATTAGAATCATTTTGCTGCCAATCACGAGTCAATCCTGAGATATCATCTCACTATAAACATATTGACCAATGTCCATCATCATGGGAATATCAAGATAATTTCTGTTATCATGAATCACAATCTGGAACCGGAAATTCAATAACTTTTCTAATTTTCTTACAATATTTTTTTTCTTCAACTTCAATTCATCATTTTCTATTTATCCTCATTATTATCACTTCGACACAGTTTAAATTGTCTTGGTCAACTTTGATATCTTCAAATTAATAACCTCAATGACCTTTGGCAGTATATCAATCGTAACAGTTTCAAACTAAGGTCATTCTGTTAGGATTGACTCTCATTTGGTGATAATCAAGTTTATCATCATTTTGATATTATTATCATAATGAAAACCAAATAACATAATAGTAATTGTTGAATCTAAATGATTAATGAAAGAAAACATTTTAATATCAAATAATAGATTAACTTTAAATAAAAGTTATCAATTATCATTTGATATTATTTACACTTGGAGACATTTCAATACAATCACAATGAGTGATTAACGAGGGTTAATTGTTATATGAGAAAGATAAAAGAAAACTGAATTAAAATCATCATCATCATGGAAGATAAATAAAAAGAATCGATTATTTTTTTCTTCCTCAGAAAATTATATCAACTTATATTTTACCGAATAAAATATTTATATTATTTTTTTGTTTTGTTTCCATGTTAATGGTAACACAACAATCAAATAACAATCATTGATTGTTGATTATCTTTCAACTGGATTCAATGTTATAAACATTAACACTAAATGACATTAGTGGTTTAAGAGGCTTCAACCTTATGATAAATGTATTCTGAATCCATGGCTTTACTATCATCGTTATTGTTACTATTCAAAATTATTACGATTATTTATCATCTAGTATACACATTTATCCATATAAATGTGGGTACTTTAATCATATTTAAACAGTAATCATAATAATAACAATAATCATCATCATTATCATCATTATGATAACATGTTTGATATTATTTTCTTGTTGAAGTTAATTGTGATCGTTTTGAATGAGCTAATATTTTTTGCGAACATTAATTGACCTTGAATCGTAGTTTAGATTTTCAATGATTATTTTCCTCGATTTTGTAAATTAGAACTTTTTTTCGGTGTAGTAATTGTTTCTCTTCACTCGATGAATCTCTTTGATCTGGAAACAAAGAAAAGAAAATATTAGAGAATAAAATTTAATCAATTGTTCAAGTTTCTTATTTTCAAATTAATTAATTATTTGTATGTTTAAATGTTTGATTGTAATCAGTTGATTGTAATTACTTTTTGATTAAATAGTTAAAGAGGTTACGCCATCTAGAGGATGGAAATGTGATTGTGAAAAAATTGATTACATTTGGAAGATGAAAAATTCAAGTTAATCAACATAATTAGTGGTTTTGATTACTTTAAATTGTTACTCTTTCCATGATCAATATGTAATCAATTACATAAGAAATTGAAATTTAAAACTAACATAATCACAAGACCTTATAATCAAAACGTAGAGAGATCTTATCAAGAGCTGTAGGAATAATTAACAATCAAAAGACAGAAATTAACAATTAACAGTTGAAGGAAAAATTGTAGTTAAAACTTACAATATTAGTTTACGAGGTCACCATAAGTCTAATCGGTTGACAAAATCAACTGAATAGTAGGAAATGTTTGACATGAATCTTCAATTGTTTGAAAGAGGGAGAGATGAATCAACGATGATAATTAACCTTGAAATTTGATTTCTTTTTTCTTAAAGCAAATTGACCTTAATGGTGAAGACAAATTGCAATAAAACAAGTTGAAATGATTAAGTGCAAACATTGATTACGTTATTCAATTAGTGATAAAATCAATCATCACGAAAATGTAACCATGATGGTCAAAGATACTAAATCTTACTAATCAATGACAATTTCACCAGTGACCCAATTCATTGAATATCGTCATCAGTTAATTAGTTAAAACTCGATTGAAGGACAAATTACTACATCATATTCATGGAATATCATCACCAATGGAATATCAATTCGCTATAGAAAAAAAAATGAAAAGAAAAATAAAAATAAATATTAATGATTGAATCCATATTGTGAATTATTGATTCACTTGAATCATACTGAGAGTAATAGGAGTGATCAAGTTAGAATCAATCAGTTAATCATTGTGATTAAAATACAACAAGTTTAAAAGTTTTCTTCGACCGAAAATGATAATTAACATTGGGAATTTGAGATATTCGGTCGAGTGAAAGAGGTCAAGCTTATGGCCGTTTTTTTAGTGAAAGAAACGGAAGCGGAAGATAAGGTGATAATGAAAGTTTAGAATGATGTTTAACATAACAAATCAATGTAAACAATTAGCATAATGAGTGAAAAAAGGACTTATTTAAATTGAACATCCTTTTGTTTTCAATTTATCTTCATCCTTTTCTCAGTCTCAAGGCTTTTCCGTTGACAAAAAAACAACAACAATCTGAAAGGCCAAATATCCGGTTGGAAAAATGTATATATGATGAAGCAGATGACAGAAGATGAAAGTCGCCGGAAGTAGGATGAGATGGGAGAGAGAGGAGAGAAAGAGAATTTTTTCAAGAGGATGATGAAGACCGAGAGGGAGGGATAGGAAGAGAGAGAGAGAGAGAGAGAGGAGGGTGAAAGAATATTTATCTTGATGATTTTTTCCCTCCAAGAAGAAATAAACATTTCCTTTTATCTGTGATTTTTTCTGTTTTTTTTTGTTCGATTTCAAACATCTTACCTTTTCCACACCTCCCACCATCAGCATCATCATCACCTCCGCCTCCATAGTATTACAACCACTTAGCTCACTTATTAGTTTCTCTCTCTCACTCTCTCCCTCTTGGTAACAGTTTCCATTTACATTTTTCCATGTGAATGTTAATTTTGAAACTTATTAAACTGAAGAGTTTTTTTTTTCAAATCAATCATCTAACTGATTTAAAAATGATTTACCTTCAATTGTTGTTAACAGCAATTTCAATTGTCTCCACTTCGGCAGCTACCAAATCAGTGGTTTCAGGTTAGTTTCACTCTTTGCTTTAAGATTAATTAACAATGAATCACTAATTAATTTTTGCTCAACAGCTCCGGTTAATTGTGACAATTGTCCAGAATTAAAATACACTCATCATTATAACGCTAAAGGATGTAATCCAGTTTACAGATCAGGTTGTCCAAATTGTGTTGACCAATTTGATTGTCCAGTCACTCAAAAAGATTCAAATAGTGAGTAAACTTGATTTTTTATTTATCATCCAACAATCAGTTAATTGATCAAATCTGCCAAGAAAAATCTACCAATTAAAATATCGGGTTAGTAAAAAGGTTAATATTAATGTATATTGAGAGTTGTTTTTAATTGTTGTGACAATTTGATTTAACTGGTTAACATAATAATAAACACTTAACCTGATTAATTTTTCATCTTGTATCTCATCTTAATCATCCTCTTGATATAACCAATCAGATGATGATGATTGAAATACTTTCTCTTGAAATAAGAGTAAATCGTTGAAACGATAAATTGATGTATTGATATGATTAAATTAACTTACATTGGTTTTAATTGTTTGAAGAATGTTATTATGGTGGAGAAGCATATGAAATTGATTCAGATATTCGAGTATCCAATCCATGTACAATATGCCGATGTACAAGTCATGGTAACAATGAGACTGATATTTCATGTGCTCATGTTGAATGTCCAGAATTGTTTAACCGATCATTTCAAGACTCAAATGATACATGTTACTATTCATATAAACCTGGTCGATGTTGTGGTGCTAAGAGATGCCCCCGATCGGAAGATCAGGTCAAACCAATGGTCACTTGTTCGTATGAGGGAAAAGTTTATAAAGAAGGTCAACAAATTGAGCTTCCCGATTGTTACACATGCACTTGTACCGCTGATTTTAATGTCACCACGATAAAAAATAGTCCAGCTTGTCACCAACATATTTGCTATTTTAATACGAAAATGCTGGAAGATGGTTGCGTTCCAGTTTATCTTCCTTCTGGTTGTTGTTATTCCCAATTCCATTGCCGTAAGTAGAAACTATTATCATTAACAGAGGCATAAAATGTTTTACATATAAATTAGTTTAATTATGATAATGTTTCGTTTAGATTTGAATATTTGCTTACCTTTGTTTGGCTTTTTCGAATTTTTGTTTTGTTCTCTTCTCTTTTGATTGTTTCCGTTTTTGTCTCTTTCCAGCTCCACCCAACCTTGAACAGAGACGGAAAAACTGTCGCCAGGAACATTATTATGGTTATTGTGATCAGAATGTAACTCGTTATCGATTCGATTATGAAAACAGTACTTGTCTTCCGTTTACTTATTCCGGTTGTGGTGGTTCAGTGAATACCTTTGAATCTCAATCTGATTGTCTTGATTATTGCACATCACCCGATGAAGTTGTTAACACAAGTCTCACTCCTGGTCACTGTTTATATCATGGAAACTTGTATCCAATTGGATCTCAACTACAAACAACCCAAGGTTACACATGTACTTGTAATATTCCACCAGATTTTACCTGTATTATAAATAGTTAAAAAATCAATACAATTTGTAAATCAACTTGTTAAACATTTTGTGAGAAAAAGAAAACAAATAACAGCAAATGCTTAAAATAAAGAAACAAAGAAGCAGTTACCATAAAAGTAAAGGTATTCACCTCAACCAATTTAACCCTTTTCTCTTTGGTGGATGAATCAGCCATATTTCACCTAAAATATTAGAAAATAAAAGAGCACAGTTAACAGTAGAACAAAGAAAATTTAAAGAAAAAACATCAAAATCAACTCATTACACAATAATAATAGAATAACAATCAATAAATCAGTAAACGGAATCTCAACTCGTAACATTAAACACCATTTACCATTTACCTTTTAATCTCTCATAAGACAAATGGAAAATTAGAAGCGATAGTTTATTAGAGAATTAGAATAAAATTTGATGGTAGATGATCGACAATTAAAACGAAGAAAAAGAAAATAATTGAAACAATTAAAATTGAAAAAAGAAAACAAATTAATGAGAATCAACGAATCCTATTAGTAGCTTTTCCACTCAAGCGATGTCGCTACTTGTTGTTCTTCGAATTTGAATGTGAATCGATCCACCAGATGGAGCAAAACGAAGATTTTTTGGCAGAAAATTTTGTTTCATTTTCTCATTTGATTCAAATTCTCATTGATGGTGAATTCTTAACAAATAAACAGTGAAGCAAGTGAGTTTAAGCAAGCTTAGGAAGTGAATTTCTTTCTCTTTCTCTACATAAGTGAAATACATCAAAATGGCAGATCCAAATCACCCGAGAGTACGAGCCAAAAAAAGGTCTGGTAATTCTGACTCTACTGTTCATCAATCCAAGAGAGTTTGTCAAGAAGAATCTGAAGAGGTAAGAAAATAACTACTCAAGTAATACAAATCAATCTCAATGGCTCGAAAGAGTAGAATACTGTCACTTGATAATAGTCGATTGCTAACAGAATCCTTAATGATAAATTTTTTTCCTCACCTCTTTCCATACTCTATCATACGTAGAATGCGGATCAGGGAATACTTAAACAGTTACTCTCCTGCCTGAAACGCTTTGACACAAAAAACGAGATGAATATCTTTAAGCAATGGTCAAAACTGATGGATGATGAAACAATCAACATGGTGATACATGAAATTGAGGATTTCATGCTACAGCCAATAGACGAAGACTATTCTGATGAAGAAATCGCACTTCTTACCCAATTCCTCAAGTTAAGCCAAGAACCGGAGCCTACTATTAATAACTCAATTGCAGCCCCGACAATCGATCCAACAAAAATTCCCTTTAAAGATAATGAAAAACAAAATATCTTTATAAACTATCTACAGAAAAATAAGATCCCTTCCCACTGGCTGAATGTTGAGACAATTGAAACGCGTCCGATGATTGTTGTTACAATTACGGTTGGAGGGAAGCCGGTTGATGGATTTACAACAAAAGCAGCCTTCAATCAACTCTATGAGAAATATGGTGTAAATCACATTCACATTGAAAATTCGTTTCCTGCCAAGGATTCAATTAGAGTAATGGTAGATAATCAACACTCACAGAAAACAGTAATGGAAGAAATAAACAACATGGCATCTGAAAAATATAAAATATCGGCGATGATACAACCATTGAGAGACCCACAAATATATCTGTTACTAAACGAGATGGTCGATGAAAAAAGTAATTCTGTATGGATTGAGAAATTCAAAAAGTACAATAAATTGGATGAAAAACATGAAATTCATTGGGTTTCGTCGTCCAAGATGCGGAATGGCAAATACAAAACAGTTCTCTCGGTCAACTCGATCACCAGGTCCCTGATTGAAAGATTTAATGGGAAGGTAACCACTGGCTGTCAAAAAATCGAAGTATATGACAAGTTTAACATCATAATATGTGCCAATTGCTCCAAATATGGACATAGAGCATTAAACTGTAGATTCAAACGAGTTTGTGGACACTGCTCTGGTAACCACACAGGCAAATGCACCCAAGCTCCAAGTGATTGGTTATGTCCAGGCTGCAAAGGGCCACATTCTATCTTCTCAAGAGAGTGCCCGACCTTCTTGATAAAACTCAAACCTGAACTTGAGAAGATAAACCACCAATACAACTATGTATTCTTGGATAATACCAGAATCTGAAACTCATATGGACTAATTGCTTTCTAATGCTATTGACTAAACTGATCGAATTAGCTCTTGCCCATTTTGCCACTCGAATTGAATCTGGTTGAAAATAAAACGAAATGAATAAACAATAAATCATGCCTTCCCTTCTTTATTTTTCCTTCTTAATCACTCTTTTATTACATCTATACTAAATCATCAGTATAATCAAGCGCTACAAATAGAACTTGTTCTTTTCGAATACATGAATCACACTATTTATAACTCATTCGAGGGTACGCTTCGAAACATAAAGATCAGTATAACTATGATTAATTCGTCTTAACTGATTAACAATCATCTTCCTCATCTGTGGGCAATGATAATAATACACAGAATGACCCAGCTGGTTACAACCAGGACATAACCAGCTACTTCTACGATCCTTATAGGGACATCTGCCAGTCACATGCCCTTGACAACATTTGCCACATCTTGGTTGGGATCTACAATTTTTAACTGTATGACCATATGTGGTACAATAATCACACACACGGACGGATAAGCAATCATAAAACTCGACATCTCCACTTGATGTCCTGATTACTGGCTCACACATTCGGCTTCGCAATCCTGATGGTATCTCCAAGATCATTGTATTGAAACAGCGACCATATGTCACCCCCCTTACAATTATCTCCTCACGAGTTACAATGTCCTGGTAAATAAGCAATAACTCCTCCAGTACCAACTCACACCCTCCGCTGAGTACAATCGGTATAAGAACTTTGATTGTGGGTCTCTGTAGCTCTAAAACACTGAAGGTGAAACCGCTGGTTCTTAACCTCTCGCACAATATGTCACTACTAAAGTTGGCACAAAAGGTTATCTTCACATCCGCCACACCACGGGTTACCACCGCTCCGGGAGGAAATAAATTAGATAAAGTATTTATTTGAGCCTTTAACTGATAGGAGCTAATATCTTGATCACGACAGCTAATAACCAGAGTCTGTACAACATCGTATGGTTCAACGCGAACGATGCCAACATCCTTGTAAACCACCATTATGCTTGTTAGAGTCTCTTACAATGACTCACCACCAGGGGGTTGAAGTAACTTTGCTTATCACCAAAAAAACCTGAAAGAAAACCATTAGATGAGAAGTGAATACGTGTAATTATAAAACAACAATACAATACTTACTTAAAAGTGGAAAGTGACTCTATCCTTATCAATAGTAATAAATCAAATAAACCAAATTAACGTTAACTATAAAACTGTGAAACATCAGGACAAAAGATGAATCTGGTGAACCTCAAAGGCCTTCCGATTCTTGATGGCAAAGACAAAACCCTAGTGATAATCTGGTTTACTTTCCCTGAACAAAACAGAATGAATGAAGAGTTAATTAAAAACAAACTAATTGAGGCAAATGGTCTTAGAAATGTTAAAAGAGTGATTAAAGTGGAGGACAACTATAATACAAAGATATTTATCATCATGGACAAACAAGAGAGAAATACACTCTTTACCATGTATGGAAACATGATTGCCTTTGAAGCGGATCTTTTCTCGGCATTTGACTTACCTGACGTTGAATTAATGAAGCGTTGGATAAGAATTGATTCGGATAACACTGGTCTTAAGTTGAAACAATTGTTGACTGAGTGGGGCTACGAAAAAATGGTCTTTGCTCGTATACCAACTGAATACTTCGCTTGTTGCAATGAAAGCTACAGATTAAAAATATCCGCTGGCCAAATAGGAGAACATAAAAATTGCATAAGTGGACAGATGGCGCTACTCTTGGCCACGAAAAAAAGCCAAACCGGCTGAACTATATGCTTGATACACTTTCTCCTTCGCCTCTAACCATTATTCCCTATTTAATATCGTTCTTATATCAAATCAAATTATATTAATCCTTCTCTTTTTACACAAATACCTTCAATCCCACAGATACCAAAATCCGTTGTGCTCTTAGTGCTTATTGTGTTACTTGGAATACAAAATGACTATTGGCGACGAGAATGTTCACTTGGGGCTTACACAGTACAAAAGAGGAAAACCTTCAACACCATACACCTTGGTCAGAGATATCAACCCCAACCATGTAACAAGCTTATTGGAGATAAAACTTACGAAACCAAGTCAGGTACTTCCGGTTTATAATCTGTTAACTTCCGACAACTCATTGACAGCGTGGTTACGGTCCGGAATTGAAACGATCCAAAGAGGTTTCCTAATTAGAGTAACCAGAGAAAGACGATTAGCGGTAGAAGAATTGATTCATAGTTTAACAGACTGTGAGGACATTCAAATTAATCAGTTGGCAAAAAACCCATCATTCATGGTTGTTTACTCTGGAGAAGAGAAACAGGAAGAAGATATTTGTTCACAAGTGACTGAAAAGCTAAACCTGAGAACAATTTACAACTTCAGAAAGGACAACAAATATGGAGAATTGAACGTCTTTACCTTCGAGTCGAACCAAAGAAATATCATAATAGATAAAAATTGGCGCTTCTTCTTCAATGATGGTACATTGGCATTAATCTATGATAACATAAAGCTGATACAATGTCTAAAATGTCATACATTCTCCAATCGACATTCGATTATGGGTCATCAATGTGCTGAGATGCCACTCTGCTCAGTCTGTGGACAAAACTATCATGGGACTGAAGAAACTTGTGCTAATCCACCCAATTGCTGCAACTGTGCCATAGATGGTAAACCATGTGATCATCCCACTAACTTCTTCGCTTGTTCATCTTTGCGAAAATTGATTTTCTCACATGTGAACAAAACTAGAGGACGATTTAACATGATAAGACTACTAACATCTACTACTGACCCAGGATGGTAAACAGATTGATGGTTATGCACCTTTTCACCATCTGAACAAAATCTAACCAACACAATTAGGCCAACTACAAATCCATAACAATCAACCAACAGCAACAACCAACGTCTCCCTAATCTTTTTTTCTACTCTTAATAATTTCCTTTTACCTTTTTCTTTCCTCACTTCCTTACTACCAAACACCATTACCAATGAAATTGTTTTTTCTTTTCCCACATTAATAATCTTGTTCAATCGAAAGTGTATCTCCTTCTGAAAATAAAAATGGTTAGAATTAATCTAATGTGTTTCAACGTTAATAAAAGAGTACGAACCTACAAAAAGTGTCTCGAGTGGATAAATAAACAAGAAGCTTGTGTATCAATGATCAGTGAATTTAGCCCAAAGATGTTGACATTAAAAAACAACATAAAAATGCAATTCTCAGACGACGTAGCAATCTTGGTCACGAAAGATATTGATATAATCAGAACAGTAAAAGTCGGCTGCGGGTTACTAATAAGTCTCATCGAATTACATTGCCACCAATTTTGGATAATTTCTCTATACAATAGACCGATGACCTGTGAAACACTAAGTGAGCTTTGTAAAATCCTTGAACAATTAAATAGTGAACCGACCATTATCGGCGGTGACTTTAACATTGAATTACCCTCGTGGTGTACATCCCCAAGGATTGAAACAGGTGAAGTCAAAAAGAAGGCAAATGATCTAGAGGTACTACTAAAAGGACATGGTTTTCTCCCAATTCTTGGCCGTGATGTTGTCACTCGAGTAAGTGAAACAACAATGTCAAAAATCGACTGCATGTTGGCAAATTTTCCACACGTACTATTGGACAAGGTGACGCTGGATGACAAGAAACTATCGGACCATAAATCATTACACGCGATAATCCTGACAAAAGAACCGAAACTAAGTGTAGGAATACGTGGGGTAAAAATATTTCGCAAACTAAAGATGAGACAACTCAAGATAATAGAAACTATCAACGAGATTATGATGCAACCGTCAATGATTAAAAATAAACCGATGGGACTCGGTAATAACAGATATGCGAAAACAATAAAAAGACTCTCTCAGATAAAGCCAACTGATGATATAAATAAGGTGTTAAAAATACAAAATGAACAAAACAAGATCAATTTCAAATTATCGCATCTCGACAAGGTGAAAGATGCAAAGACCTTTTGGAAACTCTACAACTCACTGTGTGGTGGTTACGAGACATTTGATAGAGAAATGATGTTCACGCGACGATTTGTATTCAAGAGACAAAATGAGGTCTTCTTTGAAGGGGAAATCTTCAATATTGGACTGACGGATGAAGAAAAGGTTTGGATTAACAAATTTAAATGCAAAACCTCGTCCGGTAACGCAGATGATTTTACCACTGGTGAATGGAATAACTTCAAAAAGAAGAATAACAAATTAATAATAAGATTGATCGATAAGATATTCAAATGTGGAGAAATTCCAAACTTACTAAAAACCAGTGGTGGAACGGTAATTCCGAAACCAAATGGAGGAGAAAGAGTAGTTAGAACACAAAGTTTTATAATGAAAATAATTGACAAACTGCTACTTGAAAGAATCCAGCCAGCTATCAATAAATTAATCGACAATGAAATACAATTCGCCTACTGTAAAGGAAGAGAAAGACTTGACTTGTGGACGAAAATAATTGTCGGACTCAACAAGAAGACATTCATTCACTGTTTCGACATATCCAAAGCTTTTGATGAGATATCGAGAGTAAAGATACTTGATCGTCTAAAACCATCACTGTCAAGACAAAACTTTATGCTATTAGAAAGCTTCCTGACAAATCGCTTAACTCGAACTGTAAGAAGGAAAATAATAACAGTCACTACTGACGACGAAGGAACTCCACAAGGTACTTGTATTGGCCCTGCACTTTTCTCGGTTGGCATTGATGATGCACTCCATGAGGTAAAGAAACAAGGTCATATGATCCTTTCGTATGCGGATGACATCTTTGTGTTAACTGACCTCTCAGCTGATTACATTGAAAAAATCCTAATACATGAACTTGGAAAGGTAAATCTAAGACTGAATACTTCAAAAAGCTTCACAATTAACGCAGAACATTTCAAATACCATTCGAGGGCATTGAGCATGAAAAAAGCAGTTGGTTATCTAATTACGAAACCGGATATAGCAACGATCAAACAACTGATAACAACGCCGAAGATATCGAGCTCTGAGAAGTTATTCTTGAATGGAATGCCGATAATGGTAATCAACAAGATAATAACCGCGAAACTACAAAGTCTTGAATGTCTTGGCCCACAACACTTCCTGAAAAACATGATGAACATCAAATCAAATGTAGAAGAAACTCTAGCTTTAGGAAGAGATATTGTTGCTATAAATATATTACCAAAAGGAGCTGATCGATGGTGGGTTAAAACACTGAAACTAACTAATCCAGCGGTGAACTTCATCGTGAGGCATATTACAAATCTAATACGAAATGGTGACAAAAAGATTAAAGACAACATTGAGAACTGGCTTGATAAGAGAATGACAATAAACAATTTTTCGATGAAATGTGTAGTGGCGGGCAGATCATTACAACCACCAACTAAGTTAATAAACCTCACAAGGGAAAAAATGATTTGCTACAATGACGTGACCCGTAGGAGCCATGTACATCTGACAACTTCGCTATCAAGTAGAGGGAACAACGCAACACTAGCAGCACTATTGGACATCATAATTTGCTCTGAGGAAAGTCCTGAGGCGATATTAATTAACTCAGTGCTCCTACAAACAATTAGATTGATATCAACCAGAAAGTCGATAATTATACATTATGAGCGACTTGAAGAATGTGATCTGGTCCTTGAACCAACAAAGCTTATACCGATAGTGGGCCAGAAAGAAATAAAACCCATGATGAGAGAGCTTATACTGAAAATTGAAGATGAAAGTTACGAAGAGAAAGCAAATTTTTATCTAAAATGGATTCACTCGAGAAATGATCTGAAATATGTTCCGACAAAAGTAATACAAATGGTAAGAAAATGGTACATTAAACACAGAAGTATGGAGGAAATCAATAGGAAACTACAGCAAAAAAGTAGTGAAACTAACAATGATCAGGGTAAATCAGAGTATCTACTGTTGAAACTCCTAGAAGATACCCCAAATTGAGTACCTGAAAACGAGATGTCGCTACGAATGGAATAACATTACCTAACCTACAAAAGGTAACCACACACTCCATGCGTAACGCTAGGAGTAGACGTTTGCTCGTCTAAATTGACCATAAACCGGTCACACCACAAACAGTTAAACTGTTGTTGATTAATTTGGTTTCAATTTTAAATTCTTTTTTAGTTAATTTTTTCTTTTAACTTTGTTCTGAATCTTTTTTTAAATAGTAACAAGGAGAAGAAGAACAACAACAACTACAACTACATTAATCAAACAAAAATCAGACTATGAATAGTAAAAGACCAACTCCAATCACTGTTGATGTGTCAACAATTAACATCTCTGATCCAATTTATGGTCCCCTTTATGTGGATAGTTCAATATATTTATTTTCCCGTGAAAGTGATCAAGGTGAACCCGTGGAAATATTACCTCACCTTTATCTCGGAAGTGGTTATCATGCATCATGTAAACGTAATTTGGAAAAATTAGGAATCACTGCTCTTCTTAATGTGTCTCATAATTGTCCGAATCATTTTGAAGATACCTTCCAATATAAATCAATTCCTGTTCAAGATTCAGGATCCGAAGAGATAAGCCTGTGGTTTGACGAAGCAATTGATTTTATTGGTAAGAAGAAGATCTGAGAGAGAAAAAAAATTCTATTCTCTTTTACCAAATATTAACCTAAAATCCAAGAAAACAAAGACAAAAATCAAAACTAATTATTAAATTTTGATTGTTTTCTTTTTGTTTTCTTCCCCAATTACACATAAATATATTTTTTACTATTCTTTTCATTGATCATCTCGATGAATTTATATTCCATGAAAGAGAAAAAATAGAAAGTGAATCTAAGAAAGAAAAGAAAGAAAAAAACTAAGCTTTGTTTTGTTTTTTCTCTCTCTCTCTCATTTGATTGTACACATTTTTGTATTGATTGTAATGTGTAGAGACGCATGGCTAGTGGATCGATGAGAAAAGGCAAGTTAATTCATGAATGAAAAAGGTTTCATTGAGAAAAAAATCATGAGCATAAGAAAGTAGAGAAGAAGACAAGAAAAACAAGAATATCAAGAATAAGAGCTAAAAAAAGATGATGAGAAGAAGATGGAAAAGACTAAGATGAAGGTCTTCTCAGTATCGATCCAATAGTAATAATAATCTTCTGCTGCTGCTTCAATTTTATGAATCATTATGAGCCAAAAACTTCTCATTCCATTTTCTTCTTCTTCTTATTTTCTGTCTATTTTAATACGTTTCCTCTCACTCTCTCGAATCTTTGTCGTTCTTGATTCTTTAATAGTAATAGATTTTTACTCCCTCACTTGACATGATTCTCTTTCTATTTCTCTCTTTCTTCCTCTTTCCTTTCTCTCTCTCTTCTCACTCTATGGGTCACAATCCATGGGTGAAATATTCATGATGATAACTGAAATACCGCAAGACCGGAAGTGATTATCGACCAGACACGAGTGTAGAGTGAGAAAGTGAGAAAAATACGAAGACAGAGAGAAAGATAGAGAACTAAATTTTACTTAATTTTTTTTCTCTACTATAAAATGTAAACTTGTACACATATTGAACAATAAACAGGTCACAGTAGGTTCTCATTGTACCTTTAACAATGAGCGATTATGATCGGAGGTGTTACTAGTGATGAAGAAGAAGAAGATCGTTTAAACTTTTAAAGAAACATCTCTCATTCACTCTTACAATTTACTATCTTTTAACCGTCTCCTTCCTCCTCTTTCTCATCATCCTCATCACCACCATATCCATATATGTGTATGTGTGTGTGTGTAAGTATTTATGCTCCATTTTATCCGGACGGATATCCGCTTCTTGTTCGTGGGGCAAAGGGGAACTAGTAAAGCTTTGTATAATCGAGGTTAGAGAGCAAAGAGAGAAAGAGGAAGAGCTCCATCAACATCATTTTTTTTCTTATCCTTCTTTTTCTCATTCATCCTCATCATCTTCTTCCGGGCAAATGGGTCATTCATTGACGGTTTTTTTTTCTTGTTTCTTTTTCTCTTTCCCCCCATTTTTGCTGTTAATTTATCACAGATTCAATCAAACAATCTAACGGCAAAGTATTGGTTCATTGTCGAGCTGGAATCAGTCGATCAGCAACTATATGCATGGCTTATATAATGGCGACCAAAAAGTTACGAATGGAAGAATCCTATGAATTTGTTAAATCCCGTCGGCGAATCGTTTCTCCGAATTTTAATTTTTTGGGCCAATTATTGTGCTTTGAAGATAAATTATTCAACAATTCGAGTTCAGATTCTTTTAGAGACAGTCCAGATTCAATGTGCCCCGAACCAATTACATCAACAACTTAACAAAGTTAATACTTATTCTTGTTCAAAAAAAGGTAAAAAAAAGGCGCAAGAGAAATTATCAAATCTCAACGCAAAGTAAATTGTTTACATGATTTATCTTATTTTCCTATTTACTATAATTACTATTGTATCATCTCTACCATCGTCCACATCCTCTTTCATTATCATCATCTTCATCTTCATCTTCATCTCCATCATCATTATTACTATTCAATCATATCAAAAGAAAAAAAAAATGAATCAACAAAAACAAAACACACCTTTGAGAAATAATCTATAACAATTGTCTTAAGAACTGAATTTAAATTAAAAACCGATTGTAATTCATCTTATTTTTTTAATCATATTTCATGTAATCATTGATCATCTCAATCGTTTTTTGTTTTGTTTTTCCGAGAGAAGCCTAAAAAACACAAACTAAATTGTGACTTTTTATGAAATCATAATCAACACACTGAAACCGAATGAAATCAACAATTAACTAATTAAAAAACAACTTTGATTGTTTTCCCACATTTTGTTTGATTTATGTGTTGATATTACTATTATTTGATTAGTGGGAGGAAGGAGAGAGAGAGAGGGAGGAGGAAAGGAAGGATTGTTCAATATAATGATTAGTAGAGATTAAAATCAATGTACAACAATTTAACCGGAAACTATTGTTACTAATACAATTTATCCAAATATTAAATTTTCTATTGTGGGAATAAGTAGGATTTGCGTTGAATTTAACTGCGGTTGTTAAGTTAATTACACTCACATTTTTTTCTGCTTACTACAAATATCAGTGTGGGTTGAACATGAGGTGATCATGTTATAGTTCAAGAGAGAGAGAGAGAGAGAGAGATAGGAAAATATAAAGATGAAAATGGATGAATGAATGAATGAATGAGTGAGTGAGTGAGTAAGTGAATAGATGAATGAATGAGTGAATGGATGGAAAACATTGAAACAGTTCGATAACAATTTGGAAGATGAATTAAGTTAATCAGCTTGAGGGAGAATAGAAAAAAAATTAAGTCAAGTGGAAAATATAAAGAAGGCGAAGTTTGTAATTAATGAATTGCC
Source organism: Panonychus citri (assembly GCF_014898815.1). Classification (NCBI taxonomy): domain Eukaryota; kingdom Metazoa; phylum Arthropoda; class Arachnida; order Trombidiformes; family Tetranychidae; genus Panonychus; species Panonychus citri. The sequence goes on along the minus strand of NW_026515505.1, from coordinate 511,793 downwards.
TAAAATGAGAAAATTCTTGTGGCCATTGAATTATCTCAATAATGTCGGTAATCTTTTTTTCTTTATTAATGTTTATTATCCAAAAGAAAACAAAAAACTAATTAATAATCTAATTTCGCTCGATAAACTTGATTGTTTCTAATGATTTAACTAATCATCAAACATTTTGGTTCCTTTCTCCTTCTCTTGAACCCGTTTTTCGGATAAACACATTGCTCAAATTTTCTGTTCTCTCTCTCGCTTCACTCAGGAAACTATTACAATATCAGAAAAAGAGAAGAAAATTTAATTATTTGAGCTAATATGTAATTTAGAATTAGTTTATGAAATGAATCATTCCAATTATTTACAAGGTTTGGGTAGAAAAGTCACTAGGAAATCTGATTAGAGTTTAGAATTTGGTTTCTCTTTTGGTTGATTAGATGGTAGAGATTATAATTGGTTTGATTCGTTTGCCTTTAATCTGTCGATGAATATTCTTGGTCTTGTCGGAATATTTTTTCCTCTATCTACATTATTTCTCATGTTTATGTACCAATTTTTTCAGAAAAATGTTCATCTAATCAATCATCGAATCAGTGAAATTCGACTATTTAATTCTCGCGCATTTTTATTTGTTCTTTTCAGTTTTTAAACAAAAGGTGTCATCATTTTCCAAAAAGTGTTGATTCAATTTCGATAATAAACTTTTGAGAAACTTTTTTTACAAAGTTTGCTGATTGTTACTACCTGTTGATTTGGTTTTTCGCTTTTTGTACTTCTCAACAATTGATAATCATTTAGTCAACAGGTTGTTGTCCATCTTAAGGTTTATTTTTTTCTAAATAACCTCTGTTTCCGTATTCTTTTCATCTCTTCGTCTTCTCTATTCTCTCTCTCTCTCTCCGTCTCTTTCTTTAATTCTCGTTATTATATTTCTCAAATAAAATGTCTATTCCATCAAATGCTTCTAATCATCAACAGGATGAAAGTATTACATCGGATGCTCAGGAGCTTCAGAGGCGACACGAAGAAAACGGTGTTCATACTCCCGATACAAGTGATCTTAATGATGGCACTGCTCCTAGTTCTGAACCTGGTGCTCAACTCTATCCAACATTTGTCCTCACCAGCGAGGTGATTGACGATTTTGTCAATCATACATTTACTGCTCAGGAGTTTCAGAGACGTGCAGAAGCTGCTGCTGTTGTGATAAGTGGAATTAAAAGAGAACTTGAGCTTTTGAGTTTGTATCTCGAGATAAAAAGTCTTATTTATGATAAAGATTCTTGTTCGAGCCTTGATGAACAATCGAAGATCTTAACAGAAGAAGTAATTAGTGTCCTTGGTATCGATGTTGATGATCCTCTGTTGAAAATGATCCAAACAACTAGAATGTCTGTTCCATCAAATGTTACTCATCATAATCACCAACAGGATAACAATAAAGGATTAGGTGAACAGGAGCTTCGAAAACCTCGTGAAGAAGGGATTGTTCCGTTGAGTGAACAGAAATCAGATGTTCAAATTTTGCTTTCCTTTTGCAGACATTACAAACATGACCAATGTCATGGCCTTAAGAGAACATTGGAAATAGAAATTGAGTCACTAAAGCGAAGGTTAACTTACCCAAACAAATATTTCTCAAATGAAATATCTGTTCCATCAAATGCTCATAATCATCAACAGGGTGAAAGTATCACATTGGATGCTCAGGAGCTTCGAAAGCGTCGCGAAGAAGACGGTGTTCTGTTCAGTCGAATTAATAGAGAACTTGAGTTTTTGCGTTTATATCTTGAGATAAAAAGTCTTTATTATGATAAAGATTCTTATTCAAGTCATGATAAAGCATCCGAACAAGTGATAGATTTTATCAAAGAAGTAATTAGTCTCCTTGGTATCGATGCTGATGATCCTCTGTTGAAAATGATCCAAACAACTAGAATGTCTGTTCCATCAAATGTTATTCCTCATAATCACCAACAGGATAACAATAAAGGATTAGGTGCACAGGAGCTTCGAAGATGCCAGGAAAAAGAGGCTGACCAGTTACGGAAACAAAAAATAGGTATTAGACTTTTGCGTTCGTATTTTAGTGTACGAAGTCGTAATCATGTTATCGTCCCTGATTCGAAACTTGATGTCCAATTGAAACGAGAAATCGCTGGATTCCGTGAAGTGATTGGATGTCTTCATAACGTTAATGAAGATCCTCTTTCGGACGCGCTCATAACGGCCGAAGTGTCTGAGCCATCGGCTGTTGTCCCTCAACATCATAAACCGAAAGTTCAGTCGCTAAGAGAGTTAGCGGGCTTAGAAAATGATCCTAATCCTAGACCAAAAAAAATACGCAAGTTTTGAAGTCGAGTTGCTCAAAGCTTTAATGATTAGTTTAAATTGCAATGATGGTTCCAGGAGATGAAGGTCCAGATATGAACAATTAACTATCTTTTCATGACAATTTACCATCAAAATGTTTTCTCATTTAATTCCCATTTGATTTTCGAATTTTCGAAGATAGTGATGATGATGATGTTAATCCTAGAAAAAGAAGATGTATTTCGTGAGACAATGTTTTTTGAGTCGAGCTAAACGAAACTTTGGTGAATGATTAGTTTATTGTCGAATGAATTGTCTAAAATGATAAAACTCTTGCGACCATTGAATTATCTCAATTTTCATCAGTTGATTTATACTGATTACGATTTGATTAGGAACAGTAGTTATGGTTGATGGAGTAAAAAACGTTTCAATCGATTTGTATTAATTGATTTACCATTGATTGTGATTCTATTAAATGGTTTTCCAATCTATTTTTCCACTGGTTGCTGACAATTAAATAGCTTGTGAATTTACAATTATGTCCATTATAACGGGCACGATTAAAGGAAGAGGATTATCACTTGATTAACGTAAGCTTGAGATTCATTTAAGTGGATATAAAAGTGACACTGGACTGAGTGACCATGAAACTGGCGATGCCGATGGAGGGTCAAGCACTGGTTCGGTGGGTGATGTTTCCCACTCTCTTCTGACCAAGGCCAATTTACGTTCAAAGCCTGGTAGTAGTTTAAACTTTTCTTCACCGGCAATATTAAGTAAATCACTTATTATTAATACTTTTTACTATCTAAATACTTTATTGATTTCGTTGTGGATGTTAAATAATTGCTCCAAAAAACTGGCAAATTAAATATAATAGATTGGGAATCATGACTTATTCAAAATGATCTGCATGTTAGACCAATTGATTAGCTCCAGCGTTTAATTAGTAGCTAATCGTAGATGATTCCAAGCTTGATAATTAACTAGAATAGTTTTTGTTTTATAATTTCTAATTTTTCCCAGCAAAACAAGAAAATGATTAAGATTTCATTAACATTATCCAAACAATTGACTAATGGTGATCGCAAGTTTCGACTTCCTTTTAACTGACCAGCGTCCAGATTATGAATGAGGGTCCATCTAAGAATATAGAATTTTCTGTTCTCTCTCTCGCTTCACTCAGGAAAATATTACAATATCGAAATACAATACGAAAAAGAGAAGAAAATTTAATTATTGGAGCTAATATGTAATTTAGCATTAATTTATGAAATGAATCATTCTAATGATTTACAAGGTTTAGGTGGCAAAAGTCACTAGGAAATTTGATAAGGTTCGAATTTGGTTTTTATCTTTCAATTTAAAGAGAGTTTGGTTAATTACAAAGAGATTATAATTGGTTCGATTCTTTAGCCTTTAATCTGTCGATGAATATTCTTGGTCTTGTCGGAATCTTTTCTCCACCATCTTCATCCGCTATTTTGTAGATTAATGATTCAAATTCGTTCCATTGATAAACAAATGGTATCTTTAGTTGGGTTATACTTTCAGCATCGTAACCATAATCTTTCTTGTTCAATCCTTTGATGTAGATACAAGGTGGATTATTGAAAGCTCTACGGTTAATTACTTCCGCCATGAGAGGTGGTACTTTGTAGTATTGTGGTAATACCTTACGAGGAACATTTTTACCATATTCTGGAGCATTTCTAGCAATCTCTAAATAAGGTTCTTCCTCATGTTTATGTATCAAACGATAATCAGGTGTAGTTGGCAGAATCTCAGTTAGACCAGGAATCCTCGCTCCTCGATAATATTGCTCCGTGTAAACCAAACCAAAGGCTAAATCTTTATCCATTTGTGGATAAGCTTCTTTAATAATACAAAATGTTTTCTCTCCATGTTTCTCATTGGAATAAATTTTCTCCAATATTCTTCCTTTTCCAAAATTCTTTAAATTGATTAATATCTCGAATATACGTTTTCCATGATATCTGGATGGTTTTCCAATGTAGGCAACATTTGACATGATAGTTTACAATTAATAGATGAAACTAGATGATTGAAATTAGAATCGTAAATAGAACAACAATTTAAATTAAAGAAAACGAAACCACAATTAGACCAACACCAAATTAATTTAAAGATAAACATAAACAAAGTTAACCAAAAAAAGAAAACACATGATTACATTTTTAGTTTTTTCGCCAATAGATGTCACCACTAAGCGAAGAAAATTTTTTCCATTCAATCAATTGCTCTTAATCACTAATCAAGTTAATTAAATTTATCTACTAATATAATTAACCACTTGAACCTTAGTTGAAATTTTGTTTATTTGGTCAACAACAAGTAAGTTAAATCATCGAAAGCACTGAAAGTGTTTAAGTTTCGTTGATTAATCCAAACTGAATCAAGAAAATCATTAATATATTTTTAACGTGATTAACTTAATTACCTGATAACTTGACGTGTGGTGAATATTGTAATCAAGTAAAAAGTGGAAAAGAGTAACAATTAAATCAAACATATGAATGTGTGTGACAAAATGGTAAAAATCAAGGAATCATTAATTATATCATTAATTTGAATTCTCTCATGAAACATCCTAATAATCAAAGGGTAGTTAAAGTAACAACAATTAAAACCAAGTGAATATCATGAAAATGATATCGTAATAACAATATTACAATCTCAGTGATTTAGATAATAAAGCAAAATCTAAATAATTAATAGGAAAAGAAAACGAGATCAGTGACCAAATTAAATTGTAACCTAAATATTAGTACACAGGAAAATTAGAATGAAAAAATTAGGAGAGAAATTAACTAACCAACATTTTAATTATTCTCTCATGTCATTTATTTTATTCCAATTTTGAATCAAGATAAACTCTCTCTCCTCTTTATGTAATAACAGGGAGAGAACGATGAATATATAATCTATATAATGGAACAATTAATGAAACAATTTGACATAATTGGTTCAAACTCTAAATTTCATTCATATAATCAACAGAAAGTATCAACCATTAGAATCCATGATTATTATTGTTATTATTTTGACTCGAGAGTGTTACGCTTTGGTGATAATCATTTTCCACCCTGAACTTTTTTCTGGATTCATGGAGAGTGGAAAATGTATCGTGTGAGTTATATTGTTGGAGAAAGAGAGAGAGAGAGAGAAAATTCTGCTCATCTTCAGATTCACATTTAATCGCATGAATGATTAACTGTATTGAATAAATTGTTGTTTTCTACTCTTTAGAAATTGAAAGTTGACCATTGATCGTCCACTTCTCGTTTCGGATTAGCTGAATTTAGAATTAAATTGTTTCCATTGTTACTTATTCATCTTTAGTTAGTGTTTATCTATTTTCGTAATGATTTAAAGTGAATTAAAGTCGATTACAGTTGGATAAAAATGTTTACTCGATGTTTTCATTTTCTTTTCTTTTCAAAGGTAAACCGTTGATCTTTTCTCGCTTCTAAGTTAAATGTTACTTAATTGTTTCTATTGGGATTTAATTCAACTGTTAACTGTCTATCGGGCTTAATTTTCAATTTTAAATGAGTGTTGATCAACCAATTTCCCGAAGCAATGAGATGCTGCTTCGTGATAGACTCGATGGTTGCCTCGAGCCTTGGCAAGCGAGTCTCTTTGCTGGTATTTACGCCTCTGTAAGTCAATTTCAATGATTTCAATCCATGGATTATCCTTTCTTCATAATCCAAGCCTTTAATCCTTTTCTTTGTTATCTAATCCATCTATCAGTCTACCAGTATATTTGATTTACTTTGGAGCACCGCGAATATGATTCATGAAACTCATCCGATAATCTTTTTCATTCGTAAGTGTTGATCTTTACAATTTGTTTCGGCTCGACTTCAACAATTAACTTATTAAATTATATTCTCTATTGATTACAGTTCTTGCGATGGCGATTGAAAGTGTTCTCTTCATTTTAGCTTCGATCTTATTATTTTTCGGCTTGGCGAAAGTGAGTAAATTGCTGAATTCCATTTGCTTTGTCAACTTATTTTCTTTCGATTTTACGGTTTCCTTCTTTCGAATAGAAAAAATCTTGGTGTTTCATTCCCTGGATGATTTTGGCCATAATCGATATAACTCTCGATTTAGCTCATAATTTTGTCGAAATTTCCTTACCAGTGAGTCAACAAACTGCTTGTGTTCCTTTAGTTTCACAAAATGTTCCAGAAAGATTTCTACGTTGGGTAAGTTGATTAACGATTCAATTTGGACAATTAGAAACATTCTAACGATTTAGTAATGATAAGAATTAGAAATCCAATGTTACCTTTACGTTGAAATCTTTCTAAAATCGTTAATCTTACAAACTTTTTAATTCTTTTCTTATTCTCAAAGTTTTCATTATAACTTTCGAACTTTTTTATTCTCATTTTCGTATTCCTAGAAGCGCACTTATGCTGCTCCGTGTATATTGGCCTTAACTGGACTTTTAATCCGATTGTTTATCTGTGCAGTTATGGTGAGTGATTGTAAATCCTCAGTAACAATCAACATTAATCAACTATTATACTAATAGACTAATCTATTGATTATCCTTTTAGCTTTATGCACTTTACTCTGTTTACAGACAATATACTTTGTTAACTGATGGTACAAGTGAGTGGAAAATTTTTTATCAATTGTTTGTTAATCAATCAAATTAACGATTAATTAAAATCAAATTTTCATTTGTTATTCAGATTCAAAGACCAAAATAAAAGTTTATCCAGCTAATAGTGAAAATGACAACAACCATGACGATCGATCCAAAGCTTGAGAACTGAGATGAAAGTTATTAATTATTTCTAATTATTGATTAATTTGCTAAGAAAAATTTGAAAATTAAATGAACTTTTAATTGTTTGTTGATGTTTTTGTTAATCAAATCACGAACACGACGCACATTGAACTCTTTTTATCGATTGGCACAATTAATTCCCAATTTGTGGAAAAAAGACAAAACCATTTTAATGTAGAAATTAATGTGTAAATTATTTGATTATAAATAAAATAATTAATTAATTCCAACCATACACTCTTAACAAATTAACAATTAAAATCTTTGATAATGTTTATTTGATTTTCAAAAAAACGAATTCAAAGTTTTCTTTTCTTCTACCCAACACTAGATGGCGACACAATCGACCGTTTTTCTTTCGTTTTGTTTATCAATTTAAAAGCTTTTATTTTCTTGATTATCTTGACCACTTTAACCACTTTGACCACTGACTTAATCTCTGAGTTAATTTAATTGTTTCTCTTATTAAATTGTAGTGATTTAAACTGTTTTTGGTAATCATGGCTTCTGCAAATGCCACTGCGACTCAACAATCAACACCATCTTCTGCTATCTCTCAACTTTTACCATTGGAATTGATTGACAAATGTATTGGATCAAAAATTCATGTGATCATGAAAAATGAGAAGGAAATTGTTGGCCAATTGCTTGGTTTTGATGATTATGTGAATATGGTTCTTGAAGACGTAACCGAATTCGAGAATACAAATGAAGGAAGACGAATCAATAAACTGGAAATGATTCTACTCAATGGTAATAACATTGCAATGATGGTTCCAGGAGGTGAAGGTCCAGATATGAACAATTAACTATCTTTTCATGACAATTTACCATCAAAATGTTTTCTCATTTAATTTCCATTTGATTTTCAAATCTTTAAACTAACAAACACACTTAAATACACCTTCACACATCAAATTTGTGCTAAAATAATTAGTAAAGAAAATTTTCCATTAATTATTTTGCAATTCCTTTAATTATTTGTCTTTGAATTTCAAATAGTATAATTGATCCAGCAATTGCTGAGTTAAGACTATCAATTCCCTTCAAAATGGGAATATTAACTTTATATGATCTTTGATAGAGATTAGTTAAAGCTAAAGCTTCATCACTAATGCCTTCAGTTTCCCCTCCAATGATAAGAGCCAATTTTTTATCCGAATCAATGAATTGAGGATAATCAAGATCAAAATAATTTCTACTCGAAAGAGTTGAAGATGAGGTAAGTTCATTTGTTTGGGATTTTGTTTTCTCGGCGAAAATTAAAGTTGAATCTTTGGGTGGTAACAAAGTGGGTAAAGTTGACCATTCGAAATCGGTAATTAGATTACAACGAAAATGAGCTCCAGCTCCTGATCGGACAACTTTAGATTCCCATGGATTGGCACAGCCTTTGGTACAAATGATTCTCTCCACACCAATGGAAGCCGAAGATCTGATTAGAGTTCCCATGTTACCAGGATCACGAATATTATCACCAATCAGAGTAACCGGAATACCACAATTTCGGGTAGCAGAACTTTCTGAACTACTTGTTGGCTTAGCAAATAGACCAATGATTCCTGGTGGTGTTTGAACATCTGACAATCTATTCATCATATTCGGTGTTACTTTAATCAAAACTGGTCCATGATCTTTATATTCACCCATGTAAGCAGCGGTTAACAGAGTTTCTAATTCGGGTATACCTTGTAGGATTGATTCCTTGGTGAAGAAAAGTTTATCGAGCTTTAATCCACACTGTAGACCATCATGGATAATATAAAGCTAAAGCTTAATAGCAAAGTTAGCTGACAATTCCTCTCGATTTTGAAGGCATAAGCAATAGTTTATTGATCATTATCATCAACAGAAAAGGAAGAGAAAATCAAATTGATACTGAGATTAAATGGTGACAAAAAAAAATGTCAATCAAGTGTTCACATTGGAAAGAAAGATATTCATTAATTCAAGTTATACGATTTGAACAATTCATGATAATTACTAAGATGGAAATGAATTGGAATCCATTTTCAAGATACACTTTCTCATTAGACATCATTGGCTACTTGTTTTTTCTGAGAATCTCCACCAGTGATCTCAAGAGTTTCAATTTTGCTGGCTGTATCAGTCACTTGATCATCTTTTTCAGAACCATTAAGTCCATATTTAATATAACTTTGTAAGTCCTCAAGTTGAAATTTTATGTACTCTCGGTACCTTCTAGCTCGATGTTCTTCGTCGGTCTCTACTAAAAATTCATGGGAACGCATTCTCCTGAGGCCTCTTTTTTTTGGTCGCGAACATTCATCCGTGGATAGTTGATGAGGAGAGTCATCATTTGATGAAGAAGCCATTTTCTATTTGGGTTGGAGAGAAAAAGAAAAGTATAGAAACAGAGAGAGAGAGAGAGAGAGAGAGAGAGAGAGAGAACAAAATCAAAACAAAAAATCAGCAAAAGAAGATGAGATGAAAAGGATAAGGAAACAGAGGTTATTTTAACACCCAAATAGAGCCTAAGATGAGCAACAACCTGTTGACTAAATGATTATTAATCGTTGAGAAATAAAAATTAAACCAATAAACAAATCAACAAACAAAAGTTTTTCTAGAAATTGAATTTCAATTATTGGTAAGACTCAAGATCTGTCCGTCAGCTCGATATTTTCAATTCTCAGCTGATTTTTTTCGGCTTAAGGTTCGGTTTGATTGTCTCAGGCCTTTCTTTGATCGATATTTCCCTCCTTTCTTTTTCTCTTTCTTTTTACTTTCTTTTGCACTGTAAAACTTGTTTGTGTGAGAGAGCACAATACCGTTTTTTGCTTTGAAAAGCTATCTTGTTAGTTTTGATTCAATATTCAGAAAAATTTTAATTTCAATCACAAAAACTACAACAACAACCTGTACGTTAGATTTTTTTATTCGTTTGTCATTCGCAAAAGTTCATTAAATTTTCATTTTTTAGAAAATTAATCAATAATTAGAAATAATTAATAACTTTCATCTCAGTTCTCAAGCTTTTGATCGATCGTCATGGTTGTTGTCATTTTCACCTTTAGCTGGATAAACTTTTATTTTGGTCTTTAAATCTGAATAACAAATGAAAATTTGATTTTAATTAAACGTTAATTTATGAGTTTATTATTTATAAGTGCATAAAGCTAAAAGGATAATCAATAGATTAAGTGGACTAGTCTATGTCATATTAGTAAAATAGTTGATTAAAGTTGATTGTCACTGAGAATTTACAATCACTCACCATAACTGCACAGATAAACAATCGGATTAAAAGTCCAGTTAAGGCCAATATACGGAGCAGCATAAGTGCTTCTAGGAATACGAAAATGAGAATAAAAAGTTCGAAAGTTATAATGAAAACTTTGAGAATAAGAAAAGAATTAAAAAATTTGTAAGATTAACGATTTTAGAAAGATTTCAACGTAAAGGTTACCTTTGAAAAGAAAAGAAAAGAAAATGAAAACATCGAGTAAACATTTCTCTCCGACTGTAATCGACTTTAAATCATTACGAAAATAGATAAACACTAACTAAAGATGAATAAGTAACAATGGAAACAATTTAATTCTAAATTCAGCTAATAAGAGAGAATTAAGAACGTAAATTGTTGAGTCAAAAATGAGAAAACAAATTAGGTGATGACGAAGGACCAACTATTTGGTAAAAAGTGATTAGTCGATTTGAGCGAAGGAAAAAAATTGAAGTTAACAATAAAAAAGAAGCTTAGGTTTATAAACTTTAATAAATTTTCCATTAATTATTTTGCAATTCCTTTAATTATTTGTCTTTGAATTTCAAATAGTATAATTGATCCAGCAATTGCTGAGTTAAGACTATCAATTCCCTTCAAAATGGGAATATTAACTTTATATGATCTTTGATAGAGATTAGTTAAAGCTAAAGCTTCATCGCTAATGCCTTCAGTTTCCCCTCCAATGATAACAGCCAATTTTTTATCCGAATCAATGAATTGAGGATAATCAAGATCAAAATAATTTTTACTCGAAAGAGTTGAAGATGAGGTAAGTTCATTTGTTTGGGATTTTGTTTTCTCGGCGAAAATTAAAGTTGAATCTTTGGGTGGTAACAAAGTGGGTAAAGTTGACCATTCGAAATCGGTAATTAGATTACAACGAAAATGAGCTCCAGCTCCTGATCGGACAACTTTAGATTCCCATGGATTGGCAGTGCTGGTACAAATGATTCTCTCCACACCAATGGAAGCCGAAGATCTGATTAGAGTTCCCATGTTACCAGGATCACGAATATTATCACCAATCAGAGTAACCGGAATACCACAATTTCGGGTAGCAGAACTTTCTGAACTACTTGTTGGCTTAGCAAATAGACCAATGATTCCTGGTGGTGTTTGAACATCTGACAATCTGTTCATCATATTCGGTGTTACTTTAATCAAAACTGGTCCATGATCTTTATATTCACCCATGTAAGCAGCGGTTAACAGAGTTTCTAATTCGGGTATACCTTGTAGGATTGATTCCTTGGTGAAGAAAAGTTTATCGAGCTTTAATCCACACTGTAGACCATCACGGACAATATTTTTACCTTCCAGAGCAATAAAAGATTTCCTTTCACCAGTTAATCCACGGATAATCAATTTTGCTCGGACAAAATCAGGATGATCATGAGAAATATTCACATAGGTAAATCTATTATCAAAACGACAACTCTTGGCATCTTTCATTGACAAATGTTTTATATAAGTGGCATAAGATTTTGGATTGAATCTCTTTTTATCAAAAGATTCAATTACCTTACGGGGAACCTTTTCCGATGAAATTTCGGGAACAGGATAATAAGGATTTCCCTCTGAATCAAGAATCTTAATTATCGGCCTGGCACCAGAATCTCCACCGGCAGCAGCGATTGACAATCTAATCAACGGTTTAATTGAACAAACATGGCCACGAATAGAAGATGAAAGCATAATGAACAAAATAAACTCACAATTAACTAAATAAATTAAGCAAATTCCGCACAGAATATTAATCAACCAGATAATTATTTTCTTTATTATTGATTGAACACATGGTGAAGAAAATTGGTAAACTCGTTCGATCAAATTTTCGATTTTAAATTAATCGATTTTCTCTTTAGCTTTTCCAATGAAATGAGAAAAAAGAACAAAATACCGAAAATCGATCATTAATCTAAAATCGAATGAAATCGAAAACCACTTGTTTATGTTGAGCGAATTGAGATTTACTTTGAATTGAATGTTCTTGGTTTTTATTTTCCTTTTTTTTTGTTTTTTTTGAACATCGTTTTGCTTATTTAATATCAAATGCTGGTTTTCTCGTTTGATTAGTATCATTTAATTATCTCTCATTGATAAGAAGGAAAAACTGGTTCGACCTGATTGTCAATTGAGTTTTCTATTTAATTCGTTGATTCATCACCGGCATCTCATTTGTTGTCATCATTCAACTAAAAATTTTCTGTTCTTTTCTTGTTTTTATTTTCCTTTCCAATTTTATTCTTTTAATGTTAAATTAATAGTTTCTCTCACTTCCTCAATCATCTTCATCAACGTATCTTCATGTCTGAAACTATAGGAAATTATGACATACCAAGTTCCGCTAGTTCAGATGGGTATGATTAATTTCTTTTCCCATTTTGATTAACCTTTTATTTAGTTGTTTCCATTGTGTCTTTCGAGATGTTTGTCTTCAATCATATTATATGTACAACCGATTAACTTGAATCTACGTTTTGTAATTTGTCAAAATCGTTGATCGTTTAATCATCTTTTTCTATCTCTCTCTCTCTCTCTCTTTTCTGTGTTCTAAATTTTGTTCACCATTAATTAGTGGAAGTGCCGATGATTTATCTTATCCTATTAAAGGAGAAAAAACCGACGATCTTATAGGAGAAATGGGACTAAACAGTGAACCCATTAAACCGAAAGAATTGAATGGACTCAATTCGTATCAACCACAAAAAGTAACATGGGAACCAGTTAAAGCTAAAGGACCAACAAAGACAAGTCGCAAAGATGCCGAATGGACATTATCAAAGACGAAAATCTTAGCGACCAAATCTAATACACTTTTAAGATCAGGTCAACGGACAATCTACACTTCGGGTCGACCTCCTTGGTATGATGTCCAAGGACAATTAGTTGAACCTTTAATAATCGGTAAGTCATTTTCTCGATCCATCTCATCTCTTATGCAACCATTGATGATATCAAGTCTTTTTTAGATCAGATTTTAGCTTTTTTAAACAATTTATCTCTCAATTTACTTTTCTTTTTCTAGGTATTTGTGGTGGAAGTGCTTCGGGTAAAACTACAGTCGCTAGAAAGATTATCGAAACACTCGACGTGCCTTGGGTCACCTTATTAAGCATGGATTCATTTTACAAAGTAATATGAATGCTCCATGCAGCATAGATACAAATCTTTACTTGGAATTACCTTTATTCTTATATACTTTTATTTCTATATTTTTCCATCATCATCATTTTCTCGCTGATATGAAGGTTTTATCAGCCGACGAGAGTAAACTTGCTCGAACTAATGAATTTAACTTTGATTCTCCTGATGCTTTCGATTTTGATTTATTAGCTGAAACAATTGCCAAATTACGAGATGGTAAACGAGTCGATGTACCGATTTACAATTTCGTTACACATTCACGAGAAAAACGAACGGTAATCAACTATTCCTCTTCCTCAGAGTTAATTGTTATTATTTTGTTTCTAATTTTGTTTCTAATTTTGTTCCTTTTTTTTTGTTCTTTTTTTTGTTCCTAATTTTCCTGACCCCTTTCCAATTATAGAGAGTAACCTATGGAGCTAATGTTATAATTGTTGAAGGAATTCTGATATTTTATCATAAGAAACTTTTGGACATGATGGATATGAAAGTATTCATTGACACCGATCCTGATGTACGATTAGCACGTCGATTGAAACGAGACATTTCTGAACGAGGCCGTGACCTGGAAGGAGTAATGAAACAATATAATACTTTTGTGAAGCCTTCGTTTGAAAATTTTATTGCCCCAACTGTGATACACGCTGATATAATTGTACCTCGAGGTGGTGAGAATCAAATAGCCATTAATCTGATTGTTCAACACATACATAAACAATTACAATCAAGAGGAGCTCAATTAAGATCTAAACTATTAAAAAGCCATCAAGATCAACCATTACCTGGAAGATTGAAAGTCTTACCAATGACATCACAAGTTAGAGGGATTCACACAATCATTAGGAATCAAGATACAACTCGAGATGAATTTATCTTCTATTCCAAACGATTAATGAGACTTTTAATTGAATTTGTGCTTTCACTTCTTCCCTTTAAGGTAATTAACAAATTAACTTTAAAATCAAATGTCCGATTAATGTTTCAAAAAAAGATCTCGATAAGATTTCCAATGCGATCAATCAATGTTATCACAGAATCTTTCCTTAATGACTTTATTCAATCAAGCTAATCAAAGGAAAATTTTTGATTTCTGTAATTAACAAGAGTTAATAATCTATTATCAGATTTTTTTTTCTTAATTGAAGAAACAAGAATTAGCATATTGTAAAGTTGGATCTTAGAGACTAACTGAGTTTTCTAATCATTTGAATCTGATGTTAATTGTTAGGATGTAACGATTGAAACACCTCAAGGAGTTGAATATTATGGTAAACGGGCTGATGGTAAAAAGATTTGTGGGGTCTCGATTTTACGAGCGGGCGAGACCATGGAACAAGCGTTGAAAGATGTCGTGAAAGACGCTCGATTAGGAAAAATTTGTATCCAAACGAATACAGTTACAAACACTCCGGAGGTAATTTAATTTAATTGTTCTTTTAATTACCAATTGGTGAGAGAATTTAATTCATTTTTCTGTGTCCTTTCAGCTTTATTATCTTAGACTTCCGAAAGACATTAAGGATTATCGTATACTCGTAATGGATGCAACAGTCGCTACCGGAGCAGCGGCCATGATGGCGATTAGAGTTCTACTTGACCATGATGTACCCGAAGAGAATATTATTTTATGTTCATTGTTAATGGCCGAATCGGGAGTCCATTCAATTGCTTACGCGTTTCCGAAAGTCGTTATCGTGACCACTGAAGTTGATCCAGAAGTTAACGACAGTTTCTACATTGTCCCAGGAATCGGTAACTTTGGTGATAAATTTTTCGGAACTGAATCACTTTGTCCAGGTCCATAATTAATCTAAATCATGACAGGAAATCCAAAACATAATGGGAACAATTTTTTTAATACTCTCAATGTAACGGCCTTTTTATCAGTCTTTTTACACACTGAAATCATAACAAAGGAAAAATCAATCAACTAATATATCTCTTGATTTGGTTGTGTCCATTATCTAACCACTACCATCAAGAAATTCATTCCTATTCTCTCTGCCATTTTGTTTTTCGATTGTATTCCAAATTATTTCGATCTCTATATTTTAATTTTTCCTCTTTGTAAAATCAAATGTTTCTTTTCAAGTCTTTTCTTGTTTACAGAAAACTATTTACACTTTATCCACAATGACTTATTCTCATTGAGAAATTATGGTCAACTTTTCATTTACTTTTCTTCCATTAAAATAAACACATAAACTCATGGATTTAATGAACATACAGTACACAACCAGATAATGAGACTGCTGTGTAAAAGCTATTCTTACGAAGTGTCCATTGCCGTGACGACGTTGTCGTAATTGTCATCGACAATGGAAAAGAAAGAGAAAATTTGTAATTAGGGACCATTGAAAAAAATTGTCTCATTGTCTGGTTGTTTACTGTATTCAAATTATTCAAGTTGCAAACTGAAAAAAGAATCAAAGAAGAAAAGAAATTCAGAACAAACTAAATCGATTCAGTTGAATATGATTGTAATTCAGAGATTATTAATTAACGATTGTAGATGCAATCCAATACTAATTACGAGAAAAGTCAAAAGTATCACAAATCTGATCAATCAATTGCTTTTCTCTTTCTCTTCGAAAAAAATGGCTTCCCCACCTAATGATGACCCTCATCACCCAAAGGACCAAGAAACAGAGGGCTCCGGGGAAGACAACTCGACTGATATGTAGAAGAGATATCGAAAGTGTCTCCTCATAAATCAAAGAGTAAGGAGAAATGAAAATTAATTTGAGGACAACTGGTACCATCATCTGAAGGGATAATAATTGAGTCTGATTGAAGAGTCAACTCATACTCATGGTCAACATCAGACCATTTTTTGTTGGCAGGTTTAACAGAAGCCTTGGCTAAAGTGTAGATTTTTCCGACTTGAATCATATCAAAGTACAGTCCATTCACTTAGTTTAGGAATCGTCTTCTTTTGGGTCTAACTCTCTTGAGAGTTGAGATAAATTTATGAAATTTTATATTTTTATTTCCAGTAACATGGACTATGCATATGCCGAATATAAAATTCTCAGCACTAAAGGCCATTTAATTATTAAATTTCGAAGTTTATTTTATTGAAAATGATATTCAATTAGTTTAGGAATTTGGCCTGAATCGAGGTAGCATAGAAACTGGTAGCAATTAGTTTTCAATCATCAAAACACTAGAAAAACTTTTATCTAATTTTAAACAAAAACAGACGAAATTTTATGGAAATTCAATGTCTCGAATGCGAAAAAATACTTTCGAATGTTCAAAACTAAATAAAAGTTTTTTCCAGAATTTAGAAGATTTAAAACCAATCGTACCCTATGAGTGGACTATTATTTGACCTTAGAAAAAAATTTCAGAGTAAAATGTCGATAAATGGCTTTTTTATGGACAAAAGTTCGAACTCGAAAGTTAAATTCCCATACAAATCAATGTTAATTTAATTTTCTAATTATTTCGTTAATTGTTTGACCGATTGATTTGAATTTTGGCCTGAATATTACAATAAACTAATTGAATTATAAGAAAAAAGATCAGATCAGTTTGATGCAGAACTATCTCGATTTTGGCCACATTCCTAAACTAATTGAATATCATTTTCAATAAAATAAACTTCGAAATTAAATAATCAAATGGCCTTTAGTGCTGAGAATTTTATATTTGGCATTTGCATAGGCCATGTTACTGGAAATAGAAATATAAAATTTCATAAATTTATCTCAACTCTCAAGAGAATTAGACCCAAAAGAAGACGATTCCTAAACTAAGTGAATGGACTGTATTTATCACACTCGGTACGAAAGGCTGTAATTCGAATCTCCCCTGATCCATCTTGTAAATTAAATGAGAACAAAGTATTTTCACCCTTTGCGTTATTCCAACTTTTGAGAGTTCCTTTATTGGTAACACGACCTCGAATAGCCCATTTATTCTGGTAAGGAGTGATCTGATTAATTGGGAAAATAGCCTCTTCTCTAATAGAGGTATCACTCATGCTTATATCAGCTTGATTGGGAACACTACTGAAAGCTTTAGCTCCAGATCTAAATCCATTGTAACCACCATTTGTTGACCCCCCTGAGGTACTTGAGACACCATTTGCAAATGTGGATGAAAGGGAATCATTGGCTATAGAAGAACCTTCAAAAGGTGGTGGATTACCAATCTTCCGTCCGATATTAGCCCCAGGAGTAATTACTTCAGGCTTAGAGATGAGCAGAATCTTTTTGTTGCTTCCTCCAGCGGCTGGATTACAAACATAAGATGTGTTCACTAGAATTTGACAAAAAGTTTGCCTTATTTTTGTCGTTCTTTCTGATTGTTTATAATTAATTAAATTATACCAAATGATAGTTTAGCTTTTCATCTACATCTATGAAAAATTTCGAAAAATTCTGATAAAAGGTTTTCGAACAATTAAATTATTTTTAAAAAAATTTAAATTTTTGTATGTTCTCTATGTAAATCTCTATGAGAAATTAACATGGTGAGTAAGAAGTGGGTACCAAATGCGTTTTGTCCGAATTTTCAATTCAGCATATTTTTAAAACGCGATTTCATGATAACCTTTTACCTTTACAGTTTTTGTTCATGACCACAGAGCATCTTTTGGTACTTTTAAAAATTCGATATGACCTTTGGTTCGCTTTAAAAGGCCATTAACTCGAAAAAAAATGGTGAAAAATCCTATTTTTTCGATTTTTTTTAAAAATTTAATTGTTCGAAAACCTTTTATCAGAATTTTTTGAAATTTTTCATAGATGTAGATGAAAAACTAAACTATCATTTGGTATAATTTAATTAATTATAAACAATCAGAAAGAACAACAAAAATAACGCAAAGTTTTTGTCAAATTCTAGTGAACACATCTTATTTATTTAACCGCATAACAGTATACCTTTCAAATTCGCCAGCTTCAACTCTTTGAGCCATAGCACAACCATTGGTAAGAAAATTTACCATCAGAGAGTAAGAAACGATACCTTTGAACACTATCAGCGGAGACATTTTTTTGAGCCAAAATTTGGACGATTGGACGTTCAACAAAACCCCCAGAAAGGATTGTTCCAAGAGCACCTTCAGTTAATCTCGGAGTAGAAGCCATTACAAAGAAAATAAATTTCACAGAAAAACAGTAAACAAAAGAAAGAAGAATAATTTGCCCAAATAAATTATTTGGGCAAATTATGTAAACTGCGACATCCAACCACTTCACTTGCTTTCAGTTGTACAATTGATACTTAAGTTTTCTTAATATCGATAAAAAATGTTTAAATTAGAATCAAGTGGAAATTTTTGTAAGATATTTTTTTACTTACTTATGTAAGCTTTCCAGATTCATATTAGTGTTTATTCCTAATCCCTTTCTGTAACAATAAGCCCACAGTTTACGTCGATTTGTGTAATGAGACTGAAAATATTCAGCAAATTTCAACGTTTGCTGATCTGCTAACAGATATTCAATGTAACGAGAATATTCTGTTTCAAATTCACTTTCATTTGTGATTCTCAGCATCTGCGATAAACTTGTTCTCACTTCTTCTCGCTTAATGAGATCAGGAATTTTTTTTATTATTTCTATCCCATGAATGAAGTATGTGCCAAGCACAAATCAACTGATTCTCAGGGTTATTCATCACCGAGCACCATGCATTAAAATAAGCTGGATAACCATCAGACATGAATGTTTGAGATTCAATCGAACCAACAGTATCCTTTATGGCTCTGAAAACTTGATGAATGTGTCTATTCTCTCTGAGAAGAGAAATGCGAATGGAAATCCATTACTGTATCAATCGATATGTGGATATCATGTGGATAATAATGATAATCAGATGAAAACATTAGAAAGAGAGAGAGAGAGAGAAACCGAGAGAGAGAAAATCAAGAGAGAGAGAGAGAGAGAGAGGAAATTAAGAAAATGAGAGAAATATTATACTCACTTGTTATCATTACTAACTAAAATCGTAGTTAAATGGAATTGATGAGCATTCGTACCATGTGTTGAGTCGATGCTTGTGATTTTTCATCCGTATTTTTTGAACATAAAACATTGTGTCTCATTCATCATCGAAAGCATGAATTGTTTGTGACCTTTCTCGTATAATAATACTGGCTTATCTGGCAGTTACTTAAATTGTTGCATCCACATTTCGACGCTCAAAATATCATCAGAATGTTTTTTACATTACTCAATAAATTTAAAGATGCTTCAATATTTTGGATATCTTTAGCCGTAACAAGGTGTTTTCTTTCTAATTTAGATTTGAGTGAAGCGCGTATATTATTAAGATCCAACGACCTTGGAACTTGTGATGCTAGCTCAGTGGCAATCAATTCACGATCATGTTCAGGGACATTAAGAAATTTAAGTTCACATTCATGTCCAACATGATTTGAAGTGAACTCGACTGAAACCGAACCACTCGTAAGATTTTTAATCGCTTTAATAAAAGCTGGACATCGACCTCCTATTTTTTTAGTCCCCTGAACTCTTTCTTGTCGCTTCTGAGCTTTTGTATCGTATGATCCACTTCTACAGCAAGTATAATAATAAAATTCTGTTTCTTTAGTTTTACGAGCACCTCGCGAACTTATGAAGCTCGAGCTTTCATTCAACTTGAGTTTCCAATCAAGAAAATTTAATTAAAATAACATAGATGTGGATATTATCAATCTGTTGAAAAATTTCATATTGAATGATAAATAATAATTGGAAAGATGCTAAAGCAATTGCTTCAAGTTCAACTTCTATTTCGTGAACTTCATCCAAATGTTTATGTAAGTTGAATTGTCAAAAAATTGGTCTTGCAAATAACACAATCAAATCCTTTTAAATTTACTATATTTTTATGTATAGTTACTTTGTGTTGACTTAAATTAGATGACTTGGTGAAAGTCCTTTCACAAATACAGTAAAACCTCTGATAATGGGACTCTCCGAAAATGGGACTTTATGATTATACGGTCCCTGCCAATAGGCTTAAACAGTGCAAAAATTAATTGCTATTTGCACTAATTACTGTTGACGAGTGAGAATAAGCTATTTCCACGAAGTCCCATTATCAGAGGTTTTACTGTATCACACAAAAACTTTATCATCACAATTGAATAAGGTAATAGAATAAATGAAGATAATTGAAAACAGTGGCACAAAATTTAATTGTCAAAATTGTCGGCGATGTAAGTTTTTGCAGTAACCACGCGTTCATCAAATAAGGTTCCTTCCAGGCGTTTTTTTCTTTCCAACGATCTGGCTAATTTCCTTCTTGTTTGGGTGATGGTGAAAGTAGCATGGAGAGGGATGTGGTCGGATGGCAGCAGGGGAAGTGTCAAATCTGGTTCAATTTGGATTATGTTGTCCGAAAAACAAAAATAATCAATTGAAGAAGCACTGGGCACATATGTTGGCTTATCGTGAATAGGTTTTAAACCGAAATCCCTTAACATGAAGTTCAAACGCTTCGAATTCGGAGCACCACCATCTTCACTAAAAAATGTATTTTCAATATTGAAGTCGCCGACCAAAATCAAACCATTCACTGGTTTGATATCGAGGTTTCTTTGGTCGTAACCTCCAAAGGTCAATAAATCGAGACCTGCATGAACTTTTGGTAGCCATTCATACCATGGAAGGTCTGGCCTATGGTAAGTATTTACATTGTATGTAGCCTAATTTAAATTTACCAAGAGTAAAAATTGCAGCGTTATAAAAACACTCCGGCCCAATATCAACTTTTTGAGGAGACAAGGTCGGAAATTAATATTTTCATATTGTGGGCCGTCGCCGTTCTGTTTGAACCAAACCAATGAGTTCTTGGCAAATCATAGCCTCTTGTGGAGCCGAACTGTGGTGAAGCACCAAATCCATTTAACTTCATCTCTACAAAAGATGCAGCCACTTCTTGAAATCCACAAATGAATTTTTTTCTTCGGCTTGTTAAGAAACTAATCGGGTTTTGGCAAAGATTCGCATCACCACGAACATTGTGGCTGTATACATGTAACATAAAGAAATAAAAAAGGTATTAAATTTCAAATCGAAAATCACCAACAGATGAAACAAAAAGATGATCACTTAAAAACGGAGAAAAATAAAAAAATATTAAGAATAAAAAGCTTAAAAGAAAAAAGCTAAGAAGCTTAGTAAAAAAAAGAATATTAACCTTTTGTTTTGATTCATCTTCTGGGTTTTTTTTTGAAAAATTTTGATGAACAACAATTGACAAAAACATAATTAATTAAACCAAAGGATATTGATGAGAGGATAGCTATAAAAATGGATTTATACAAACCCAATTAAGAAATGGAGGTGTAACATGCGCTTTCCTACCGATTTACTCATGACCTCATGAGTAGATAGCAGCTTATTGGTAGTGTATTAAGAAGCTACCAATAAGCTGCCATACCTGCATATTTACAAGTTCAATGGCTTATTGGTAGATTTACAACACTATTTAATTTAAACAAAAATATAAAATACAATTTATATTTTTCAATTTAATTTTTAATTTTAATTAATTGAATTAATGATTTTTAGCAAAATGCTCTGCTAAATTACTTTTGTGGTTGAACAATCTTGAACATTGTTCACACTGAAATACAATCTTGTACCTACGGTGCATATGCTAGAAGTATAATCATTCTGGTGTTTGTCTTTCATCGGCTTTTTGCCACACTGTGAACAAAGACAATAATAGATACGATCACAAACAATATAATATTTATGCAAATGTTTTTTGAATCGTTGATACTGTTTTTCTGTGATTGGTTTCCCTTCTCTCAAAACCCTGTATGTATACTTAGGATTATTATAAAGTGAAAAAATCGTTGATTTTTGATGAATTGAATTATATTCTTTGCAGTAGATTTCATGGAGGCAATCGGCAAAGAATGAATCCCCGTATTCATCTGTAATGTATTTTTTAAAAGCATCTAAGCTTAACATTTTTCCATATTCACAAATTTTTTTAATTGATCTTACAAACTTGAGGCTGGGGCATCAACTCCCTCTTCATCTAAAAATTGAAATGACTGAGTTGAAGCAGTATCACTCTGGTCATCCTCCTGTTCATCTAGCTGTTCATCCTCCTGGTCATTTTCCTGTTCATCCTCCTGGTCATTTTCCTGTTCATCTAGCTGTTCATCCTCCTGTTCATCCATAATAAAGGGTGTTTCACTTAATTTCAGACAAAATGGGAAGCTACAATTAGCGTATCTTACCTGAGATTAAATGTAAATCAAGATAAAAATTGAATTTTTGTTGATAAAATGGTCAAGAAATGATAAAATCGTTGTGATTATCACTTTTTTACCAATTGTCTCTTAATCTTTACTTAATCTATGGTGAGATACTCTGATTGTAACTTCCCTTTTTGTCTGAAATTAAGTGAAACACCCTTTATAACTTAATCTAATTTAATTTGAATTTAAAAACAGTTAAAAACATTTAGTTAAATCAAAACATAAAAGGTGAATAGGAATTTATTGGTAACATCCTGATGGATGCAATGATTTAACATTATTACTACAGTGTATTTTCTGTAGCTCCTCCTGTGGAGGAAAGTTGTTCCAGACAACTTCAGGGAGGGAAATTACAATAGATTTGGTTTACAAATTATTAGGTAAAAACAAAAGAAAATTTACAAATTATATTAATTGACTGGTGGTTAGTTTGATTGTCCAAAGATCCAATTTGATGATTGTAAATAAGTACCAAGGGTTGAGGTGGAAGTGGAGATGAGGTCCAAATAAGTTTAACTCATTAGGTATGATACGAGGAAAAGGAGAAAATATTAGAATTTCAATCTTTTAAAATGTGAAAACACTTATTTTGATTATAAATGTGAGGTAATTTTAATCAATTTGTTTAATTGTATTTAAAGTATAAAATTTAAAGTATGAGTTAGAGAAAAGAAAGTTGTATCAAATTACCAACAAAACTTACCAAGAGAACAAAAAAGGTTGAAGTTATTACGACGCAACAAGAGTCTCAGTTTTAAGAGTAACAAAAAACAACTGAAGTAACTGTTGAACTATCGTGATTTTGGTACCAACTTGATCCGTGTGACAAGATAAACAATAATAACATGAAATTAACCTTTTAAATTCACAGGTAAAATTAATTAAATTAAAGTTTATCAGGAGCGATAAAAATCTTTTTCAAAGAAAGAGGAAATACTATTGATTAATTCTGCCATCTATTGGAATAAATCATAATCAGGGAGATTTAAAGATTCGCTCAGGATTCAGGCTACGTGTCCAAATAAGAAAAAAAGTCAAACCAGAAGAGAGGAAAAAAAGACAAGGAAAAGAGACAGAGAATAGAAAAGAAAAAAATTGACGGATGAAGACAAGAGAAAAAAGAAGAAAATGAAAGATCGTCACAAAAATGAAGGAGAGAAGAAAAACTCTAATTGATTTGAATTTAATATCAATTTAGGAAAAATGATTAAACGAATTTCATTTCAACATAATCGATATTGATATTTACTTTTACAGTAAACTCTCGGTTAATGCCTATATACTGCCTGCTCGATAAACGCATCAAATTGTTTTATTTTGCGCCATACGACTAATGCACTATACATTATTCTTCAGGATAACCTGAAGGTCCTAGACAGGCACTGAACTAACCGTTCACTTTACAAAGTTTTGTTTTGTTTTTGTTTTTTTTTTGAGTTTAATTTCATTAGTTTAATTGCATTAGTTTAATTTCGTTTGAGTTTCATTTCATATTTGGTAAAGTTGAAATAGGTGCCGTTTGTTTGAAGGTAAAATCAGTTCCAAAGATAGTTTGACTCGTTAGGTTTGTCATAAAGAAAAGGTGAAAATAAAAATAAAATAAAATTGGAATTGGAATTGTCATAAAATAACTGACATTCAGGTAAAAGAATAGAATTAATATTATCAACTGATTAAAAGCTTTAATTAATCTACGATCTTAGATAATCCAAAAGATAATTTTACCTTTAAATGTCACCGATCCAATGGAGTTAATAATGGTTATCAAGATATTTTCGCAGTAAATGACATTGCATTCCACCCACAACATGGCACCCTTGCGACTGTTGGTTCTGATGGTAAATTCTCATTCTGGGATAAAGATGCTCGAACTAAATTAAAGACCTCCGAACAATTAGAAAAACCAATCACTCGGTGTTGTTTTAGTGCCAAAGGAGAGTTATTTGCTTATGCGGTCAGTTACGACTGGTCCAAAGGCCATGAGTTTTACAGTCCACAGAAAAAGAACAACATTTTTCTGCATCCATGTTTCGAAGAGTTAAAACCAAGAAGCAAGACCTAAATTTTAAAAATGGATCAATTTTCTTTCTTTCTAGCTCTTTCTCTCTCTCTCTCTCTCTCTCACTATTTCTTTTCTTCTCATCTCCTCATAAATCCAATACCAAATATGAGAAAAAGTCAAATGTATCACAGCTAATGAGCTCTGTTAATTTTTTAAACCTGAAAACAATTAAAACACAGCCATTCATTAAGTGAAAAATCAATCGACTCTTTAATTTTAAGATCGAATTACAATTAATTTAATATCATACACAGAGAACTGATTGTTATTCTGTTAGCGTCAATAACGATTTCTCATCATTGAGAATTGAGTCCAAACAATTGAGAAGAAACAAAGAAAGTGAAAGCAAACCAATCAAATGGTTAATTAAACTTTCCAAATTGTTCAATATAAATGAGATTTAGATTAAAAGTGTTAACAGTTAATAAAATGTTAAAATTTTGTAAATGTTAAAATAGATGGTTAAAGTTCCGATCTGCCTAATGATTCAGTTCCGAAATATCTGTCACCATAGTTTCCAATTCCAGGGACAATATAGTAACTATCGTTGACTTCTGGATCAACTTCGGTTGTCAGAATCACGACTTTCGGAAACGCGTAAGCAATTGAATGGACTCCCGATTCGGCCATTAACAGTGAACATAAAATAATATTCTCTTCGGGTACATCATGGTCAAGTAGAACTCTAATCGCCATCATGGCCGCTGCTCCGGTAGCGACTGTTGCATCCATTATCATGATTCGATAATCTTTTATATCTTTCGGAAGTCGAAGATAATAAAGCTGAAAAGTAAACAGAATTTAAAAAAAGAAAGATAATTAGTTTGATCAGCATGGAGATCATTCCTAACTAATCAGTTGGATTGTTGATATTACATAATTTAGCTGATTAAGATAAGTTAACCTTATAATGCATGAATCAAGAATCATTAAAACAATAAACATTAATCAGCGTGTTAACTGCATGTTAGACAAAATGAACAACTATCAAGTTAATCACTTCCAACTCCAGGAAGCAATCAACAAGTAAGAAATTAAAAGATACAAATCTTTTAATTGTATAGAGGGACAATTAAATTAAATTACCTCCGGAGTGTTTGTAACTGTATTCGTTTGGATACAAATTTTTCCTAATCGAGCGTCTTTCACGACATCTTTCAACGCTTGTTCCATGGTCTCGCCCGCTCGTAAAATCGAGACCCCACAAATTTTTTTACCATCAGCCCGTTTACCATAATATTCAACTCCTTGAGGTGTTTCAATCGTTACATCCTAACAATTAAAACCAAATTCAAATGGTAAGAAATAAACAACTCATTATTTTGGTTAGATAAACATTGAGGTCTTAACAATAACATATTATGATCAATTGTCATGGTAAAAGTTATTAATAAAATGATTGTGATGATTTGTGAGTATCTGATTAAGTTGATTAACAAAACAGTAATCTCAAGACTCTCAACTAAATCACATTAAATCATTTGATTAATACTTTTAAACTCCTGTAAACGGTGGTAATAAGATTAATCAATGGATAAAAAAAGACGAAGATAATCAACTTGCTAACAAGTTGATTTATAAATTTACGTAATATTTTTGTTCGAGATAATTATGCTATTATCTAACCTTGAATGGTAATTGACACATAGCAAATTCAATAAGAAGCCTCATTAATCGTTTGGAATAGAAGATAAATTCATCTCGACTTGTATCTTGATTCCTAATGATTGTATGTATTCCCCGAACTTGAGATGTTGATGGTAAAACTTTTAATGTCTCTGGTAATGGTTGATTAAGATGACTCTTAAGTAATTTAGATCTAAACGCAAATTTTGAAAAAGAAAAAAACAATTAATAACTAAAGTACAAATCATTTCACCGACTTGTCACCAAATTTTTCCATGATCCTTAAATTGACCCATATTCTAGTATCAAGGTCATTTCGTGGTCGAAATGGGTTGGTACAAATTTGAATCAAACATGACCACCGAATGACCTTGAAAGTCGTTTTCATACAGAATGATGTTGATACTAGAATATGTCAATTGAGTATCGCTCAACATCTAATAACTTGGGTCTGGATAAATACTCAAAGATCAAAGGGTTATTCGAGAAATAACTTGATGAAAACTTGGTGAATTTAGTAAATGAGTGAGTCAATCAAAAGAAATTCAACTGAAATTGATAATAACCTTAATTGAGCTCCTCTAGATTGTAATTGTTTATGTATGTGTTGAACAATCAGATTAATGGCTATTTGATTCTCACCACCTCGAGGTACAATTATATCAGCGTGTATCACAGTTGGGGCAATAAAATTTTCAAACGAAGGCTTCACAAAAGTATTATATTGTTTCATTACTCCTTCCAGGTCACGGCCTCGTTCAGAAATGTCTCGTTTCAATCGACGTGCTAATCGTACATCAGGATCGGTGTCAATGAATACTTTCATATCCATCATGTCCAAAAGTTTCTTATGATAAAATATCAGAATTCCTTCAACAATTATAACATTAGCTCCATAGGTTACTCTCTAAAATTGGAAAGGGATCAGGAAAATTAGGAACAAAAAAAAAGGAACAAAAAAAAGGAACAAAATTAGAAACAAAATAATAACAATTAACTCTGAGGAACAGGAATAGTTGATTACCGTTCGTTTTTCTCGTGAATGTGTAACGAAATTGTAAATCGGTACATCGACTCGTTTACCATCTCGTAATTTGGCAATTGTTTCAGCTAATAAATCAAAATCGAAAGCATCAGGAGAATCAAAGTTAAATTCATTAGTTCGAGCAAGTTTACTCTCGTCGGCTGATAAAACCTTCACACGTTATCAGGAAAGTTCCAATGATTCAGTAGATGATATAATAAGATGATGGAAAAATACAGAAATAAAATTATAAGAATAAAGAAAATTCCAAGAAATTATTTAACTACGTCTCTCATTTGGTATATGATATTAGTTGTCTTTCTATGTTCCAAAGAAAAATGATCATTCATATTACTTTATAAAATGAATCCATGCTTAATAAGGTGACCCAAGGCACGTCCAGTGTTTCGATTATTTTTCTAGCGACTGTAGTTTTTCCTGAAGCACTTCCACCACAAATACCTGAATAGATTAAAGTTCATTGCATAAAAAAAAGGAAATCAGCTGATTCGATGAGTAAGCAACATGATGTTCACATGTGGTGAAAATCATACATATGAGATTCAAATTGAACAATCGAGACTCTTACCGATTATTAAAGGTTCAACTAATTGTCCTTGGACATCATACCAAGGAGGTCGACCCGAAGTGTAGATTGTCCGTTGACCTGATCTTAAAAGTGTATTAGATTTGGTCGCTAAGATTTTCGTCTTTGATAATGTCCATTCGGCATCTTTGCGACTTGTCTTTGTTGGTCCTTTAGCTTTAACTGGTTCCCATGTTACTTTTTGTGGTTGATACGAATTGAGTCCATTCAATTCTTTCGGTTTAATGGGTTCACTGTTTAGTCCCATTTCTCCTATAAGATCATCGGCACTTCCACTAGAAAACAATTAATGATAAATAAAAATTTGTTGGGAGTAAAAGGAGAAATGATTTAAATGTAAATAATACAATCAACCAACTGACTTTGGAATCACAGACAATTTTCGAGTTAGAAACACTGATTGGCAGGATTAGATTCAAGTGGTTACACAGAGATAAACATTTAGGTACTTCGTTGATTGTGAAACTAATCAGTTAGTAAATTACATTAATTAATCGATAGTAATTAAAATTAATCTTACCCATCAGAACTGGCAGAACTCGGAATATCATAATTGTCCACAGTTTCAGACATTAAGATGATTTAGAATTCAGATCAATTCAATAATAGACTAGAGAACCGGATAGGAATCCAATCAAATTGCCTTGATTATTCCAGCAATTAAAATGATTGTGGCAAAATCAGCATTTGATTAGCAAGTGAATCAAAATAAAAAGAAATACAAAAAATCAAATCAAATGTAACGGTGAAAACAGCGCCATCTGGTGAGGGAGGAAAATGACTCGTTCGAAAAATGAAAAAAAAAATTTTCTTTTTGATTTAATGATTTGTATTTGATTTATTGAGAAACAAGTGAATTTAACAAATTTTAGATTACAAATGAGATCGATTCGTTTAATAAGAAGAGGTGAATTAATCAATTGGGTGGAATTAATTTGAAAGATTGTGATCGCAATTCAAATGTACTTCTATTCTTAACTTGTTGATTGGGTAAATTGTTGGATTTTGATCGTAATAGAAACCAAATTGTAACGAAAATTAGTGTTGTAACAGTTAAGACTCCAATTAATAGTAACCATGTTTTAGAAATTGGTAGTTCACAATCTAATAGGAAAGTGTACCTTAAACATGGAGTTAATTTAATTTCATCTCGATAATTATCAATATCAATCATGAATTGTTTATAAACACTTTGGTCACATTGGTCAATAATTGTTGGCTTGAGACAATCAAATATCATAAAGGGAAGACAACAATTAACTTTAATTTCACTTTCTTTATTCAATGTAATGTAAACACTTGAATAACATTCAATCAATTGATTTTCTAGTGATGAACAATTCACAATCAACAATTCGAGTGGAGCAATTAGTTTAATTATCTCTTTCTTGTCTGTTAACGATGATGATGAACAATAAGAAAACTGAATCAAGTTAATCCATAATATAATCATAAAAGTGGTTGTTAGTTTATCCATGATGATTTTAATGGTTAACCGGAGGACAATTAAGGAATACAATTTGAATGAAAAAAAAAATTATTCAGTTACATGTTTGTTGGGCGTAATTAAATTGATTCATGGTAAACATTTAACCAATAATCAGGTTTTTAATGATTAAATGTATTTTCCTGATTTACTGTGATTAGTAATAGTAAATGACACTGTCAATAACAATTAGAAGATAACAATTAGATCATCAAAATTATTCTAATTATCCTGATCAGATGATTTCCATTCCAATCTCGATTATGTATAACAATCAGCCTAATTGTTCAAATTTTCCAATTGATTGAGTCTAATTTTACTATCCATTGATTAAGATGAGCGAAGAGTACAAACCAAGGTTGGATCAACAAGTTCGACGATGAAGTTGATCAACTTTATCTGTTTCGAGCTCACATCTAATAGATTCTTCAATTACGATATTGAGATGCTACGATTGGTGACGAAAAATTGTCAATCAAGTGAAAGTCAATTGTCTTGAACAATTGATAACTTTGTGGCTCGAAGTTTGTTGAACAGAAAAAAGTTTATTTTCGAAATTAAATAAACACTTTTTCACTCCACAACTCGAAAATGATAAAACTTTGGATTAACAACAAAAATGAATTAATGAAAATGCGCCAAAATTAAACAATCTAATTTCACTGATTCCATTAGTGATTAGAAGCATTTTTTTACCGAAAAAGAATTTATTTGATTTTTGATCAACAAATTGATTATATTGATTCAGATCTAATTGTGAATGAGAGAGTTAAAAACGACACGATGATTGGTTGATTCTTCGTCGATCGAAATCGTCAAAATCATCAATCATTATCATTACAATTCTGATAAATAGTGATGCAATTTTTTCTTGTTGATTGCTTCCTGGAGTTGGAAGTGATTAGCTTAATAGTTGTTCATTTTGTCTAACATGTAATTAACACGCTTATTAATGTTGATTGTTGATCATCTATTGACGCTAACAGAATAACAATCAGTTCTCTGAGTATGATATTAAATTAATTGTAATTCAATCTTAAAATTAAAGAGTCGATTGATTTTTCACTTAATGAATGGCTGTGTTTTAATTGTTTTCAGGTTTAAAAAATTAACAGAGCTCATTAGCTGTGATACATTTGACTTTTTCTCATATTTGGTATTGGATTTATGAGGAGATGAGAAGAAAAGAAAGAGTGAGAGAGAGAGAGAGAAAGAGAAAGAGAAAGAGATAGAAAGAAAATGGATCCGTTTTAAAAATTTAGGTCTTGCTTCTTGGTTTCAGCTCTTCGAAACATGGATGCAGAAAAATGTTGTTCTTTTTCTGTGGACTGTAAAACTCATGGCCTTTAGACCAGTCGTAACTGACCGCATAGGCAAATAACTCTCCTTTGGCACTAAAACAACACCGAGTGATTGGTTGTTCTAATTGTTCGGAGGTCTTTAATTTAGTTCGAGCATCTTTATCCCAGAATGAGAATTTACCATCAGAACCAACAGTCGCAAGGGTGCCATGTTGTGGGTGGAATGCAATGTCATTTACTGCGAAAATATCTTGATAACCATTATTAACTCCATTAGATCGGTGACATTTAAAGGTAAAATTATCTTTTGGATTAGTTGGTGTCACATATTGTATGGCGACTCGGCCTTCAACACTTCCCAATGCAAAGCCTGAAGGTGCTTGTTTTTTGTCCAAGAAAATAGATAGACAACGATTCTGATATTTAAGTGGTGATTCAATTTTTCTAAACTCGGAAGGTTGATTTTCCAATTGGTAGACAATTAAACCACGTCCGGCCATTCCTACAACGGCCATTGGATAAAATACATCGGCACAATAGACTCTCTCAGTAAGAGGAAGGACTAACATTGGGTTAGAAGATCGAGTATCCCAGAACTGTAAGAAAGACAAAAAAAAAACAATTTAATAAAAAGAAAAGCAAAATAAAACATCAATCAATCTTTCATTACCTTTAACGTTTTATCCCAACTTCCAGTCATGATACACTGATAATTAGGAGCTTTAATCCAATGGACAGTTTTAACTGCATCATCGTGTTGAGCAATTTGCATTTGTTGATTACTATTGAGATCCCACATTCGGACAGTTTTATCGCAAGAGGCTGAGAAAACTTTAGTACCATCCTGAAAGAAAAGGCCAAAAGAGAAGGGAAAACTGTTAGTTTTTAGATGAAAACAAAAACTCAATCGTAAGAAATGACCTAACAATTAACTACTTACATCACTCCAGGCAACATCTAGAACTGGACCTTGGTGTGATTGTTGTGCTTTTGGAACTGATTGCCAAGTTGATTGGTTTAATTGATTTATCTCCCAACAACGAATCTGATTATCCCAACTACCGGCAATCAAATAGTTAACGGGTAAAGCAGGTGGACTAAAAGCAAGGGCAGCAATAGAATCGTCTGGGGCATTT
Source organism: Panonychus citri (assembly GCF_014898815.1). Lineage (NCBI taxonomy): Eukaryota > Metazoa > Arthropoda > Arachnida > Trombidiformes > Tetranychidae > Panonychus > Panonychus citri. The sequence continues at coordinate 479,784 of NW_026515505.1, read as the reverse complement.
CCAACCTCAAAATCTTTCATGGGATTATGATTTTGGATTAGATTTGATGTTTGACCGAAACCACCAAATGTTGGTTGTGTAGATGGACTACCAAACAATGAGGTAGAAGGAGTAGTTCCAAACCCACCAAAACCACTCATGTTTTAAACCTAAAGATGAACAACAACCTGTTAACTAAATGATCACTAATCATTAAGAATAAAAATAAATCAATAAATAAACAGGTAGCAACAATTAGCTAATCAACAAACAAAAAGCTTTTCATTAAAATTGAATCAACGCTTTTAACTGAAAAACGGTGACACCTGCTGGTTGATAACGAAAAGAACGAGAGAAAGTGCGCGAAAATTAAATGGTCGAATTTCATTGATTTTTATGGATGATTAAGTTGTTTTTTCGAAAAAGAATTTATTGATTGTTGATCAACAAGTTGGTTACATTGATTTAGATTTAATTGTGAATGAGTTAGTCAAAAACGGAACAATTGTTAGTTCAATGGAAAAAAAGAGCAAAAAATGAATAAAAGTGAATCGAAAAACAAAACAAAACAAACAATTAAAAGTTTTCCATTGATTCATGAGGGATTAACAATAAAGAGATTAACATTTTTACCTATCAGCATCTTCTGAGTTAATTGCATCTTCGAAACCTGAATCATCATCTTTACTTGAATTGTCTGAATCAATATCTCGATTGGTTGTTACTGGTTTACCGTTTCCATTGGGACCAAATTTGGGGAAACGAGGATGTTGAATGACAGCACCAAAGCCTCCGGCAAATGAATTGGATCCACTTGATTGGGCAAATCCAGCGGCAAAAGCGGCGCCAGGACCATTGGTTTGAGCGTATCCACCACCGGTGACACTACCGCCATTTCCTCCTTGGAAATTGGGAAAGATTCCACCGAAAGCTCGAACAGGCGATGAATCAAGAGAGGGTGAAGACGATGATGACGAAGATGAAGATGAACTGGGTTGAGGTGGAATCGCAACCGAAGGTGAAGCGATCGGTTCTGAGGCTGGAGATGGAGCAATGGTCGCGGCCTCATTTCTGGCTAATCGATATCGACGACCTGTTGATGGACGTCGAGCAGATGATCGTCTATTAGTATTACGAGTATTTGGACGGTATCGTCGACGACTTGGTGACAATTCTTCCCTTTCAATGAGTTCATATTCATCTCTTAATCGAGCAGCTCGAGTTCGTTTAACATTCCGTTGATTGGTCAAAGGGGCAGCTCTTAATCGAGATGAAGTTTGAACAGCACCTCGATTTCCAGTATTTATGTATCCAACACCAGGATAATATTGTCGTGACTCTGAGTGAGCGTAAACGGCACACAAAATAACACCCAAAGTTATCAGATAAACACGCATTGTTTTAATTTCTTGAGTATAAATATAGATAACAAAGGTAACAACAATTAAGCAGCTTTAAGATTGGAAACTTTGATAACAATTAAATTTTCTCACTCTCTCTTTATCAACCAGGTAACAAGATACAATCAAGACAAGATAAACTTCAATGATAAAGATCAACTAATTGAATAACTGGATGGACATCACATTTTTATATCTCAAAGATAATTTGATAATCTCTCTCTCTCTCTCTCTCTCTCTCTCTCTCTCTCTCTCTCTCTCTCTCTCTCTCTCTCTCACCTTAATCCTCTGATTGACGATTTCTTAACTACAATTAGATAACCTCCCTCTCCCTCTCTCTCTCTACTAATCAAGCCTTGATGATGATCATCATCTACTCTTCCACTCACTCTCACTCTCTCTTTCTCTAAATCATTTAAATTTTTCTCATCCTAATGTCTTAATACTTTTCTCATTCTTTAATTTAATGTTACAAAGTAGAAAACAAAAAACTAAATTACTTGTCCTCTAATTGTTAGGAATTCATCTTATCCTTAATTTGTCAACATCGTTCAAGGTTTTTCATGGAAACATTTTCATGGTTAACCAATCTCTCAATTCATCATCATCATCATCATCTTTTAACAAGGTCGATATTTTTTATTCATATACATATTATAACACTTTACTTGACCATTTAATGTCCATTAATACATATAATAGTAAATATCAAACTCAATATCGATAAACGCAGTTAACTTGATAATCACCATAACCACTGACCAGTTGACCAACGGTTCTAAATAATCATTTTTTTACTATTTTCTTGAAGAAAAAATTTTATCCTCATCTTCACCCATCATCTTAATCCTCTACCATCTCTAAATATGGATATATCCTGGATAATAATACAATTAATAATAAGGAATCATCTTTATATGTTTTCTCACAAACTAGTTAATCTATTACAATTATCTTGATACACTTTGATCACAATGCTCGCACTCATTTGGTAGTAGATGGTCATTCTTAATGGTCAAGAGCATCATTATCATCAACTGATAAATTGTTTGATGAAATAGTTTGAAAGTAGTTTTGATAATATTATTTATCTTTAACCATCATCAAAATGATATAACATAAGTAACTTTCGAGGTTTATAAATTGCAATTAATTTACCTTAACTAAATCCGATTATCATCATCATCATCATCTTCAATATCGTCGATTATTTTTTTTTTATTTATCTTCCGCCATAATTTTTATCCTCATCTTCATCCTTAAATCTATTATTTTAGTCTCTCAAGACTTGACCATTGATTACATTGTCTTCCCAAAGATTTTACTCAACTGACCAGTAGATTGTTGGTAAACTATGATTAAAGGAAACAGAGAAAAGTGACCATTAAGATAATCAAGAAAACACAGAATTGAATTAGTCAAACCGGAAGAGAAATATAATAATAAATGTATCAATATTATCTAATGATTAGTTGTGATTAAGATGAAGATGAATGAAATCAAATCAACTGATTTCCTTTTAGAGTCTAGACTTAATCTCTTCAGATTAATCATCATTTCTCCTTCTCTCTCACTCTCTCGTCATCGATGACCATCATCACTCTATTATCTTCATTGGTCATTATCACTGACCGAATGTAATTGAAACAATCAGAACTTTTTTTTATTCTGAAAAAGAAAAAAAAATTACATGGTTTCTTTTTTTTCCTAATATTTCCATCACTTTATCATCATCGGATTATCTTCATTGGAAACAAACCTTAATCCTATTGGATTGATAATCTTTTCAATTGTCTTTCTCATCATCTTCCATTTGCTATGAGATCAAAGTGAATAATTAAACTAATCAATAACTAAGCCAAGAGGAAAAGGGTTAACTCAACTTGATTATCGTTCCAACCATGAAGATGATTAACTGAGAGAAGATGGATAAGATTAAGAGAGAGAGAGAGAGAGAGAGAGAGAGAGATAAATAAAAGTTAATCAGCTAATCAAGAGAAGAGGAATCGAATTTTTTTTCAATGGAACAATCCAATTGAATAATTGGTTAGCTAATTGTTACCTGTTCATCTTTATCCGGATCATCGTCGTTGGAAAAAGTAGCCAACTCATTTTCTTACAATTAATCAAACAAATAACATATTCGAATGGTTAATCGCCTTGATTATCTTCTTAATAATCGTCTTACCTTAAGTCAAATATCTTTAATCACGCAACGATAATTTTGACCTTCGTTAAGATTTAGAGGATTTGTTTTCCATTCTCGTGCCGTTTTCCAAGCTAATCGTCTCTTTAAATTGTCTCTTCTTTACAATCCACCGTTCAACTAATTACTTCGCTCTCATGCCCCAACAATTAACTCTTTCCTCTTTATAATTAACTAATTTTGTAGCTTTAATAGTCTTTCGTTGACTATAAACAGCAATTTCTATATATATGAAACTGTTTTAATTTAATTCTTGACAAAAGTTTTAATTGTTGTCATTTATTATAGAATAGAAGGAGAAATAGGAAAAAAAGGAAAACAATCGAATCTAATTAACACAATTCACTTTATAAACAATCAATCAATATTCTTAATCACCATTAACTTCTCACCTGTTGATCTTTTAATCTCAAGATCTTGAGATTAATCCTCTCATCATAATCAAATTACTTTCACTGTGATTCTTAATTTTTCATCAATTAAATCTCATCAAAATGCAATTACATTTACATAGATTTAAAATTAACATGAAGATTGAAAAAATCGTAACTACAATTAACAATTTAAATGGTTTTCTTATTTTCTCAATGAAAATAATAATAATATCTTGAGATTAACTCTATGTTTTCATCATGTTTTAAATCCAGTGACATGATTACAATCAACATAATTAAATGTTATTTACATATCAATCAAATTAAACTGCAAGAAATTAAGTTAATCAAATGGTTGACTAATTTTTAAATGACAAAATAACAACAACTTGATCCTCATCAGTTTAATGGGTTATTAATATTTTAATTGTTTCGTTTTTGTTAATCTCTTATCCTGAGAGATTATTTTTTTTTCATGTTAATCAACAATTTCTCAGGCCTCCTAATCACAATTTCATCAGAATTTAACTTAATTGCTTTACCTTAGCATTTAAATCATATGATTAGTTTAATTTCTGCAAAGAAAATCTTCTCAACAACAATCAAGTTGATTGATAATCTCAATTTCTTACAAATCACTTAATTAATGATAACCTTTCCCTCGTAATCAATAGTTAATTATTGACAATTAATCTAAAAATCGCAAAATTGACATTTCAATAACCAAATTTACAAGATGAATTGAAAAGTTTTTATTAAATTGTTATCATAATAGTTAATCAATCTATCAGATCAATCAAATGATAGTTAGTAGTTGGTTAAGTTTGTAACAATTAACAAACAATTAACCGCTAAATTAGTGTATATCAATCAGATGATTTGAATTTTTGCAACAAATTGATTGGCAATCAACTGATTGTCATTAATTTTGTTACTATACTAAGCCAATTAATATCAGTGATCGTTAATCATTTATTCAATAATAATGATAACAATTTATTGTAACAATCTAAAAATATAATCAACTAAATCATGATATTTACAAAGGTTTTCCCATGAGTAAATGAACATGATGACTAATGATAAATTCAGATTGAAATTTAATCATTTCCAAAGACAAACAATTTAAATAATTAAAATGATTAATATATTAATTGTAAATCTATAATTAGATTTACAAAAAAAAAGTTTTCACTTGAAAAGTGAAATAATCAACAATTATTATTATCTCAACGTCAACAATTTAAATCATAACTCAATTTAAGGTTATAATATTTTCATATTAATAACTGATTGTTAACAATTAACTTTACATGAGTAGGATAAGTTGATTGTGATTGACATTGATCAGTAACAATCAAATTGTATGGTTGACATTTCTCACCATTAATTAAATATCTTGGGAACAAATTACCAACAATTTAAACCACCATCATAATCATCATCAACAAAGTGATTAACTGAATCAAATTAAGCTACAATTTGCCTTGACGTCACAATTAAAACCTTTTACTATTTGTTAATATTATTAACATGATCATGATTGTTGTTTAAATACAACTAATTAACTTGATAACACTTACAATTAATATTTAAATTGTTGTTTTACCATTGACTGGATTAGTGAGTGTCTCAAGTAAAATTAATAGTAAACAATTTAAATTTTAAGTAAGTTAATAGTTAATTGTTAATTTCTGTTAATTATTTTTACATAATTTTAGGTTATAAGATTAGGATGATTAAGTTATTAAATTAACAAGGTAACTCACAATTAGGATAATAATAAGTTAATCACCAGAAAGGATTTAGATTAATCAACAATCAAGGTAATAGATTAACAATCCTACCGGTGATTAAGTTTTCACTGCACAAATGTTAATTGTTGGATCAATAGTTGATTGTTGATTACGATTAATTTAAATGATTTCGAGTAAAAATCTTAATCTCTTGCCAACAGTTAATCATTAACTGTTGCGATTAATTTACATTTTAATTGCAATCCTTTTAATCATAAATTGTTATCTCTGTTTCCACAATTACCACCACAACAATTAACTAGAAATTAGTAAATTAATTTAAATTACTTTATCTAGCCGCAATCTTAATCTCCCACCTCACCCGTTTAGAAACAATTAATACTAATTGTTAATTGTTGTCCCAACGATAATTACAACCAAAGGAAAAAGTTAATTAATTACTCTGAAAATCTGATAAATATTCATTTACAGGGACAGATTAACTTTCAAATTATTCAACAAATTTTTTTCACTCTCATTATGATTACGATAAAATCAATTTATGGGCTAATTAATTATCAATGATTAACAATTAGTTTATCAATCGGTGGTCAATCTAAAACTGTTACAATTTAGTTATGTGACAATTAACTGCGGAGAAAAATGAAATAAAATCTCTTGATTGTTTGGCTATGTAAGAAAACAATTTACTAATCATGAGGCTGCGTGTTTAATGGTTAATCATTTGAGTTCACTCAATAGTTCATGGAGTGAGATACTGAACTCTCTGAGTTTCTGGAGAGAAAAGTTCATTCCCAGAATTTTCAGATTCAGAGAAAAAAAAGTCACTCGATTTGAGGATAAAGTTGAGAATAGATTGAAATCTTTCATGGAGATCATGTAAATACTATTGAGAAAACAAAAGCAAAGTTAATTGTCATTAATTTCCAACAATTAACTAATCAATCATGATCACTATTGATTAACCGAAACCGAAAAAAAACCGATCAAAAGTTTAGATTTGTTTCGCTTTTCAATGATTAGTTAAATTGTTATCTAAAAAAAGGGCAATTGATTAAAATTAACTCAAAATCTTTTCTGTTTGTAATTGTTGCTTATTGATTATCATCGTTAACCAATTGGCCTTAATTGTGATTGTGTTTGTTTTCATATTTGTGATTCGTAATCAACAAATATTTACACGTTGATTTGTTCATCAAACAATCAGATTAAATTGTGCAATTCAAATGCCGGTTGTAACTAATTATTCAAACGATATCTCATCAACTTTAACTACAAGTGATGATTTTAATTCAACCTCATCATCTTCAATGTTATCATCATTTTCATCATCATCACCACCAACATCACTATTAACGTTACCTTCACCATCAAGTTCATCAACAATAATTGTTTCAGAGAAATCATTTCTTGTTTTAACTAATTATCACAACGAATCTCAATTAGATCAAATTTCCAATGGTTTATCCTCATCATCTTCATCATCCATCACCACACCCACAACTTTGTTAACATCAACAATTTCCTCTTTTTACAACAATAACACCTCGTCAATTTTATCATCATCATCATCATCATCAACAGATGATTACCTGTCCACTTCTAACTATAACAACTGGACAACAGTGACCACATTGATTAATGATTTTTACAATTCGACCAGTAATTTCAGTGAGAGTGTCAATGATTTCTCATCAACCTCTTCCTCTTCCTCCTCTTCCTCCGCCTCTTTTGCCTCCTCTTCATCCGATTCCGATTCTTCAGAATTTTTCTCCTTCACCTCGACCACTTCCTCTTTTTTCACCTTCCTCCACACCCATCGATCCCTAATCTTTACCTTACTCACCTCAATTATCCTCGGGGCACTTATATTATCCACCATAATTGGTAACCTGTTTGTGATTGTTGCCATTTGGATTGATCGTAATTTACAAAATATACAAAATTATCTTGTTGCCTCTTTGGCAGCGGCCGATTTCATGGTCGCTTGTCTGGTCATGCCATTAGGTGCCCTGTACGAGGTTCAAGGTCAATGGTCACTTGGTTCCGTTTTATGTGACATATGGACCGTTGCCGATGTCCTTTGTTGTACAGCCTCAATACTTCACCTTGTTGCCATTGCACTTGACCGTTACTGGGCAGTTAACTCTGTTACCTACATGCATTCACGATCACCGACTAAGATTTGTTCAATCATCATCTCCGTCTGGTCAGTTGCACTTATAGTCTCAATTGGACCAATTTTAGGTTGGAAAGATCCGGAATATGAAAAACGAGTGTCCATTGAGAAACGTTGCCTAATATCACAACACATGGGATACCAAATATTTGCCACAATATCAACATTTTATGGACCCCTAATGGTCATCCTATTTCTTTACTGGAGGATTTATAAGGTAAGTGACCATTGAAAATTCATAAAGAAACTCAAACATCAATCAAGATAAACAATTGAAAAATCTGATCCAAGTGAAAGTTAATTGAGAATCTACTCTTTCAGTAATCAGTTAATTACAATATTATGAATATCGTTACATGATTATTAACCTCGTTCACCTTTTAAATTGTTACACTGACGATTTTCATTGATAGAAAATTTCAATTCCAATAATGATAAACTTCACTTATCATAATTGAACTCTAATAATGGATGAACTTTATTTACCTTTCTCCCTCCCATCAGCCGATCAACAAATGAATGATTATATAAACTACATCATAATTACACTAATTCAATTTAATTCAGTTTAGATTCGATAACGATAACAATCAATTTCCATCGTTAACAATCAAAAACTATATTTTCTTATTATCATTACATTAAATGGAAACAGAATAAGAAAAAAACTTTGTCATTTCGTCAAAAACTTTCGAGCTACATTAAGTATTAAGTAAAGAATGAAAAAATTGTGATCACAATTAACTAATTATATTCATCAATTGAGCTTTTATACTAATACAATCTTTAAGTTAATCAATATAATTGGAGTTTAAATGGTTCATTGAAATGAATGAAAAAAAAAATTCGAAACTTTTTTTCTCTACTAATAAAAGTACAACGAATTTATTTTTTTCATCATTACAATTGAAACGATTGAATGAATCATGTGAATGAATTAACAAATTACTCAGGTAAATGATGACGATAAGAAAATCTCAAAGATGATTAGTTAATTTATGCTAAATTAAAGGCCCCAAAGGTATTCACAGGTAACATTGTCAATTGAATTACAAAGTCTCAACATTTGATTACAATCAAAAAGTAAACTAAACAAGTTAAGTGGTAATCATAATGATAATTTGATTTGCTTAATTCATTTTGAGTAACAATTTAGTTAATTTAGTTGTTGTTTTACTTTGTTTTTTTACACTTAATTTACATAATTGTTTGGTTGTAATTGTTTTTGATAAACACAATTAATGATTTCCTTAGATTCCTTGAACCTCAATTAGCTTTTCTTATGTTCAATTGTTGTTTAAATTGTTAACAATCTAGTTAATTAGCTACCTTTCTTTTGACCCTCTAATCTCTTACCATATCAACTCTCATTATAAAACAATTAACTAATTATATTAGTATTTCAAGTAAATTGTTTTCTTCTTGGTTTAATAGTATCTCTGTTGTTATTCATAGTCACAAGCAACAATCAGTTGATTGTTGAATCAAAGTAAAACTTGTTGTTAGTTAATCAATCGGAGTCAATAAGGTTTCAGTTGATTGGGAAATTATATTTATACTTAATGAAAAAATTATCAATTTAATTTATTACAATTGTTCAATCAATTGAATCTCAAGTGATCTCAAGTTGACCTTTTGCTTTGTTTAGTTTTTTATATATCTCAAAGTTCAGATGATAATTCAAATATTATCATGAAACCATGAAACTGATGAGCAAAAAAATAATGATAAATTTTCTGATAAAAATAATAATAATAATCAATCCTAAAACTGGGAATCATATCAAATGCTGAAACAGAACAAAAATTTTTTATATAAATGTTATATCGTCATGACGATGATCCTAATTGGACTTTACTAACAATTATAATTGTTCACGTTCATAATTGGAAAACAAAAAGTTCATCTGAGCTCATGTTGCACCCTAGATTTAAAAATAACCTTTAAAATCCAGGTAATATCTTTAAATACATCATGAACATTTTCCTTAGGGATAAGTTTTATCTTGATGAAACTGATACCAGGGAATCTGGAATCAATTAGATTGCATCAGTCAGGTTATTGAATATCAGTGAATATTTCTGATCCCTTACTGATTTTACCTGTGATATTATTGATAAAATATATCAACAGGGTAAAGAGAGAGAGAGAGAGAGAGTGGGATGGAGATATTGATGAAAAATTTTACATTGAATATTATGATGAAATTGGATATTTGTATAAATAAATATTACTAAGAAACTTTTGATTCTCCCTGAACATTTTTCCATGAGTCTATTTTCATATGATATTTTAATGTAACTGAAAAAGAAAATGAAAGATGAGAGAGTTCAGCAGTTCCATGATCAGAAATCAAGGAAGAGAGAGAGAGAGAGAGAGAGACCAATAGTTGCAATGTAAGAATAAGATATTAAAATGAAGTATTCAGTAGCATGATGATTAGTTGTATGAAGAGAAAAAAAGTTCTGTCGAAATCTTCAGAACTTTTTTATTACTCAGAAAAAGTGAGAGATAAAATGGTAAGGTAAGAAGATGAAAATATTAATTCCTGAAGAAATAATTGTAAGATGTTTTCAAGATGTTATGAATGTTCTGAATGGAAAGTTCTGATTCTTTGGTGGAAAGGGAGATAGACACAAAGAATTAGAAAATGATGGAATAGAAGAGAAAAAATTCGGAAAAAAACAGAAGAGAAAAAAAAATTCTACTCATCTTTTTCATCTTCTACTCCATCTTCATCTTCATCTTCATGTGACAATTTTCTTGTTCCATGATTTCTTCCAGTTCTAAATCAATCCATGAAAAAGTTAATTTAAGATCTAAAATGATGATGATGATGAAGACGAAGATGATGAGGATGAAAGATGCTTCAAGATGATGGTGGAAAATTTTATCAGAGAGAAAGAGATTTAAATCAATCTCCTTTTAGCTATATCATGGGATAGAATCTCAACCTTCATGATGGTGAGAATAAAAAAATTCTTATTTTACTTTTCACCTTTTTTCATTCTTATTATTATTTCATTCCAACTGAACTTTTTTCTTCTTTCTCTTATCATTTCTGATCGAAAGTTTTTTTCCAGGAATCTTTCAGAACTTTTATCATCTCTCTCTCTCTCTCTCTTCCATCTTTTTTTCCATCATTTTGTATCTTCACCTGATAATATGTTGATTCTATTAACATCATGTTCTTTTCATGATGCTAACTTTTGCTTCCAATTTGTTTTCTATTAAACAGAAAGAAGAAAAAAAAACTTCGACAACTTTTTTTCTCATCATCATCATCACCATGTTCATGAGTTTGGTGTTCATGATGATAAATCTGGAGAGAAAAAAGTTGACAGAGAAGAAAAAAATTCTGTTGACAAAATTTCCACTTTCAAAATACATATTAATAGTTCTCAAAGTGAAAAATATGAATATGATTCTTTCATTAATTCAGCTTCTTGATTCGACTAATTAATTTTATCAGTTGATGATTAACTCACAAGGAGAAAGAAAAATTCATTAAGATAAACATGATGATCATGATGGAGAGGAACGAGAAAAAAAATCGCTTCATGAATATTAGTCACAATGAACAACAATTTCCATTCACCTTGGAACCTTTTCCTATCAGTCAAATCTCTCTGACAACTTCCGCTAATAACGATAATCCTGAACTCTTCAGGGTTCATAATGATGTTCATCAGGATTTGGAATTTTTTTTCGCGGTTAATCTCATGTAAGCAAAAAAGTTCAGTTTCAAGTGAGATTATTTTCCTCGGTGATTTATGACTTCTTCCCTCTCCTGTCTTGTTTCATCCATATTATCATTCCCTAAGTTTTTAATCCCCAAATGATGATAATGATTATATAAATATTACAGAATTATTATTATTATTATTCCTCCCCTGCTCAGAATAAACAATCATGATGATGATGCTCGAAACTTTTGTTCAGGTAAAAACAAACTACATGATTTCGTGATCTTTTTTTTCACCAATACAATTGCTTTTACTTCTGATTTGATTGTTATGTTGTCTCATAAGATTAAGTCTAATAATTGGATTTGCGAGATGATTTAAATCACAAAGGATTGATGATGATTATGGTGAAAAAGATGAAAGTTCATCACAAAGTCTAATTAGATGTTCAGTTTGATCAGGAATCTGAATCATTATTATAACATGGTAACAATTTTTTTCTCTCGCCATGATAAAACAACGTCAACGAATTTGATTCACTTGATCTACTTTTAAGGTAATTGACACTTTCTTTTCATGGTTTAATATTTATTTATTGTTGATCATGATTTAGACAAACATTGTCACCATGATAAGTATATTTGAAGAAATGAGCAAATTTCATGATGATTCTGTTAATCATGATCAGTAATCAAACAGGATTACAATGGTTATCAAAATGATTCCCTGGTAAGTGGTTGATCTCATGCAGAGATAACTTTGTTTCTCGATTTTCTCTCTTTCTCTTTGGAATCCAGAACTTTGTTCATCATCATCATGAACATTATCTATCAGAAATAAAGAGTCCCTAAGGTGACTGAGTTTATAGATTGTTGTAGTTATCATAGATCATGATGACTACTTTTTTTTATCATGAAGAGAGCAAAAAATATTCCAATAGTCACAACGATTATCTTACTAATATTCAAGATAAAAGTGTTATTGAAATGATAATGATAATAAGAATTTGAATAGTCTATCATGATAGAATTGAATTTCGATCAACATTATCTAAAATCGAATTGAAAATTTGAAGTCATTTCATAAAAAGATAAAATATTTCCACTTCTTTCTCAAGACAAAAGTTTCGGTTGGAAATTCATGATAAGTGTTGATAAAATGTGTTCGATAACTTGGAATGAAACTTGTCACAAGTCATTTTTTTCTCTCTCTTTTCCTTTTAGTAGGAATTAGAATACAAAACAATAACAATCAGAATTTACATTGGAACTCATGTTGATCATGATAACATAATGTAGCAGAAAAACAAATGCAAATTTAAATACAGCGAATCGATTTAGGAGGCGATAAACATGAATGGGAAGAAAAGATTGAAAATATAAAACAAGAATCATCACAATTATCATGAAATGAGAATCGGAAAAGTTACATGAAGAGAGAGAGAGAAAAAATTTAACAATCATGATCACCTCTTTTCGTGCATAAAATTTGATGCAAATTCTTAATCTTTATAACCATGATAATCTCTTATTATTGATCAATCGTTTACCATGATAATCATCACCTTACCATTGGAATATTATTCACAGAGAGAAATTCATTTAATTTCAATTCGTGACCTAAGTTAACCAACAACCAGAAAACAAATAATCTTCATCTAGATGAATTCATCAAGATGATGGAAAACAAATTCTGTTCAGTTGATTAACACGATCAAGTGAGAATTGAACATCTACAAGATTATCTGTTGTTCATTAAATCAGAATCATCATATTTGACCATAGAAGAAGCAATAAAATCCACTTCTTTTCATAAAGAAAAAGGAAATAAGATAAATGATGATATTTATCATGCAAAAAACGTTTTGAAATCTCATTCAGTTGAAACCGATTATCAGGCTCATGTAAACATCACGAGTTGCATGTTACCTTTATTACTTTGATTGAACATGATGATGATTGTTATCATCATAATCGTGTCTCCATCTCTATATGTGAGTGTGTGTGTGTCTAAATAAAGGATTTAATCAAAGTTTTCACCATGAAAAGTCAAAGAATGAAAAACAATTGAACTTGAAAATTACATAGATCAAAATAAGATGAACTTTAAACAAAAGTAGCAAATGATAACAACGAGTAAAGAGATTGAACTTTTTTCTCTTCCTCTAACCATCGTTTTCACCTTATATTATATTTTCAACTGAGTTTCTAGTAACTTGATGATAATGATAACTTTTTCATTCTCTTGATACTTGTTTCGATTCTTCTTCTTCTTCATTTCATCTTCATGGAAACTGAGATGATGTTTCAATCTTCTAAGCTCATAATCAGAAACAGTTAAAGAGAAAGTGATAAACATGGAAAGGGCAGAAAAAGTTAGTTTCAACAAAGATTCACTTGGAAACATCATCATCATCATAGTAACACCTTCATCAACATCCAAACAAACACTAACATCAGATTAAGATGGACACTGGACATGAGATGATGTAAATAGTCAAGTTATCCAACATCTTCATCTTCAAAGTGTTAACGATAAACTATTATCATTACTTTGGAAAGGGAATCAACTTATTTGGTCAACAGTCTCAAAGGACAATTTAAAGTTGGAAATTTTTGTTTCCTTCTTCTTCAAAGTCAATTCAAGGTTAATTCAAAATCTTATTACTTTTTTTTCTTCAGCAGCAAACGGAACATATAAGATAAACAATTCGAACTTTGTAAACTTCGAAAAGGTCAAGTTCGAGTTGAAAAACATATTCGTATGTGAAGAAATCAATCACGAGAAAAAGTTTCGAGCATGAAACTTGTTACCCAAATTTCAGTTGCTTAGAATAAGAAAAAAATGATTCATAATTACAACTATTGTTTAATTCAATTGATCAATTTGATTGTTAAGCTGCAATGGTAACAATCAAATTAAACTAAACCATAACATTCAAATGTACACTTAACATTATATTGATAAGTTAAGTCAATTACCTTTATTAAATTGTCTCCTTATGACACAGAAATGATGATGATGATAAACACTCAAATTTTTTTCTCGAATAAAAAAAAGTTCTGATAATTTGACAATTTCGTTAATTTTGTCACCAATAATTGAATAGAAATTGACAAATGTTAGAAAATAACAATAATCTTACATCATGATCTTCATCTGAGAACTTTTTTTCCTTCTCTCTCTCTCACTTTCTCTTAGAATCCCCTGAGGCTATTGTAATACCTTTTTACACCTTAAGTAAAAGTGTATTACCTGCATCATCTTGATCATCATTTTTTTATCTTCTGAAGATTATTACCTTTTATTATTGGTCATTTTCCCTGAACATACAATGATATTGCATCAGCATCAGCATCATCAACAACATTAAGCAATAGTGACCATTAATCAAATTGAACTATCCTCTAGTTGTATAAGGATTAATCAGATGAATCAAAAAAGTTTTACCTTTGGTCAAGTCTATTAGCTGATTTATTCATCATGCTAATATTAAATTCAACATTTGATCAACTTAAAGCTTAATCGACTAATTAAATCAACTGGTACACATTATCGTCCAATATGCTAATCTGATTATTCAATGAATGACCAATCAAATGGTCCATCATATTGTGACTTGTTTTCGAGTTGACAAAAGGGGAAAAAAGAAAAGTTCTAATCTCGAAAGTTACTCAATGAATGGAATCTGAGTACTTCCTTGAGTTGAATGAAATTGACCTCTGGACATGATTATCATGATAATCATTTAGTAATTATGTCTTTCTTGTAACCATGGTAAATATTTACTCAGTCGTATGTATTGTTATCGTAACAACGGTGGAAAAAATGTTCTAACGATAATAATAGAGTAAATTTTCAAGGTTTCGAGGATAAGATATTTATCTGTCCCTGGAATAGTAAGAAGAGATATGAACACTTCTTATTTACCATGAAGATTGAATTTTATCAAGTAAAAAAGCCGATTATCACCATGAAATACAATGATGTTCATTCTGGGTCATGATGATCATCATTTCAGAATTGAATAAATATTAAATTCAATTTTCATGAGGATTTTACTCTCATTCAAATGCAACAGGGTAAAAAGTTTACAGGTAAAATGTTAAGTCCTAAATAACAGGATAATAAACATGATACTCAGAATTTTTCCAGAGTTCAGAACTTCAGAATGGCTTCAATTCAAATCTTAAGCATTGATTGTAATCCTTTTCTATTAGTTAATCATGTTGTTGTTACTAGGAAATGATATTACTTTTCAATTGAGATACAATGTATTATAATAATTTACTTAATTACTTGAAAAGTAACAGATTACAATTAAGAAACAATTTAATTCTGTTGATTATTACAATTATTAATCTCTGATGGACTCACTGAACCAGTTTAGTTTACTTGTTGGATAAAAAATTAATCATTTTAATGAATTAATTGGAAAATAAGTTGAACAACAATTAACTGATAAAGTTGGTTGATTTAGTTACAAGCTAATTGACTTTTTGATTCCTTTGAGATGTATTAAAATTGTAATAGTTAACTGATTAGTTTTCAATTACAATTTGCAAGCTAAAAGCAATTTCAAAGTAATAGTAGATTAAGTTAATCAACAATCAGTAAATCAACAATAAAATTAACAATTAACCAATAGTTGCATCATTAAACTTAAATGAACAGGCAAATTATTGAGTTGATTAAGATAATGATGATTCTGATTGAAGGTAATTAAGTTGATGATGTTAATTTATCCTGAATTTTTTTGCTGCTTTCCAATGATGGTAAAAGTTTTACTACAAATAAAAGTTCTGGTAATTCATTCACACACTAATTCATATTTTCAGGGTAAAAATATTGGTAAATCATCTGAGACAAAATCATTAACTGAATTTGAAGAGGAATCATCTGATTATTACTGGAAAGATTCTGATTGAATCAATAAAATTATTTCGATTATTTGTAAAAGGAGAGAAAAGTTTTTTCATGGAAAAAAAGTTCCAAAGCAAATATAATCCTGAGGAAATCACGATGAAGATGAAAAAAATGTTCACAATTGAATATATAACAATTGACTATCAACTTGTTAACCATCACGTTGAGTTTACACCAGGAAATGATGATGATTGTCAATTGAATGAGTTAATTGGGTTAAAGATTTTCATTCTGATAAATTCTGAGAACAACATTAGATAAGTTCTGAAGGCAATGCTAAGACTTGTTTCTTTCAAATTCAATGTAACAAGTGAATGGAACACAGAAAAAAAGAAGAGTGAAAAAAATCAAACATTCTGAGTATCGATGAAATTATCTATCCCATTGAATTCTAGACTTTTTTGGTCAAAAATTTTGTAAAGATGAAACTTTTTTACATCTCAGAATTCAGTGATTCCATCATGAGATATGTATACATAATATTATTCAGGGAAAATATTGTAACATTATATTGCTAACAATCCATGTGTAATGGTAACACTTAAAATTAAATGTATTTATTAGTAATACAATAATGGGTAACTATACCCCGATAACCATAAAGAAAATGGCCGAAAACTGGCCATTATATTGGTGGTGAGGGAGATTATCTTCTCCCTCGCCTTCATCTTCTTCCTCAAAAATGAGCCAATAAGATTAACCAGGTACCACGTGAGAGGTGGTACCTGGTTGTACAAAAGAAACTGGTGTGGTAACCAGTTTGGTTACAGTTCTTCGGGGGTACATAGAAAAGATCAACGTCCTCGTTGATTTACAATTATAAATTAGTTATTATTAATATAAAATTGCCCAGCACCGGACATTATTTACAGGGTAAAAAAAAACTTGTTAAATATTATTAAGTGTATGATTATTAAAAGTTTATAATTTTATATGATGGTTTTGACTGTTCATGTTCAAGCCAATGTTGTATCGTCTGTCCATTTTTAACCATTTCTCTTACGACCTCGGCTGGAGGGATAGTGATATTATTTTCTTTAGTTTCAATAATTGCATGTACGCCTTAAGGGTAACACGAGCATCTCTTTCTGGTGAATGGCCAATTGTTACATGTGATGTGTCTTCTCGTCGAAGTTTTGATGATCGTGGAATAGGAATTTGTCTAGGAGACTAATCCTATGGGTTGTTTACCTGGCCAAAGGTCTTGAAGATCTAAGTGTTCAATAAAATATTTCTTGAGTTTGTCTGGGTTAGGCCTAACTTGTAGATCATCTTTTCCTTGTGTTATTAGTCTTCTGCCGATGGATAGTTCTGCAACATTGAGACTTCATCTAAGGATAATCCAGATGAGATGTCATTGTAAACCTGTAATTCTAGTTAATGGATTCGTTATATTTTCATTCTTAACCTGTGCGTAGTATACGGTTTGGATTCTTATTTGATTTCCAAACCAACCTGAAAGATGAACACTACCAACACCACCATTACCATCACCTTCAATATCAAGTGCCAAGGTATCTTTTTTATTATTTTTCGGACCAATTGGGATATATTTTTCTAGGTGTTCGGCAATCGGGTTATTCAAGTTTTCCAGGCTTTCCTCCATATGCTGACCTTAACTCCCGTCGTCGAGTTCTCCTTTGTTCTTTTATACGTGAATTTTTTTCTGGAGTTAACTTTACCATATTTATATTAATTTGATGATCAGTTTTAAAAGGTAACTCAGGACAATCTCTTCTAAAGGCCTAATTCACTACAATATGAACAAAATTTAATTCATTTTGTGTGCTCAAGTCTAAAACATAAGACAATGTTTTCGGGCAAGTGAAAAGTTTTACTTGTGTTGAATTTCTGCTGTTTTGTCTACGTAAATTTTCTGTATATTTAGGTTGTGATGAGCGATTTCTAATTTATCTGGATGATTTGCTGTTACCGTTAGTTTTGTGTATTTGTTCATTTCCTTGGGTGTCACTTATTTCATATTCTGTCGACACTAATTCTGGTCTCAAACGTGACCATAATAATTGGTATATTTTGATGCAAAAATTGAGAGGATTAAGTAACACTTTCTGAATATTGATGCTGTTGAAATTAATCTAAATTGATTTGCATTCTGGTTCGTTAATTGTGTTTGTTTATTTGTTGTCGAATGATTATTTTTGATTTTATCTTTAAATTCTCATACTCTTTTGAAAAGCGAGTAGTTTTGGATGTGGAGGGCGTTTGTTTTATTCCAATCTTCTTCCATTCTAATTGTAAAGGAAAGAAAAGAAAGAAGAGAATTTCAATTATTCATCTACCCCAAATCACCGGAGTTTTGAATAATAAGTATTAAATTACCCATCACCGGGTTGATTTAAATCGTAAATTTAAATTTTAACACCCAATCACCGGGTTAATTAACATTTTATCATTAGAACCTTAAAACCCAATCACCGGGTGAAAAGAACATTTTTATTTAGTTATTTTTGTTCCCATCACCGGGTTAATTAAATTATCATTATTTTGGTAAATTTTATCTCCATCACCGGAGGAAATTAATTACCTGCCCCAGCACCGAAGCCTTGATTTTAGTTGTATTAATAACACTGATGTAAAGGTATGATAATGTCCTTGTTTTCCTTATTTTCTCTACTAACTATTACTGAATTTATCGATCTTTTTGGATAAGGAATTAATCTACAACTAATAACACAGCATAGGAAGCTGATAGTAATACAGATGAGTATCCAAACCCACATTGGTATATTCATTTTCCAATTGATTCTAATGTTATTGATACTATTTTCAATTTTTTCTTGAGCTTCCTCGATTAATGTAAAATCCAATGGTTCTATTTGTAATTCTTGAGCTGATGGTTGACTTAATCGTAAATTTATTGCATGTGTATGTTCTGAAACTGGTGAACTTTGACTGTGAATTTGGAACTTCTGAGCTGTATATTCTAGGTCATCAATAGTAAAATTAGTATATTTTGATAATCTTATCACATTATTTGGACAAATATATTTAATATTATTATATAGAGTAATTTGGTGTCCAGCACAATGTATTAAGTACTGTTCTCCCATTTGTTTTACCTGGACTGTTTCTGCGTATGTGGTAACATTGGGGCTATTACTAAAACAAACTTCGTTCTTCCAAAGTTCAATTTTCTTAAGATTTTCTTTACAACTCGATACTTTCTTAAAAATAGGATTATGACCTTTCAAGTCCTTCTCATTGATCTCACAGAACTGATAATCAGTGATATTAACTAGTACATATTCTGGACCCTTATATGTAACTTTACAAGTATGTGTATTATTTTTATTGTATAATATAAATGCATCTGCTTGAAATATTTGGTTAGTTGTGTCTCGTAGAAAGGTAGTAAAATTTATCATTAGTGTTGGGAACCTTTCGTTGTTATACACTCTTACTCTAACATTTTCGGTTTCCTCTAATGAACATTCTGGCACACAGGTAAGATTAACCTTAAAATATTTTAGAAAGTTCTTGTCGATTCGTGGTATTGCTTCCCTAATTGTTTCATTAAGGTGTTTTAGTTGGTTAAGTTGGTTATTAGCTTGAGTTACAGTCTCGGCGGCTTGAAATGTCATTATTGGTAAAGCTTGAGGTAATTGAGATAAGGCAAAGTTCACTTGTGATACTTGTTTAGTTACACTTAGTAATTGCTCAAATTGTTTTTTTATTAGTTTTTATATTCTTGATTTGATTCTGTGATAGAAACGAGTACTGGTTGTAAATCTGTGGTGGGAGTGAATAGATGTCTATACAAATAGTTCACACCGCTAATCACGATTCCACCCACTACTATTGTAGCTATTGTTCCCGTTGTAATTATTTCTCGTCTTATTTTTATTAGATTTTCTTCTGGTTTGGTTGTTATGTTAGGTATGTAACGGATAGGGTCAATGTAATTTTTATCTATAAATGATGAACAATAATCTTCAAATTCTTTTAGTATTGTTTTTATATATTCACACTTCTCGAAAGCTTGGTAATTTTCAGCACAAGTGTGTCCTAAAAGTACTTGTTTATCTTTATTTATAACAATTGGAATCTCTTTACATGGGTTTGAAAATGCTAATATTACCGAGATTTCTTGAGCTGATTTTCGTGGGTGATAATCAGTTTTTCTCCATAGAATAGGTTCACCCGAGATAAAAGGAGAAATCTCTAACATCTCAACTTGTGTTAAAATGCTTAAGATTGTTACTAAATTAATTAAATTTCTATGAAAGTACGGCTTGAGTTGATTACTATGGGCTCGTCTTATTTTTTCCTTTTTATCGTTTCTTAATATTTTATAAGTGGTTTCTCCTTGTTTCTCTATCACTTTATATGGTCCTTTAAATTTTTGCTTCAGTTTCTTTGGTCCTTGAAATTGCTTGTACATTACTTCATCTCCTACTTGATAAGTTCGTAATTTCTTCCGATCATGTTGAATTTTTTGATTTTCTTTTGAGTTCAATGAGTAAAGTTTTGCTTGATCATAAATCTCAGGCCATTTTTGATTGTTGATTTTAAATTAGACGGTAATTGTTTAAATGTCTGGTTGTTAATTATAATATCAATGGGTAAGGTTGGTTGACGACCATATAGTAAATAAAAAGGAGAGGCTTTCGTGGATTGATTTACACTCGAGTTATAAGCGAATCCCAGCACCGGAATTAACTCGCTCCACTTTTGAGTGTTTTCTTTTTTACAATAATGAGTTAACATTGAACATAATGTTTGATTGACCTTTTCTGTCAGGCCATTTGTTGCTGGATGATAGGCGGTTGAAAATGACCATTTACTCTGGAAGAAAACTCTAATTTGATCAACCACTGAAGATATAAAATTTCTGCCTTGATCTGAGACAATTGTTCTGGGGCAACCATGTCTGAGGAAGATCGAGTTTATTAGGAAAGTCGCTGTTGATTCAGCGGTCATATCTTTGATTGCTGCAACCTCTACCCATCGTGTAAAGTAATCGGTACATACTATAATATAATTATTTTCTTAGATGTTGGGAAGGACCAATTAAATCGATTCCAATTTTCTCAGATGCACTATTAACAATTATTGATTTTAATGGAGCTTCTAAGGTTCCACTTCCTCTTTATCTAATTGACAGATTAGACAACTTCGAACGTAATTTGTTACATCTCTACTCATCTGTGGCCACCAATAATGTTGTTTAATTTTATTGTAAGTAGATCCTGGGTGACCGGACAAGATCGAATCATGATATTCTTGCAAAATTTGTTAATTAATCTCTTAGGAATAACTATATTCCAACTCTCTCCATAATGGTTAATTGTTAATCGGTATAATAGATTCTCTCAGTTTTATATTTAGAAATTAATTTCCTTTCTTTGGAATCTAAATGAGAAAAGTTTTCTAATTGCTCAATTATTTTGATGATTCGTTGGTCTCTTCGTTGTTCATCAACTAAATTCATTTTTCTTCAATAACTTGGTTAACTAATAGTGAACAATTCTTCACATTCATCTTTTGATTATCAAAACAATATCATCAACTGGATATCGTGATAAACAATCAGCATCAGCGTGAGTTTTACCTGATTTATATTTAACTGTAAAGTCAAATGATTGGAGCGCCATTGCATATCGTTGTAAGCGAGCAGGAGGAGGATTTTTTTGAGAATGTGGCATAAAAACAATGGTCAGTTACTACAAATTTAATTCCTCTAAATAGACTTGGAATTTTGTACTGCCCAAACGATGGCCAAGCATTCTTTATCAGACACTGGTAGTGTAACTCGGCTCCTCTTAATATTGGGAGGCGAATCCGACAGGTGATAACCATTATCATCCTTTTAAGAGAAATTGCTCGAGACCATAACCTGAGCGTCCACTCCAATTGAGTTTCTTTTGCTGGATCATAATGAGCAAGAACTGGTGGTGTTGTTAATTTAAATTTCAACTCATTAAAAGCGTTTTCTTGTTCTGGCCCCAATCAAAAGGTAAATCTTTTCTTGTTAAGTTAGTGAGGTCAGGGCGATGTTAGCGAAGTCTTTATGAATCTTCGATAATAAGAGCATAAAGCAACAAAAGATTTTATATCTCTAACTGTCCTAGGAGTAGGAAATTGTTGAACTTTTATTATTTTCTCTGGGTCAACTTGTTGACCATTCTCATAATCACGTGTCCTAAGAATAGAATTTTCTTTTCAAAATGAACATTTATTAGGTTTTAAAGTTAATCCTGCATTCTGAGTCTCGTAAATATTAATTCTAATTTACTTAAATGTTCTTCTTCATTTCTGAATAAATTAATAAATCATCAATAAAAACTAAACAGGTATTATAAATTAATCCACTCAAAACAATAGTCATCATCCTCATAAATGATGAAGGTCCATTTACTAATCCAAATGGTAATCTAGTGTATTCATACAACCCACTTGGAGTGACACTGTCTTAGACTGATCCTTTGGATCCATTGCCATTTGATGATAACCTGATCTTAAGTCTAATAATGAATAGAATTTCATTCCTCTTAAACTATCAAGATAATCTTGAATATTTGGTAATGGAAATTTATCTTTAACAGTTATCTCATTTAATTTTCTATAATCTACACACAATCGCATTTCTGGTTCCTTTTTGATACTAATACAATTGGTGATGACCAAGGTGAGCAGGATGGGATAACAATTCCATCATCTATTAATTCATTAATTGAAGCTTCTGCTACTTTTTTAAATCTGACATTCGATAAGGTTTTGAGATATTGGAGATGATTTCCAGTATCAATTGAGTGAGCATAAACATTAGAATCCTAACTCTTTGGATGTAGCAAAGACACTTCGATATTTAATTATTAATTTATTTAATTTATCTCGAGTTGTTGGTTGGATTTCACTGTTCACTTCAAGTTTTAAGTCATTAATTATATTATTAATATAAATTTCTTCATCAACTAAATTTTCTTCCCCATCACCGGAGACTGAAAATAATGAAGATAAACTGATTGTTGATGAATAGTCACTTCTTGTGATTAATTGTGAATTTGTTGATGATTGTATTTGATTCGAATCATAATTAGATGAGATGATAGATGATGTGGTTAATTGCTTTGTGTTTGATTTAAAATTTAAATCGATGGTTTCAAATTTTTCTTTTGGGTTCAATGGAATGATTAATTTTCTTCGTTTACAATCAATGAAAAATTTTCCTTTTTCTAAAATATTTTGTCCGATTATGGCTTCAATTCCTGACGGCAAAGTATCAACGATAATCATAGGTGATTTAATTTCTATTTTAGTTGGACCATCGGGAATTTCTATTTTGATGTAAGTTTCACCAATTACTTTTAGTGGTTGATTTCCAGCAGTTAAATGAATTGGACCCTTGTAGTTGTGATAATCCAGTGATAATTTATGAGCTAAATGTTTGGACAGTAATGAGACTTCAGCTCCTGTATCAACCAAACATTCTACCTCCTTTTCTTTAATTTTTGCTTTAGTAAATATTAATTGATTCTTTTCTTTAAATAAATTTGAAATGATTGAACTCGAAATTTTTACTTCATCATCATCACCATATTCAGTATAAACTGTTTTAACCACTTTGGTTCTTTTATCACTTGATGGTGATCTTGATCTTGATCTTGGTCTACCTCTACCTTGGGGTGTGAGGAGGTTTTGTCGTGGTCGTCCTCTAGGTCGAGGACTTAAAGATCGATTTCGTGGTGTAGTTGATTGAGGGTAATTCTGATATCCTTCTGGTCGAGGTGGACGCATCGAACGAGGAGGCGATCTATAAATTTCTGTTTAAAAACCAAGGTTGTTTTCTATTATCTTGTGATTGATTTTGGGTTCTCCAATTATCATCTTTAGATGTCGATGGACCTTGAGTTGCCCATCCGATACTTTTGATCATCTCGAGGTCTGTCCACTCTTCAGGGACATTCATTTCTTTATGTCCAGGCTCATTGCAACCGTAACATATGATTGGTTGATTATTTTCGTTTGATTGATTATTTTGTCGATAGTTATTCATTCTATAATTATTTCGATAATTACCACGATAATTATTTGTATTTCGATAATTTTCAGTTCGATAGTTATCATTTCGATAATTACTATTTCCATAATCATTTCGATTACGATAGTTGTCTCTCTCGCTTTTCATATCTTGCTGGAAAGTTAGACAATCTAATCTTTCGGTAATTTTTGTAAATGTTGCGATAATGCCGTTATTGTATTTTTAACTGTTCATTCTCTTCGGATTCAGTTAAATCATCATTTTTTGATAATGTTGATCGTTCAGCTAATGTCACTTTAGTAATAAAGTCAGAGGTAGAATCAGCTGTCAGTAAATCTAATCTAGTTCGAATGTTTGATTTTAAACCTCTGTCGATGAAGCTATTTACTAATTCCTCTTGCATGTCTGGGTTGATTCTTCTACATAAATCTCGAACCTCGTAAGAGTAAGAAATAGCTGATTGATCTGATCGTTGTTTCTTATTATTTAACTCTTTAATTAAATTTTTTCGGTAACCTGAAGGAGCTAAATCTGAAACCAATTTGATTTTTAAATCTTCAAAAGTTTTAGGAATATTATCACCAGTTAAAGGTTTGATTCTACATCGGTACCACCTACTAGCGGTACCAGTCAAATAAGCAGGTAAAGCTTTTAGTTTAATCTCCTCATCCCAATCAAGAGCAACGGCAGCTGATTCAAAATGATCAAGCCAATCTAATAAATCCTCATCCCCATCACCGGAGAAATTTGGAATATGTAATTGATTTACTGTAGAATTTAATTTGTTTTCTTTTTCTCTACCAATCCCAACACCGGGGTTGTTAATAGAGGTTGATCATCCATAGTTAAGGTGAGAAGTGAGTTTCAATGTATAATTGATGTAAGTTGCAGATAAACCAAATTAATAATACAATTAATGGAGAGATAAAACTTAATAGTTGTAATATTTTGATTGTAGATTCTCTAAACTGAATTCCGAGTATTAATTGTATTTCTTCTTGTTCCTCTATATTTAAATGCTGATCATTATTATTCATATCACCAAAAGATAATAATTAAACAAAAAAACAAACAAAATGTTTTACACATAATTAGAGAGAAAAAACTTAATTAAAGGAATATAATTAAGTTCAAAAGAGAAAAGAAGGAGACTTGGAATTAAAGAAAGAGCTAAATTTAAAGAGAGAGAGAGAAAGACTTGAAATCGAAAGAGAACTAAATTCAAAGAGAGAAGAGACTTGAAATCAAAGAAAGAGAACTAAATTCAAGAGAGAGAAGAAAGAGAACTTAGAGATTTTAAAGATGAGAAGAGAGATTTAAAATTTAAAGAGAGAGAAGAAACCTAAGATAGAAAGAGCACAATTAACAGGAGAGAAGAGACCTAAGATAGAAAGAGAGAGTCTCTAATTTCAAAAGAGAGAGAAGAAAGAGACCTAAGATAGAAAGAGAGAGGCTTTAATTTCAAAAGAGAGAGAAGAAAGAGACCTAAGATAGAAAGAGAGAGTCTCTAATTTCAAAAGAGAGAGAAGAAAGAGACCTAAGATAGAGAGAGTCTCTAATTTCAAAAGAGAGAGAAGAAAGAGACCTAAGATAGAAAGAGAGAGTCTCTAATTTCAAAAGAGAGAGAAGAAAGAGACCTAAGATATAAAGAGAGAGTCTCTAATTTCAAAAGAGAGAGAAAGGACCTAAGATGAGAGAGAGTCTCTAATTTCAAAAGAGAGAGAAGAAAGAGACCTAAGATAGAAAGAGAGAGTCTCTAATTTCAAAAGAGAGAGAAGAAAGAGACCTAAGATAGAAAGAGAGAGTCTCTAATTTCAAAGAGAAGAAAAGGACCTAAGATATAAGAAAGTCTCTAATTTCAAAGAGAGAAAGACCTAAGATAGAAAGAGAGTCTCTAATTTCAAAAGAGAGAGAAGAAAGAGACCTAAGATAGAAAGAGAGAGTCTCTAATTTCAAAAGAGAGAGAAGAAAGAGACCTAAGATATAAAGAGAGAGTCTCTAATTTCAAAAGAGAGAGAAGAAAGAGACCTAAGATAGAAGAGAGTCTCTTTCAAAGAGAGAAGAAAGAGACCTAAGATAGAAAGAGAGAGTCTCTAATTTCAAAAGAGAGAGAAGAAAGAGACCTAAGATATAAAGAGAGAGTCTCTAATACAAAAGAGAGAGAAGAAAGAGACTCAAGATAGAAAGAGAGAGGCTCTAATTCAAAAGAGAGAGAAGAAAGAGACTCAAGATAATAGTTATATTCAGTCGATCACAAGATTAATAAACTTTCAATTGTACAATAAGTACAATTAAATTCAAAAGTTCAATAATTGTACCTTTAATTATGGTTGAGTGCTTTCAATTGTTATAAAGTACAATTAAATTCGAAAGTTCAATAATTTTACCTTTAATTATGGTTGAGTGCTTTCAATTGTTATTAAGTACAATTAGATTCAAAAGTTCATTATTGTTACCTTTAATTATGGTTGAGTGCTTTCAGTTGTTATTAAGTACAATTAGATTCAAAAGTTCATTATTGTTACCTTTAATTATGGTTGAGTGCTTTCAATTGTTATTTAGTACAATTAAATTCAAAAGTTCAATAATTTTACCTTTAATTATGGTTGAGTGCTTTCAATTGTTATAAAGTACAATTAAATTCAAAAGTTCAATAATTTTACCTTTAATTATGGTTGAGTGCTTTCAATTGTTATTTAGTACAATTAAATTCAAAAGTTCAATAATTTTACCTTTAATTATGGTTGTGTGCTTTCAATTGTTATTTAGTACAATTAAATTCAAAAGTTCAATAATTTTACCTTTAATTATGGTTGAGTGCTTTCAATTGTTAAGTGCAATTTAATTCATAAAAAGTTCAATGATTTTATTTTTATCATTCAATTGTTAAAGATAATTGCTGTTCTGACTCAATGATTTCATTCTGATTGTTCAATTGTTAAAGATAATTGCTATTCTGATTCAATGATTTCATTCTTATCGTTCAATTGTTAAAGATAATTGCTATTCTGATTCATGGGATATACATCAATATCCTTGATCCGAGGTCAATAAATCAAATGCACTGAGAAAAAAAAATAGCAATTTAAAGAACAAAGGAAATGATTTTCTTTCAAATTAAGATCAAACAATAAACAACTTATCACTGAAATAAAATGAAAGTTGTGATATTTGATCGACACTCTCTTGTTTATATTAACTTTCGGTCAAAGGATCTTTAATCTAACAGTTTTACTGTAATAATCTCATTCTGTTAAAGAATAACTAACATTCGGATTTTGAGTGAAAGTTCAATTCAATTGACTCGACCCTTTAATACATTATATTCAATCGTGAAAACCTGATCAATTGTTTATGATTTATTTTACCAATTAGATAATTCTAAAATAGCCTTTGATGTTATTTGCAATTTGATATCCAATTTGATATTTTATTCATTGATTAAAATTTTATTATGATGTTTGATTTAGATACTAATGATTAACTTTTGTATTATATCACTGTAATAATTATGTACTTATCTTTCTCTGAGTGTGGATGATGATTGGAAGGTAGTTTATTGATTGGGGTTATCTTATTCTCCGATTTTTGAATTACCGTAGATTGTATTACGTTGTTGCGTGTTAGGTTATGTATTTTATACGTAAAGAGTCTTTATTTGTTGATAATTAGACAGTCTTTCGATACGTCTTTTTATTTCATACTGGAATTACTTTACTCTATACGTAATTAGAACAGTTTGTAGATTACTTATTTAATAGTAAGTAACATCACATTAACATACATTGTTACACGTATCTAATCACTTTAAAATACTTCATTTAGTAATCATTCAGATTACTCTTTCAAACATATGAAGTACGTGTATAAAGCAGATGGTGAAATACTTATTGAATAATAAGTAATATCTCCGCAATAACCACTTTGAATACTTCTTTAATAGAAAGTATTATCACTTTTAAACACTAAATTTATTCGTAGAATAAGCACTTTGTAATACTTATAAAATAGTTAATGAAAACACATTAAGATACTTAAGTTACACACAGAATAATCACTGTATAAATTAAACAATTAATTCGATTAGATTTTAAAATTTTAACTGAAATTTAGCACTAATTTGACGATAGATATCCCCGTAAGGGTGCCAATGTTGTAATGGTAACACTTAAAATTAAATGTATTTATTAGTAATACAATAATGGGTAACTATACCCCGATAACCATAAAGAAAATGGCCGAAAACTGGCCATTATATTGGTGGTGAGGGAGATTATCTTCTCCCTCGCCTTCATCTTCTTCCTCAAAAATGAGCCAATAAGATTAACCAGGTACCACGTGAGAGGTGGTACCTGGTTGTACAAAAGAAACTGGTGTGGTAACCAGTTTGGTTACACATGTAAATGTCAATGAAAAGGCGATATATTTTTACTTTATATCCTACGTTTCCCTTCAAGTTGATAACATTTATCATGAACATGATAATATATTTATGTTTCTATCATGGAATGAACTGAATTTTATATTTCCAGGGTAAGAAAAATTGAAATGTGTCAATTTTTTATCACATGATAACAATTCTAGCCTCATGATTAATCAACTATCATGTATTCATCATGATAAGATTTATTTTCTCCCTGAAAACCTAACTATCTAACTAAATCATAAAACTCTCATAGATGATCAGTATTGGTGGTAGATCATGACCATTGAATTTATCTTTCTCTCTCACTCACTTCCACCTCTCTGATTATCTTGATAATTAAAATTGCTAATTGAGTTTCAGAATAATTTTTTAGGTCAATTGTTTTCATGATTAATTTTCATCTTGTTTTTTTCTTTTTTTGGTGTTGATGGTAAAGATAAAACTGTTCCCTTTAATTAAAACACCAACTTATCATCAGAATAATTCTTGAGAAAAAGTAAAACAGTTCTAAGTTCATGATAATGTTGTTTACCATCACGAGGTTGATGATGATTTAATATTCGGGTTATTGCTCTTTACATGGAGAGAAAGAGAGAACCAGGATGATTTCTTTCCAAGTCAACTTTTCCTCTTTTCTAACTTTCTAACATTTATCACAATGTCTTCCCATGTCTCTCATGATGATTCAGATAATGTTTACTTGATAACCTTATTATATTGAGATTCTGGTGACGAGAATTGTTCAGCGAGTTGGATAACTCATAACTGTTTCCTAATCTATCGTGCAGACGATTGGATATCATTTTATTATCCTGTTTCTATTTTCAGAAAATATCATCTCTCTCTCTCTCTCTCTCTCTCACTCTCTCATTGATTATATTTGTTGAAGAAAATAATAATAAAACCATGAGGATTAAAGATTGAATTCTGAGTTTAGTTTTTCCTTTTCGCAGTCAGACAGATCAGATTATCGAGTTTGAGGAAGGAAAAAGTTCTATTTTTCAACTCATTTATGTGAATATAAAGTTCTGGTCAGTTTGAACTGAACCATTTTCTTTAGCATTGTATTATTGAATTTCTTAAGTTGGAAATTCTCTGTGTCCATTAGAAAATGCAAATAATTTTATTCTAATGATAATGATCATTATGATCATCTCGAATTGTCGTCATCATGTTTCATCTGAGCTCAAGTATCTATTGAAAAAGTTCAAATTGTAATGTTTTTTCCCTAAAGATACAAGAGATTGAGTGACAATCATGATAATGATCATCATTCTGCCTACATAAATTCATGGTAAATATATCATGCTGATTTTAATAGAATCATCAATATGAACGAAAATCTCTTACCCAGATTGGCGTAAACAACTGATTTGCATTGGAACTTAAATTTAGTCAATTCGAGTTTAAGTTGGATTAATGTATTGAAATGAAGAAAGACGAAAAATCAATGGAGCTCAATAATTAGAAAGGAATAAGATGATTTCAATCGTTCAAGAGAGTTCATGATAAGAAAGATAAACAAGTGAATAAGAAAAAGAATCTCAATTCAAACTCATTCAGAGTTAATCTCTTATCATGAAAGTGAAGAAAAAAATCTTCATCATAAAAGTTAATCTCTGACATAAGTTCAACCTCTTGACCTTCGATAATGTCAATATAAACATTACCTGAATGAAAATTTCTCGAAAAATATCAGAAATTGAATTTTGAGAATTTTCGACCCATTTCTTTTTCTTTTCTCACTTCTCTCATCATTTCCATTTCCTTTTCCACAATTCCTAGCAAATATTTCATCATCAAGATGATTTCTCTCACAATCCAGGTAACTTTATTTACTTTTGCTCCATGAATTTGTCTGAGTTTATTTCTCTTTCATTCATTTCATGGGAAACTCAGAATTGAAGAAAGTGTTTTTATTACTCAGTTAGTTAATTGTCTTACCTTTAGTCTGGTGATAAATCAACAATTTATACTCTGTATCAATGGTTAGATTGATCCCTGGAAATAAAATGTGAAATAATATTCATGATTCATGATGAATTCATGAGATTTTCCACTTTCCAAGTGATAAGTTATTGCTCCTTTTGTTTATCCCTCATTATGTAAATATTGATTTTGATTACTGATTATTTCTTACTCTAAATATGGGTTGAAGGTTATTCTTCATCATTCATCATTGTAAACAATTTCCACCCACCATCAACACCCTGATACTCCTTTACCTGAACAAGTTATCATTCTAATAATTTCTTAAGGTGATACTTAATGTCATAAGATGATGATGATATAAGTGATGATTGAAGGTTTACCTTGCGGGTGAATGTTAACTTTAATCTCTCTCTCTCTCTCGCTCTCCCTTCTCTATCAATCGATATAAAATGGATGAGGAAGATAAGAAAGAGCCATGGATAGATAGAGAGATTGAAGATAAATTGGATGAGAAAAGGGGGTTGGAAATAGTTCCATGATGAAAGGAATAAGGTTATAACCATGGTAACGTTATTATTTGTCAGAATGATTAGAATCGTTTATGAACATTTACCGAATCAATAAAAAGCATAAACAGTTAGTCAATAATCAGTAAGATGAAGACAGAAATAGGAAAGAAAAAGAAATCAATTTGTTGATAATGAAAATAATCAATAAGAAGATAATTAAAAACAGTTTATCTAATGATTATTTGATTGTTTACTCAAGTAGATATTCATTAATTACAAAGGTATTCAAACGGGATCAGGAAGAGGAAAGTGTTGGGGTTAATAGGTGAAGATTGGGTTACATTGACTTCCTGGTTGTTCTGATTGATGGAAACAAATTGATTCTATTGGTATAAAAAGATCAGAGTTTTTTTCCCTTCGAACTCTCGAACTTTTTGTTTCGGAAATTTCTCCAACTTTCTGTAACCAAGATTCAATTTTCTTTCTCTTTTCTTATGATTGGATGGTATTCTTTTCTTTTCCATTTTAAAAACTGGTACATATTGTTTTCTTTTAGTAGCGTTGGACTTTTGTTAATTTTCTGATATTCGATACATCGGTCAACATGTAATATTAAATGGACCAAATAAAACCGATAAACTGTGGTAATAATAATAATGATGAGGATGAGAAGAAGATGATGACGATAATACAAATGATAAATACTGTAATCGAAGATGTTTCTTTTTCTTTGGGTGGGGTTGATGATGATGATGACATTTTTCTTACTGTTAATGGTGAATGATTGATGAAGATGGATTAATTGAAGTGAGAAGACATTTTTTCCAACTCAACCTCTTTCCATCATCATTATCATCAGCATCCTCATCTTCACCCTTAGTCCATCACACTAGTAATCAGATAAAAAGATAAACAACATCATCATTATCATCATCATCATCTCACTCTCCCTCTTAATCTAATAGTAAGGCAAAGTTTACTTTCCTTCCCCATTACTTAGCCTTTCGTTATCCCATTTGTTTACCTGTTTCTTCAAAGATAAACAGAGTAAGTGAGAGAGTGAGTGAGAGAGAGAGAGGAATGAATAAAGCTGAAGGATAAGCGAAAACCCTGAAGATTAGGATAAAGGGAATTAAGATTTTGCTGCTCAATATATTTTCATCTCAAAAGAGTAGCATGATTATGATTATTATCTTGATCTTCCTAATGGTGAACCTGAACACAAACATAGTAAGAAAGAAGAAAAAAGTTCAGAAAATTATACGAAAATTTCCAATTTTCTAAATAACCTTTTAAACTTCATCATCTATTTCATGATATTATTCATCATTATCAATCACCTGATTATTACATAGACAGAAATCCATAGGTAACCATCAAATTGATCAACAATCATCATCCTAATAACGTTAATGATGTTAGATTGTATCATGGAAAAGTAAGCAACCTGAATAAAGTTCAAACCTGCGAACTGAACTTAAGTCGATTGTATCATTTTTATTCTCAATGATAACAATTGCCTGAGACTTTCATCATTCATCTGAAAGTTCAGGCTGATCATTTTTGTCCCTCATTGATAGATTATCATCCATTTTCTCATCATCATCATTTGTTATCATTCGATATGATAAATGAGTCACTAAAAATACGATTAAATATCAGGAGAAAATAAATCATCTGATAAAAAAGAGCAAACGAAGAAAAAAAAGCTCCAAATAACCTTCGAATTAGAACAAAAATTTCTCTTCTTCCTCTCGAACTGATCATCAAAGTAATCATCATGTTGTCAATTCGATTAACAATCAATAAATTTAATAGTCAATGGTTAAAATGAAAGAATTAACAAAGAAACTCTCAACTTTCTAAGATTTTACTCTAATTGTATATATAATTTACTATGACAATTAACTGATCACAATGGTATTCAAGTAGCAGGGAAAATAAAATTAACTCAATATCTCAAATCGGTAATAAATTGTTCACCATAAGCTATAATCATAATTGTGATTAAAGTTGTCACCAAGTTATTATCTTTTAACTAAAAGTCTCACTCATCATTATCACAATTTATTTTCATCTAATTGTGATCAGTTGATTATTAACTACTTTCAATAGTTGAGTCTTTTACTTTACAATAACATTGATGATTTAATGATAATGGTTATCATTATAATGATAATGATTATGATGATAATGGTGATGGTAATGATAATTGTTACAGTTCTGGTTGGAATGGTTAACTTGTTTTCTCTTATTGCTATTTGATTGTGATTCTCAAATTGTTTACAATTAATAAAGCAATTAAGGTTAACTGGACAATTGTTATGATCGCAAATACAATTGTGAATATGAGAATTCACAGAATTTTTCTTGTATAAATTATCTCCATGAATTATGAGCTTAACCACCAGAAATTGAAGAGATGAATATTTGAGCTGAAAGCACTTCAACTCAGCTATTATCATGCAGAGGCCAAAAAGATGATGTTGATGATCATCATCATGGTCAGTGGTTAATCTTAATATTTTGAGTTGACATCATTATCATGATTACGATTATGATGATGATAATGATCACCAGTATCAAGATGATGTTGATGACCAGCAATCACCTTCCCTCTGAATATCATCCATTAGTAAGAAAAGCGAAGAGGAGAAAAAAAGTTTTACCATGAAGGAAAAAAAAGTTCATGTTCTGAGGAAAAAAGTTGGATGAAAGGATAGAGAAAAAAAGTTGTGACTTATCAATAATATTCAGAGACTTGAATCAACACAGGCAAGGGTTGAAAGTGTTTCTTTTCACCAGGAAATCCTGAAATTTATCACCAAAAGGCAAGATGATAAACGACTAAAAGAGAAAGACAAAGAAAGATCAGCCATCATCTCCATCATCATCAGGTTACTTTCGAATCAAAAGTTCATCAGATTACAGAATCGATTTTTTTCTCAGTCTTCAATCGTCTCATCATCATCACTCTCTCTCTCTCTCTCTCTCTCTCTCTCTCTCTCTCTCTCTCTCTCTCTCTCTACTCTTCTTTTCTAACCCTTTTATTATTTTACTCATGATGAAAATTAATGTTACCCTGATCATCTTGATCGGAATCAGAATCGGTTATGTACATTTTTTTCACTCTCTATTATTCAACCTTCTTCTCTCTCAAACCATCATTGACAATTAATCAACATTAATTGAACACCAACACTATACCATTATTGTCATTATCGTTCAAACAGTTGATCCATTTTTATTTCAAGTTATCCAGAAATTCATTCAGCCAGTAACCCAGAATTTTGGGAATACCATTATCCTTTCTGGTTCCTCCTAACAATCATGTTGCTCAACTTTTATCATGTTGATTTATGAACCTTATCACTGTTTTTTGCTCCACACTGTAAATAATAAAATCCATGCTAACATTGACTTAAGATAAAAGTATCAACCCGAAGTTATTGATAACATTTTTC
Organism: Panonychus citri; assembly: GCF_014898815.1. Lineage (NCBI taxonomy): Eukaryota > Metazoa > Arthropoda > Arachnida > Trombidiformes > Tetranychidae > Panonychus > Panonychus citri. The sequence goes on along the minus strand of NW_026515505.1, from coordinate 444,944 downwards.
AAAAACAGTGTTAGCATTTCCCGCCAAAAACTAAACTAATATCGAAACTAAACTTTGATTGGTCAGCAAAAAGAGTATGTGAATTATTTTTTCATTTATCTTTCATTTCTAAATAATTTTCTGTATTTTCATGATGCTCATAATATTCAAGTTGAAACATAAATAAAGTTCTAAAGGTAATAAATTTTGCTTTTTCTTTTCGCTGATATTATTTTGTTATTCTTATTATTGGAATCATCATCAATTCTTATACTGAAGATAATGGTAAAGTCTATGGGTCAATAGTCTCAGTGTATGTAGATATCTACCCGAGAATATGAACAATTTACCATATTGATAGATAATATAATTTATCCATCAGATTATTTTATCGATCAACTGAGAAAAATAATACGATGAATAAAAATTCTGGATGAGAGATGAAGATTGAGAAAAGAAGCAAATTTCACTTTCAATTTCATCTCTCTCTCTCAACTACTTAAAGTATTCAATATGTTGAATGTAAATCTCCCCGCATCCAGCCCTCTTCATCTGATAAACCCATGTTGTTGAAATGCCAAAACCATGATAATATATCACAGGAAAAGATATAAAATAAAATAAAAAGCATTCAAAGTTAACAGATAACTGAAATATTTGGTTACCTTTATGCATTTACAGTCAATCGAACCGTGAATTATGATATTATCATGTAATTGATGAATATTTTATTGAACAGAATAGTTTTTGTTAGACAAAAAAAAGGAGATCGAGAGATAGATTGAGAAATAGAGAGAGAGAAAGGTTATCATCATCTTCGTTGATAAAACTTTTCCTTTTCTCGAAACTATTACCATGGATTCTGATCTAGTTGTCTCAGATAATCTGTCTACCATGGTTGATAAAACAAAACGAGAATGATAGAACATGTTATTCTAAGTTCGACATTTATTCATTAAATAATTACCCTTTTCTCTATCATGATTTATTCATGGAAAAATGAAAAATTCTTATTCATCAACATCAAATTTCTTTACCTTATTGATTGTATTTTAATAATTTAACCTAAAAGGCTTAAAACCATTTCTTGCCGTTAAAGCAGCTTCAGTAATCACCATGATGGTTTCATGAAGTTATCATTTCATTACATTTCATGAGGAAGATTGAAATGAAAATGATGATGTTAATATTATTGAATAATGAATGATAATAGTAGATTCCAACAGGCAGGAAATTCACTTTCAATAAAGAGCAAGATGAAGATGAGCATGATGATGGAAAATGTTGTATTAGAAATCTCTACCCTCATTCAATATTATAAGGACTTTGAAATGATCTAGATACATATTTGGTTATTCACCATCATCAGAATTATTATCATCACCCTAAATCAGATCAATCCTGAATTCATTTATTAATCACCAAGAATCCTCAAGATGAGCAACATTTCAATACATGTATCATCTTGTGATCATGAAATTTCATATACTTTTATGAAAATTACCCTGAAAGCGATAAAGATATTGAACCAAATAGTCAGAATTAATCATTTATCATCAATGTTATCAGAGAAAGAAGCACGAAAAATTCATTGCAATTTCATGAGGTTTTCATGGTTAAGTCATTATATTGAATTCTGTGTAATAATAAGAAACGAAAAGGTGGAAATAAAATTACTTAGAATATTTTTTGTTATTATCTAAACTGAAGGAAAAATTATTCCAATTGAGAAGAGAAAAAAGTTCTGGATTGAAATTCGTGATTTCAAATAATTTTGCTCCTTATTCTGTGACTTATTCCATGAAGAATCAATAATAATACATCATTACAATCATGAAAGTTAATCTATTCACCCAGAAAAATTCTGAATCCTTATTAAAACTTATATATATTAATATTTGTTTCTATTATCATGTAAATAGTTTTTCCATTATCACCATTTTCCAGTAATCAACTAAATCCTCATTCAAATTGATGATCATTTTAATTACTTCATAAAAGGATTATCATTGAACATGATTAACATCTAATTAGGCTAATAAATAAAAACAACACCAGAAACCAACAGAATTAGTTGATCGGAACAAATGAAAAAATAAAAAAAGTTCTGATTTTTTTGCTGAAAAAAGTTAACACTTGGTTTAAACTTTAATGAAAATTCATCAATTAAAATAATTATTAGATCTTCATGTTTATTATGATAATTAATTATGATAATACTGATTGTTGATGATGGAAAAGTTTCAAGTCATGATGATAATCATGGTAACAATGTAATGAAAGTGAAAAAAATTTAGAGACTCCGAGCTAATTTAATAAAAATCAATTGAATTTATTTTATCCTTGATTATGTTAATATTTGAATTCCCAGTTGATTGTGATTAAACTAAACAACATTGTTATCAATATATCCAAACAATAGTTAATCATATAATGAATATGAATAAATCTGAATAATAAATAAGTAAATGAATTGATTTGATTTAATTCAATTGTGAAGTGTAATCATCAAGTGCTGGTTATGGCTGAAAGGTGGTAAATCTACTTGGTGGTGGTAGAAAATTTTCATTAATCATGAATAAATTTATCTCAATTAAGGTGACAATTAACGGAACTTGATTGATAATCAATAGATTCTCATTTAATTGAGTCAAGTTTTTATTTTTCTCATCAAAATTTACATTCAAATTACATTCCTTAGGCAATCAGGGTCATTTTGATTCCATCATGTTTATATTTCTGATCTTAATTGGTCAGTGTTACCTTTCTGATTCAAAGTGACCAGTTCAGTTTGACACTTTCAAGTTAATTACATTTACAAATAAATCTTGTAATGTTAATTGATCCAGTAATTGCTTTTTCGTTTTATAGTTATTAATCCTCAGCTATCCCTCCAGATTATCAAGGTGAACATAAGGATTAACTGAATCTGAATGAACAATTTTGAGCTACTAATTAATCAAGGTAACTTGTTTGCTAATTTAGTTTCAATTAGTTGATAGGATTGAGGGATGAAAAAATCAAAACGCTGAATCGTGAGTTAATTATTATCATTGATGAAGAATTGGATCAAAGGTAATCTGTTAATCTCTAGTTTCATGATAGAACTTACCATCGTCTTGTTGTTAAATTAACTTTCAATTTCGATTTCAATCCTTAATTAACTAATAACATTCATTGGGATTTTTACTCTTCTAATCCCAGAACTTTTTTATCCTTTAATTCATAGAAAACAGGGTGATATACTCACTTTCTTTCATTTTCATGAGTAATAATATCATGATAGAGTATAAATTGAGTTTCAATCCGTTTCTTTTTTATCTTATTCAAAATTTTAAAGTCATATTCTTGAAGAAACAAGTCAATTCGTAAACTTTTGATGATCCACAATCGTAAAGTTAAAAGTTCAAGAGTTATAAGTTCAGCTTCTTATCTATGCAATTCAGAAGTTTCCAAAGTAATCACCATGAATGAAATATAAGATAAATTGAACAATCTATTCGCTAATACAAATCATTGATGGAAAATATTCACCAAGAGATTGATCCTTAAAACATTTCAAACAAATGGAATCATCATCATGAAATAAGAAACTCTTTAAACTTTCCAAGTCCCATGGTGAATTTGAATGAACTAAACCACTGAGATTAGAATGAGCTGTTAATTAACAATTACTATCAATCGATGAAAGTGAAGATTTCGTGATAGAACAACAAAAATACAATACTTATCCAGAAAATTGAAAGAAAGTTCAATGATAAATGTTAACATAATGTTCAGCTCGGAAGTATTATGAACATGGGACGAATGAACTTTCAAATCTAGAAAGAAACTTTGCTCCCTTTAGAAATTTTATCCATCATCAGTGAACGATTACAAGTGAATACACTTGGTGATAGGAAATGGAGAAAAAGTTCTGTCTCATGATAAGTGGTTCAATGTTTGTTGAAGAAGAGAAAAAAACAACATGGAAATTAAATATCGCCGTAAGGAGATTATTATTATTATCGTTTTTCATGATTACCATGAAAATGGAGACAAAACGAAAGAAGAAGAAGCTTAATAAGATTCTAAAGTCAGAAATTGTGTTCAGATTCATGGATCGAATGCTCAAAGGCAGAGAAAGAGAGAAAAGAAAGAGAATTGGTAAGTTTATTTAGACAATAGAGTTCGAAAAAGTGGAAGCAGAAAAAAAACGAAAAGAAAAAAAGTTCGAAGTCTATTTAGAACTTTTCTCACTCACTAACTCACTTTTCGAACCCAAGAAAAGCCAGAAAACAATCATGATGATTATTTCAATCATCAAGGTAACCAGGTTTGTAATTTGTTAGGTTTCATGATGATAATTCAGCTTCTAGACTTGACTTAATCTGAATACTCATGAATATCAATGCTGAGTGATTTTTTTTTGCCTGAGACTTGAAACACAACTGAAACTTTCATTTACAACTACATGTTTATCAAGTCAGTAATACTTTTTTCATCTACGTGAATAATAATTAACGTGAATATAAGGTGAGCAAATTGTTAATCACCAGCAAAGGTAAATTATATTGTTATCAACTTTTTCAAGTGATTATTTCTTTCCCGTTGGAAAAGATTTCATGATGATTAATTATCATGAATTAACTAAGGGAATTGATTGTTATATAACCATTTTATTAGATTATAATTTAATAAGCTTGGATTACCGCCTTGATCTGATTTCAAGCTGAATGAACTTTATCACATGTCAATAGTAACAAAAACATCATGTTCACATGAGGAAGGGGAGAGAAAGTTGTGGGTGAGGTTTCGTTCATAAGCTTGATTAGTGTTAATCAAATGATAAATTAATTAACGACTAATCAGTTAACTTTGCGAGAGAATTGAAGAAATCAGATTTAATCAGATAGATTTTCACCTTTACCTTGTTTGTTATTTACTTTTTTTTCTCATTATTGTCTTTATCTTCATTTTCATTATTATTTACCGTTATCCTTACAACTGAGAAATCTAATCAAAATGTTAAGCCAATTAAGGCTCAACTTTCAGTTGAATCAGTTCACCATGAAATGAGATAAGCTTTAAACTGGTTTACCTTGTTAACCATTAATTACTTTAATCCAAGAAAAAGGTAAAGGTGAGATTGTTAAGATGATAAAATTAACCTTCCACTGTTTAATTAATCAATCATTTCCTATCCAACAATCAATTTCTTACTTTAACTCTATTCAATTTGGGAAGATGTAAATCAGCTGATGATAAGTTTCGAGGTTCAGTCTATCGGAATCTAATCAGAATTCACTTTTTCATTTATCGATATAAGATATGATATGTTACGAAATCGATATAATCACTTGACGATTGACTCTTTTTTTTACACTGGAAATTCATTCGGTATTTTCACTGGAATGATCATCAGGAAGATGAAGATAATACATGTATAATCTTACAGAAAGTTATTCTTATTATTGTCTATCAATCGATTTCATCATTATTACTATTGTATCATCATTAATGATTGGAAATCAGATTCTAACACATTAACAACTTTAAAATTCATCATTTAATTCATATGAATATTAATCATTTAATTGTCTTTTACTAAAACCAAATCTAATTATTCATCAAATGAAACAGAAAAAAAAGTTCATTATCTTTACTCAATCTGATCATCAAGATTTTTTCTTCTACATCATCATCATCATCTAATAATATACAACCAATACCTTGAGGAGATTTGAGAATCTCTCTCTCTCTCTCTCTCTTAATTATCTTCATCATCATGACAATCAACAAACAATCATAATGATGATAACATCTAATTAACACAGTTAGCGAATGCATCTTGTTTAATAAAGTTAATTGCCTTTATTTTTCAGTGTTGTTAGTTCAACAATAACGAGACACTCATTAGTTTGATTAAAAATTGATTAATCATTTCTGTTTTCATCCTCATCTTTGTTGATAATAATTCAATCATAATTAGAACAAGATAATCAGCTGATTTTTTTTATTAACTTTTTCTATTAATAACATTTCCATTATCATAAAAATTACAATGTTACTTCAATTACTATTGATAATATTAATAATATAAGGTTCAGGTTGATAAGTTTTCCTTATCTCATCACCATCATTAGTTGATAACATTATTGCCTTAGGGTATTTGATTATAATAATGATACACTATCTTAATCATGTCTCTTACTCATCTTAAATTGTTTTCTATTAACAATTGATTACCATTACTTGACATTTATTTGTCTTGACCTTTTCTCTCTGTCTTTCTTTATCCTCTTGTGGTTTCAATGGTCAGTCTAATAATGTTTATCTCATTTTCATCAATATTATCTTAAAGTTGTTGTCACTTTTAATGCTATCAAAATTCAAAGGACAATCCAAATGGCCAAGAAAAGTTCATATTGAGACTAATTATCAACTGATTTAATCAATTTCACAATCTTGTTAACCTAAAGTAGAAAATTTCATCAATAACTTGAAAGGATGATAAAATATTGGACCATTAGACTAGATTAATCATCTCGATTTCACAATCGATTGTGAGCAATTTTGTCAACTGATTTATGAAATTCAGTCAATCTCATCATGATGATTTATCTTTTCATAGTTCTGATGATATTAAACAATGAGAATGATTCATTTTCATCCAAACACCATTAGAAGATTTCTACTCAGAATTGAAAAAATAGAATAGAAAAGTATTTATCATCTTCTTTGGAAAATGTCACAATTTTTTCAACTTCTCTCTCTCTCTCTTCCATGTGTCTCCATGATGGTTATTCTCTCATCCTTCACCTTTATCATCTTTCTCTTCCATTTTGAGTTTTTATTCCAACTATCATCAAGAATTAGTTAGATCATTTGTCTGTCTGTTAATCGGAAGAGCAGACGATTTCCGTTTTCACATTAAATGCTTTCTCATCTTCATCTTCATCTCCATCCTTTCCTTTTCCTCTTTTAACTTTTTATTTTGCCTTTACAATTTCAAGTACATCATCAAATTCTTGCTCAGATAAATATGAAATATATTATAATCTGAAATTGGGATAGACTAACATGAGATCCATTGAACCTCATCCTTTCCTGATCTTCATCCTCATCCAAAAATGAAAGTTGAAAACTTTCATCTTCATTCATTCAGGGAGAGATACTTTATTTTTCACCCTTGAAATCATTCAATCCAATCTCTCATCTTGAGGGAAAATATTAAAAGAGTTTGAAATTAACTCATCTTTCTCTCTCTCTCTCTTTTATCCCAGTACTTGAGCTCAATTGAAACTCACAGTATCATGAAATCATGGTAATAAATATACATCTGACACCATAAACCATGATACTGATTCGATAAAGTCTGAACAATGTTTCATTTTAACCTTGGAATTTTTCAGGAGCATAATCAATACTCTAAACCACAATTTCCGGGAATATTATTTTTCCATAGATAATCCGTTTTATATCGTAATCGAAAAAAAAATATTAACCTCATTATCTGATTATTATCTAGAGTTGTCAAGAATTATCCTGATATCCTTATGATAAAATCAGTTAACTTTGTTTACTATTCTAATATGGTTTGAAACAATTGATTCCCAACATGATGAGCTTATCTTTCGGTCAAATTCAGCTAATCTCAAGATCCCATGAGCACTATTACGATGACAGGTCAGTTTGGATTTGATTAAAATATCTTCAGCTACATAGAATCGCCATCTAATTGTGAAGTATGATGGAAATCCAATTACATCAACATGATGATCATCATAAATTTATGTGAATATGGAAAATTTTGATAAACTTTTACAAGTCTATTCATTAGAATTGATTTGATTTACTCAGAAGTGATTCATCTTGATTCTGTATAATGAGTACAGGTTTAATTAAACCTGTGAACTTCTCTATTAAAATGATTATCATGATAATAAACCTTACGAATCAGAATTGAAAATGAACCTGAAAGAATTTCTATTTAATAGACATTTATCATTTTCACTTTATGAAGATGACAGAAAACACTAACTGACCATCGGTCCAAAACAATATTGAAGATAATTATTATCTCTACCAAAGGGAGAATCATTTATCATCTTCAAACTAATAATATCATGATGAATTCAGGGAATGCTGTTAGACTTTGAGTGGGAGAGAAGTTCTGAGAAATATTATCATCAATTAACTTTAATAACATGAATCATGAGCAATACCTTGACAATCAACGAAATCTTAACCAAAAGAAAAGGCGGTTTGACTGGACTCTCCACCGAAAAGTTCTGATAAAATTTTGCAAGTTCTGAAGAAAAACATTCTCTCTCTCTCTCTCATTCTCCTGATGAAATAATTAACATGTGATTGAAGGAAAACCCATCAGTATAATCAACTTAATTAGAACTGACCATTAATGGACAATGGTAGCTCTATCATTCAATGTCCACTGTGATGATGATTCCAAATGACATTTATTGTAGTTTCATGTGTTCACGTAGATTCCCAATAATATAAGCTGAACTAATGTAATTATTTGCATTTTGTCTGGTTGGTGGTAAACACAGGGGATGCTGTTGATCAAAAACAAAAACTACTGAGGATCAACACTGAACTTGGTGAACAATTTTTCAAGTTCATGTAAATCATGATCTCATCTAGATAGATATTTATACAATTTTTAACCATAAGTATCTTGAACTAAATGAATATCAGATTGAAGTTACATGTGGAAATGCTGATAGAATCATGGTGAGAATTTACATGATAAACATTCAATGTTCATCAATATGATTTATGGTATTTAAATGATTCTAAAATGTTTGAATCAGTTTGATGATGATATCAACGTGATTCATGAAATGCGATTAAGTTGAAATCATCAATCAAACAACAAACAAACAAATTTCATGATAGATGAAAATATCAACTAATAGAAACTGTTGATATTTTATCGAAGAGAAAAAACTTGAATGAATACACAAAAAAAGTTCAATTCTTTGAATTCTTATGGTTACAGGAAGTGAACTGAAATTTATTCAAACTCAATATTTTTTTGTCAATTTCTTTATAAAAGACTAAACCTATTTCAGAATCAGGTCAGAACTTCATGAGAGAAACAATTGAATTGGTCAACCAGCTTAAGGATAATCATTAGGATGTCAAGGTAAGCACTTGGAATTTTTTTCTCTCTCCTTCAAGTTTCAAGATATTTTCATGATGATATTTACCATGAATAGAAAGATTAACAATAACGACAGACTAATGATTGTTATATGGTAATGATAATATCAAGGGAATCGGATAAAGATTGATAACATTACCATTATCATGAGATCACATTTAACAATTGATGATAATGATGATAAGAGCATTGATACAAACAGGAAGTTATCATTAGGATGATCATGATTATCGGTGTATCGCCATAAGAAATCATCTTTTCAATGATGATAAAATAACTCCAATTGTCCAAATGGTCAAATCATTTAACCTGGAGCAACAATTAGCTTATTTTATTATTATTTATCTACGATGAAAAGATCAAATCGTGATCCTAATAAATTGACCATTCATCTAGTGTCCAATTCCTGCTGTTATATTTATCAAATGTAACCATTGATTATAGATAATGATTCAACTTCCAATTCTGGTCAATTCTGGCCATGGCCTTTGCGATTCTATTAATCAGAATTGTTAAAATTTACTCAATTAATCAATGGAAGTCATGATTAATACACTCGATCCACTTAAAATTGGACCCAAATTACCGGGTAGCCGGAATTGTTTTTACTACCAATTTAATTGTTCAATTGTTTAAAAACAATTAAGATAATCAATTGTAAATCTTTCTCTGGTTAAACTTTTTTAATTAGTTATTCAGTTTCTTTTAGAAAGGTATTATCATGAGATATAAGCTTCTTTCCTAAAGATTATCATGAAATAATATTGACTTGATTGTCTTACTAAAGCTTAGGTTTTAATAGGATTACCATGTAACTTGATTTTGAGGAAAAATTTTCTTATCAACTTTTACCTCTCAACCAATATTTTTCCTGCTGAGTTTCAAGAACTTTTCATGGAAAACAAAATTCATAACATTACAATATTCATCAGTTGATAATCTTAGGTCAACTTTTGAATGTTATCATCTTGATAATCAGCTAAAGTGTTTCATCGGCATGGTGAATGTAATCACTTTTACCACCCTTGATACGGATGAATAATTAATTTCATGTGAAACAATGTTAATTATATGCTAATAATATTGAAATATGTTCATCATCGTTATCTTCTAAACCATGGTGAAGATTCAGTGATTCCAGATTATCTATTGAAATTTGATTATTTTAACTCAACCGGGAATTGGATTCATGAGTAACGATAATACTGAATAACAGGATAAATAAGTTTGGAAAATGTTACAGTTTGAGAAACAATTAATTATCCTTAACCACCATCAACTAAATCTTACATTGAAATTCATTCCTACTCCCTTGGCGATTATCATGTTCAGTTGTTTCAAATATTGAGTAACATGAAATCTCACATGGATAAAGTACTTATCGATTCTCTATGGTCATTTGTTGATAACTTAGAATCAAATCCTTTGGAATTTAGTTTCGAAATTTTTCAAAGTTCTCATGGAACATGAACATTTTTTGTTCTTTTTCCTGAAAATTTTCGGATCAAAGTAACTCGATAAGTAGCAAATTTATTGTATTTTCTTTTCTTTTTTCTTCTTGTCTATTCTGTCTTGATGAATCAATTTACTTTTATCAGGAAATTTTGTATATGGAAGTTACAAGATTGATTCTTAATCGAAATTCATGAAAGAAAAATCTTGTTCCAATTTTATAGTTGACCTTTATTCAGATCAAATTTCAATTAGTTGGTCAACAAAATTTAAGTTCTTGACAATGAGCAAAATAATCTACCGTGAAACTTGATGGGAAATTATTAGATCAATCAATGAGTCATAATCTTTCATCATCCAATAGATTTGAGAAAAATTCTGAAATTCTTTGATATTTTTTTCTTCTTTTTTTATTGAGAATTTCATCAGATTTAATCTAATCACCTTTCCTTAGGTGATTATGATATCTCTTTTATAGATTTATCATGAACATCAGTATTATCATGATATTCATCAAACATTAATGGTATGAATATAATAGTGACAGAATTAGTAATTCTCAGTTCAATTCTAATCTTAGTTAATAATATTGATAAATCAGCCTGAGGATTGATAGGGAATCAGAATCTCATTGAAAACTAAGATATTAACTTACGATTTTCTTAAGATTATTGTACCATGAATAGTGATTCCATTGATACAATGAATCTGATAACTGACTAACTCATTTGATGAATAATTGTTTACACTCGATTTACCATATCTACATAAAGATACATCTGAATATCAGCTTTCTGAATAGTTTCTTCGGGATGTGAACATTTTCACCAGAACTTTCATCGGAAACTCAGATGAATTAGTCTGAGACTTCATTATAATATTGATAAACCAGTTTTCTCTTCATTTTGCACCAGTTCTCAGATTCTTGTGATACATTCAATTGTTTTCTGCTCGCTACAAATGATCAACACATTTCCCTTTCCTCTTTGAATACTTGAATTATTCTGAATGGGTGAAACAAAAATTTCACCTTCATGAATTTGATTCTTATAATAAATGCATGATATTGGCTCATATTAATACTAATCAATCTCGAGTGTTAGTTTCACCTGATTACATGATAATCAGCTCTAGACTTTATTGTGATTTTTATCTCATTATCTGTGGTTTCAATCATTTCTGATGGCTATCATGAAAATAACCATCCTGTTAATCATATATATATAACATGGTAATGAGATCAGTCCTTGATGTTCAAGGAGAAAATAATTTTTCTCAAATAAATAGGTAACATGATATTCATAACCGGAGGAAAGTTATTGAAATTGAATGGAAAGAATTAATTTCTTTTCCTCTTTCACCATACAAACACTGAAAAATGAAACAACTTTTCCATTCACTTGATTGATTCAATTCAGAAAGTTAATCTTATTATCCGGTGAGAGAAGATGAATACATTTTTTTTTCTTCTTCTTATTTTCCATGACTACATGAATATCTTTTAATTACATTGATACTTGATAATGAATCATGAAAAATTTCATCATCAATCTTTTCCCTTTTTCACTTTTGTTAACATGAAAAATAACATGATAATAATAATGATAATAATAATAATAACATGACAACTCATTTATACCTAATTAACTCGATGTTAATTTCTCATGATATTCATATGTAAACATGATGATGAGTTCTGAGATTCTGAGAGGAAAAAAACTCGAGAAGATGAAAATGCCGAAGAGGCAAAAATTAAGCAAAAAAATTAATCATTGAAATCATTTCATTCCAATTGGATGATTATGTTTCAAGTGTAAATTAAATTTGTACTAACGAACTTGAATCAAGATATCGAACTGTTTTTTTCTCTTCTAATTTTGAACTTTCCAAGGTTCCACAGTATAAAGAGAGTGCTAATTATCATGAAAGAGAGAGAGAAACTTTTTCTGCGATCTCTGTTTCTTTCACTCACCAGAAAACTTTAAACAGAAGTAAAAACCTTGAACTAGATAATGAACTAAGCACGGTGATAATAATCATAATGATGATAATTGACGATGATAAGAGAAAGAGAATGAATTGAAAAATAGTAAAGAATGTTTTTTTCACCTTTAGTTCTAATTCAGTTGTTTTTGATAAATTTAGAACCATTATTACCCTGAAAAGAGTCGGAATCTTCACGTTTATGTAAGAAAAAGTTCCAACACTAAATTTAAGATAATTCAAAAGATGAAAAAAGCCTTTATCATTAGAATATATATTATTGTTGACAGAAGAAAAAATTTTCTGATTCAACTCCAAGTTAAATAATATCTGAGAGAATAATTATATAATTTATGCGGATAACCTGAAAACTCCAAGTTGAATTAACACTCAAACTGCTGAATAAGTTGAATGGATCTCACCCTGAATACCAAGAGTTTTCTATTCTCCTCTGGATTTTACCTTCATCACTAAGAATATCTTATTAACAGTGATGATAAGTTCAGGTCACAACTTTCAGAATCGTGGATAATATTTATATATCTGTCATGAAGAAGAACAATTTTTCATCAAGCTATCGTATCTTAGCCACGAGGAAATAAAAATAGAGAAAAACTGATAAGCATTCATCTTCCTCTTTCTCTCTCATGTTTGTATTAACTCTAAGATTTCCATCTTCATCTTTATCATCTTAATCCATATCATCTTTTATTTCCTTGTTTCAGTTTTCATCTTATTTCTGCCTCTTCCAAGTTATTCGGATGAAAGTGACTCTCTAACCACTGAGATGAAGATGTTGATAATGATATATTTTCATCCCATTCTCCCCCAGCACTCTTCTCTCATAACTTTCTCTTTCGAGTGATCTTATTGATGTTCTAAATGTAAGAAAGCATTTATATTATTATTCTCTGTTATCTAAGTCACATCAGCTCTCTATCTTAAGAGACACACATATTGATAACTATTCGATGTCCATTCAGATAGTATTTCACTGGTAATCTTTTATTATTCATTTTATCTGTCATAATCTGAATAACCTTCTCAATATTACAAGTCAACAAGATATTGTTATTTATCATTATTACTTGACCATTTAAACTTAATTACTAGTCTATGTTAACACTACACTAGTTGTTTGTGACCTGCAGGGAAAAATGTATATCACCCACCCAAGCCACATCTCCACTGCCATTTCAATCCCAGTCCCATTACGTCATCCCTTAACTTGTAAAAGCGTAGGTCTAAAAAAATCGCTTCCGAATACGGTGCATTCGCGTAGGAGCATGACCACTTCAGGGTATATACAGTTTTTTATGACAATTCTAAAAATATATCTGAAAAGTCTACAGTAACCTTTCCATAGGTCAGTATGAGTCTCTGAACCTACTTCAACGTGTTTGAGGATCAGAGGTGTAAGAACATCAGCACTATGGCAATTATTGGTGCAAATTTCCAAACGATACCCTGAACCACCTCTTCCAATCATCCCTAAGATCCAATTACCTTCGACCCATCTACCTCTATTATATTTTCTTCTGTCGATTTTACATTCGTCGATCTCAACGACAACATCAACACTAGACATCATAGTGTAGGTTCTCGAACCAAGTATCTTTCGTGACAGCTCTTTTGTGGTTACAACTACTTCCCTTGTTTTTCCATCTACATTGAAAAACACCAAAAAGTGGACCTCAGAAAATGCTGTTATTTTCTGTTGTTCTTGGCAGTAAAAAGGAGTCTTAGCCATAATTGCCCATCCTTTTGCTTGTTCCTCGGTTCCTATTTCCCTAAGATGAAAAAGGTTCCAATTCCAGTGTGGAGGAGGTGGCATATTTAAGAGTTTGGAATAGCAATGAAAATCTAATATAAATATAGTAACACAAAGAATGAATCATAACTAAATATTTTTCACACACAAAAGCTCTTTTTCAATCCCTAGCTTTTAAATTAATGAAAAAATTGAAATTGGACTGAATCTCGAAAAATTTGCGTATCTGACGAGGGCAAATTTATAATTTTCTAAATGAATCCACCTTTGATAGTTTCTAAAGGTAAGAACCCGATCGCAATAGTTTCTATCGCAGATGAGGTTAGGCCAGGACCAGAATTTTAATTATTTTACTTACCATTGATTGATAGAATAATATGTTTAAAAAAACAAAAGCAAAAGAAAAATGACAATTGTGTTTGATGTTTCAATGAAATGCATTTTCGTCAAAAAAAATCAGCAAAAATCCCACATTGTTGCTATCCTCCTTTAATTTTCTTAATTAATTATTAATTTATTTTGATCTGATTCAATTTACTTTGTGAGGAGATCAACCTCTCTCTCCTGATTGTAACTACTTACAATCAACAATCAGCACCAACACAAAATCAACAATAACAATTAGTTGGTGATGATGATTGTTGATTGCTCAACATTGTGTTGTAATCATTATCATCATCTTACCCTGACCTAACTGACCATTGGTCAAAGATAAGATAATGATGCTGAAAAGACTCACTCTAAATTTTGTATATAAGCAGAGACAAAATTAAATTAAAATTATGTTAGTAGTAAAGGTATACTAAAGGCACATTAGGGCGGGGCCTAATATTTTTTTCTTTGTTTGAAAAAAGGGGGAATAATATCAACCATCTGTTGGTAAATGAATTTTCGCGCCAAAAAACTTGTAAATTTTCCCTCAAAATGAAAAAAAGGAAATCTTATAAATTAAATAACTTTTTTGCTATTAATCAAAATGAAATTCTGAATCAAGTAATCGCTTTGTCTCACTCTTCTACATCCCAAACAAACGCCAAAAAGCCAAAAAATTTTTTTTAGGGGTTACCGAAGGGTCGAAATAAAAATTAACAAAAATAAAATATGATGGAAAAATGTTTAATTTGTAAATAAAAGGGAAAGGGAAAAAAGAAATGATTAAAGAGAAGGGAAACAAAGGAAATTAAGGTTTTTTTGAGAGATCGATTGGCTTCATTCGTTTACATGAAGTCAATTCAATCTCGTCAATATGACGTTTGAAGCGGAGGGGCATAAATTCCCATGCTACAATCTCCTCATCCTCTTCGATTGAAACAGGTCGAAGAGGAATCATCGGAGGTAATTGGGGAATAAGAGGAGATCGTGATGGTAGTGGTGTCGAGGATTGGATTGGTCGTGTTGGTGTCGATGGTGGTGTTAATGATAATGATGACGATGGACCAACAAGGAGAGCGAGTTTCAAGAGAAGAGAAGAGAAACAAATGGCGATGGTGATTGTGACCGTGAAGGCGATGGAGACCGTGAAGGAGATGGAGACCGTGAAGGCGATGGAGACCGTGAAGGAGATGGAGACCGTGAAGGAGATGGAGACCGTGAAGGAGATGGAGACCGTGATGGTTGGGGTGATCGATATCGATCTTTAACCCCCTGATAACATCGCCAAAGGTCGAAAATAACGTCACCTCTGTCTCGATTGTCCTCTAGTTCACATCTGAAGAGGTAGAGGAGGTCGAGCACTTCACCAACTGGCATCATTTGTGTTGATGAAGATGGTTGTATTGGTGGTGGAGATGATGTTGATGAAACTGTTGGTGGTGGAGATGATGTTGATGACATTGTTGGTGATGTTCACAAAGAGAGAGAGAGAGAGTAGTTGTTTGTGTTGTTGGTGATTGTGATGGTCACAAAGAGAGAGAGAGTAGTAATTGTAGTTGTTGGTGTTGTTAAATGAACAATGATAAATTTCTTTTCTTTTTTTGACTATATTCATCGATAGGCGTGTTGCTCCCTCGGAAGATAAAAAGATTAAAAGAAGAAAAAGAAATGAATAAGATAGAAAAAGAAAAAAGTCCAAAACGGATTATAAGTCTAAAAGGATTATAAGTCAAAAGATTAAGAATACAAAAGAAAAGGATTATAAGTCAAAAGATTATAACCAAATGAATGAAATAAATGAAATAAAGCAAATAAAGAGTTTGAAGAATTAGAAGAAAGAGAAGAAAGAGAAAAGAAAGGAAAAAAGAAAGGGAGATGATAATGAAGATGAAGATGAAATGAAAAAGTAAATGAATAGAAGAACAAGGAGAAGTAAATGAATTCATTATTCATTCATACATTGAACCTTTAACTTCTCTCCTTGTTCACCATCACCATCAACACAATCAACACAATCAACACAATCAACACAATCAACACAATCAACACAATCAACACAATCAACACAATCATCATCAACAACACAATCAACACAATCAACACAATCATCAACACAATCAACACAATCATCATCAACAACACAATCAACACAATCAACTAAACCAATTCAACCAATTCAACCAATTCAACCAATTCAACCAATTCAACCAACTCAATCAATTCAACCAATTCAACCAATTCAACCAATTCAACCCAACAAATTCGAAAAATCGAAAAAATCGAAAGAAAAAAAATAAAAATCGACAACAATCGAAAAAATCGAAAAAATCGAAAAAAAATCGACAACAATCGAAAAAATCGAAAAAAATCGTGAAAATCGTCAAAATCAACCAAAATCAACCAAAATCAACCAAAATCAACCAAAATCAACCAAAATCAGCTCAGTAGTAAGTTCAAGTACAAATTTAATTTAGAATTCAATTGCAATGGATAATTTCATGTTCGATGAATCAATGGACTTGACTGGTTTAGATGAACTTCTTTTAGATTCACAATTGAATGATAACTCTATGGACTTCACTTCTTTTGACACATTCGTTTTAGATGCGCAGTTAAATGACACTAGTGATGATTCTCTTTGTAGACTTTTCGAAGTAAATATAATGAATGATCAGTATGATTCTCTTTGCATGGAAGTAGATGTTTCTGATTATGAAAGAGAGTGTGCTGAAGAAAATTCAACAGAAAATCTACCAGAACATCCACAATAGGTCATGGCCTATTCCTCAACCACCAGTCAATAACATAATCAGGAATGATAATAGAAATGATGAAATAGAAATTGAGTTTCAGATATTAGAAGGGACCTTGGAAAGTGAATCGTACATTCCATACTAAGACAAAACTTTGAGAGCCAAATTATCACATGATGAAGAAGGGTTATCAATCTATTACAAGTAGGTGAAGCTATTGACTCAGCTTATGAACGATTTGTTAGTAGTATGATTTCAGAAGCAGGAAACAATGATAGAATTTATATAACATTCAGGAACAGCAGCGAAAATAGAGAACTTTATATAGCATTCAAAAAAGAAAATTTCAATAAAGAACAATTTTTAGATAGAGCTTATGCATTAGCGCAATCTGCAGGCAATTTTTTGGACAACAATGTATTCGAAATCAAAGTACAAGTCGTTCAGTGTGTAACTGGAAATGGTAGAGTATCTAAACTGCAGCCAGGATCGATCAGAGCTTACAAAAAGATCAATTGTCCAAGTTTTTAATGAGGATCATAAATGTGGGTATATGGCCATAGGAATAGGTAAACTTTTCCTAGATAAAATAGCAGGTACACTCTTAGAAGATCATGTTAGCTGGAAGAGAACGAGAGTATCACCAATAGCACAGTTAAAAGCAGCTAGTAATTTATTCCAAGATTTGGGAGTCAATTGTCTTCGTCCACTAGATATGAATAATATTGTCGCAATCCAAGAAAAGTTAAATGATTATCAGATAATTGTTATTGATAGAAGAACTCAGTTAAAACTTTACGCAGGTCCTGAAAGAGAGAAAGTTTTAGGTTTAGAGTATAGTGAGCCACCTCATTTCAACTTCATTAAATCAATCAAAAGTTATATGGACGCTGTCGAATTTTGTACACGATGTTGGGTTAAGCACCAAAAAGGTAAACATAGTTGTTCTACTTCATGTAAAAAGTGTACAAAAATCACTCAGTGCCCTTTAATAGCTTTGATAACTTGTTCAACCTGTCATGTTGACTTTAATAGCGATTCATGTTTCGATTATCATATTGAAAAGACTCTTTGTCAAAGAAAACAGAAATGTGAAGAATGTTGGATTGTTTATAATACTCAAGAGATTCATGTTTGTGATACATACAAATGTATTAAATGTAATGTCCTCTACAAAGAATCACCCCACTATTGTCACATCAAAGTCTTGGAAATTGATGATCTTAAAAAAGATGATGAGAGACCAGCAATTATGATATGCTACGATATTGAATCCATGCAAATACCTTTAGAAAACAACGAACTCGTTCACCAGCCAAATCTCCTCATAAGTTTCACGATTTGTAATGAGTGTGTTGATCTTCAAACCTTCGGTAAAAAGGACGGCATATGTAAAGTGTGTGGCCCTCTTGAAAACATCTACAGAGGTAATGATTGTGTTACAAGATTTTGTGATTATCTCTACAGAGATATCGCACCAATAGCTTATGCTAAAAAATCGAAAGTAACAATCATCGCTCACAACCAGAGGGGATATGACGGCCATTTCATCATCCAGGACTTTTACAAGCGAGACTTTCAAGCCACTCCAAATTTAATAATGGTTGGATCAAAGATTCTTTTTGCTGGAATGGAGCAACTGAGATTTATCGACTCGCTCAGCCTTTTTCTTCAGCCACTCAGCTCTCTTTCTGAGTCCTTCAACATTGAAGAACTTAAAAAAGGATTTTTTCCTCATAAATTCAATACACCAGAAAATCAAGAGTATGTAGGATCTTTACCTTCTATTGAAAACTATTATCCTGAGTCCATGAAACCAAAGCAGTTAGTAGAATTCAGTTCTTGGCATCAGGAACAAGCCAATAATTTGTTCGATTTCGGTAAAGAAATAGTTGAATATTGTCGATCAGATGTTCAGATCCTGATGATATCAATGTTAAAATTCGTAAAACTTTTCTCTTCAATCACTGGTATTAACCCCATAACGAGAGGCTTCACCCTGGCATCAATTGCAATGGAAGTATTCCGAGCTAAAATGTTGTTACCCATGTCTCTAGCTGTAACACCAACATTAGGTTACGCTGCGAGGAAACACTCAGTGATTGGTTCATGTTGGTTAGATTTTCAACAGAAAAAACAGGGCCAACCTATTCCACGTGAATATAGAATAGGTAACTTCTTCGCTGATGGCTTCATTCCCGAAACTAAACAAGTTTTCGAGTTTTGGGGGTGTTACTTCCATGGATGTCCTGTTTGCTATCCTGATCGATCTCAAGATGTGAGAATAGGTGACCAATCCATCAATGTACAGACTCTCTACGAAAAAGTCGAGTTGAAACGTCTTTATTATACTCATCGTGGATTCAAACTGGAGGAAATATGGGAACACGAACTTGACAAGAAAGATTCATACATTGCTGATAGAATGGAGTATTATCATTCACTAAAAAAGGTCGGATGCATAGATATCAAGGAAAGTTTCTTCGGAGGGCGAACTAATAACATCAAGTTCTTCCATAAGTGTAGTGAGAATGAAAGAATAAGATATCTTGATTTCACATCATTATACCCTTATGTTCTCAGGAAAAATGTTTTCCCTATGGGACATCCAACTGTAATACAAGAAGATTTCAAAGATATTTCTGAGTATTTTGGATTCATCAAATGTAAAGTTCTGGCTCCCCAAAATATCAATATTGGTGTTCTTCCTCTCAGATTGGATAGACTTCTCTTTCCTCTCTGCCGTACATGCGCCACTAAAATGCAACAACAGTGTGATCACACAGACGAGGAAAGGTACATGACCAACACTTGGACAACAATTGAGCTCCAAGAGGCTATGACCATCGGATACAAGATCATCAAGATTTATCAAGTTTTAGATTATGAGCAGTCACCATCTTCATCACAATTTGGAGAATACATCAAAATGTGGCTGAAAATAAAACAAGAATCCAGTGGATGGCCAAGTTGGTGTCAAACCGAAGAGGACAAATCCAAATACATCAGTGATTATAAAACAGCAGAGGACATTGATCTTGAATTTGAAAATATCGAAAAGAATCCGGGTAAGAGAAGCATAGCTAAACTTATGCTCAATAGCTTCTGGGGTAAACTTGCTCAGAATCCCAACATGCCTAAGACACAAGTACTTAGAAGCTACGCTGACTTGTGGCAGATAGCAAACAATCCTGAACTTGAAACTCTTGGTCTTTTTGAGGTCAACGATGATACACTATTGATTCAACATAAGTACAATGATACATCTCTTGATCAAGTCAATCCTGGTAAGACTAATTTAGCTGTAGCGTCATTTGTTACTGCTTATGGACGTCTAGAGCTTTTCAGGCTTATTAACAAGATTGAAAATCATAGAGTAGGTAGAGTACTTTATTTTGATACTGATAGTGTTGTCTTTGTTGAGAATGAAAACGATCCAGAGATCAAGTGTGGTGATTATCTGGGTGAGTTGACGGATGAGATCGAACCTGGATGGAAATGTACTGACTTTGTTACACTTGGCCCCAAAAATTATGGATATGAAGTGTCAGATACACATGGAAATAGAAAAGCCATTACGAAAGTAAAGGGTATCAAATTAACATCAGCAGCTTTGGATATCCTTACACTTCAAAAACTTATGGAAATGATCGACAACTACATCAATGGAATACAAGATGTTGTCCATATCAATCAAACTAACATTGTTTCGGATAAGTTCACCCACATTGTTAAAACCAAGAGCTTCAATAAAATTTATCGAGCTGTTTCGGAGAAGAGAAAAATAATTGGGAATGATACACGACCATACGGATATATACCCCATCATAAACACATCTTGTTGAATTAACATATGTATTGCCATAAATTATAATAAATATTTCATTAAAGATAAACATTTCTATTTATTTTTTCATTATTTCTAAAAAAATTAACAAATCATTTGCAAAAATTTATGAGATTTTGTCACTCAATGCCAAAATTGAGAAGTTCCATAGCAATAACATGGGAAAAATTTGTAAAAGTTTACACTTTAATGTCAAAATTTTAAAAAATTTAACGTTTAAGTGAAAAGATTTTCAAAAATTATCAGTTCAATGTCAAATTTAACAAACAAATGATAAAACTTTGATTCAAATTTCATCATGTAAATAACAACTAGAGGTGTGGTCAGTATCGTTAGTGATAGTTAGTATTAGTATTTGAAGATAACACCAGTTGTACTCCCATTGTGCGCAAAATCTGCAAAAGAGAAGAGACCAATAAGAGTAGACTGATTAAGATTTGGGAGACATTCATTGCTCCTTCATTGACAGAGCTAGAGAATAAAAGAGCGAACACTTTTGCCCAGAACTCATAAACCTTCTCTCTCTTGTTACTCTCAACATCGTTTTCCATCAACAAACATCAAGTCCTTAAAGTTTTCATCAAAATGTACTCCCGATCCACGTCTTCATCGAGATTTAGTTCAGACTCTGACCAAGAGAAATCCTATGATATGTATACTGCTGGTAAGAAACGTCGTATTCAACATGAAGAACCTCAAGTGCGTGAAAACTCTCCATCTACTACAGCCATTCCAGAGACCTACGCTACAAAACAAACTGATTTTCTTGTACTCGCGAAGAACAGTGAAACCAATACTCTTTTACTTCCCGCAAACAAGGATGTAGCCTTTCATTGTGAGAATGGTCAAGGAGCATACCAATCCGTTGCGAGTTATCTTGACCACTGGCTGAAAATCGATGTTGGAATCCATGGCGATAAGAGAAAATACTTCCAAGACCATCTGTTCACCATCCTTTGTGAAGCTTATAATGGTAAGTTCAAGGAGAACATTAAAGCAAGGCAATCATTACTTGCGACTGGTTCAAGGACAATTGTTTATGCTGCAGACCATGAAGAAGATGACTTCTTTTCTTGTGGAATTTTACCAGGAAAAGATGAAATCAAAAATCCAGGAAAATGGACGGGTAAGAACATTGTTGGTCTCGCTTTGATGCAAGTACGCGCAGAAATCAGAGAACAGTGGAAAAAGAATAATTTGGATGGTTCTGGACAACTTAAAAAGCGTCAGAGAACTGATTGATTATTTAAAAGAAAACTAAAATAATCTTACTTACATTCATCATTTCTTTCATTTGTTGATTGAGATAAACAATAAAATAATAATTAAATCAAAATGTCTTTGAAATTTGTCCATCCTTTCACATGTATGGTAGCTGGTCCCACTTCAAGTGGTAAAACGGTCTTAGTCGAAAATTTACTAAGAAACCATTCAAAGATTTTTTCAAAACTGAGTCCATCACCCAAAATACTTTGGTGTCATGGTCAAGATCAAGAGCGTTATAAACCTAACACTCTCATTGAGTATCACGATGGTCTTATTGAAGATCCTTCTGGCTATGACATTATCATAGTCGACGATCTGATGAATGAGATGGGTAACAATAATCGCCTTCTGAACTTATTCACAAAAGGAAGTCATCATATGAAAATTAGTGTCTTTTTCATCGTCCAAAACATTTTTCATCAAGCTAAAAATATGAGAGGTATAAGTTTAAATTGTCAGTATCTCATATTGATGAAGAACCCTCGTGATAAATCTCAAATTCATTGTTTGGCTAGGCAACTTTATCCTACTAAGACTAAATTATTTATCAAGGTGTTTGAAGACGCAACTCGTGATCCTTACAGCTATTTAAAGGTTGACCTTACTCCACAAACACCAGAGAATCTCAGAGTACAAGCTTGTCTTTCATTTACAAAATCTACTCCTACAGTTGTTGTTTATGAAATATGATTTCTTCAGAATTGAAAGAGTGTATATCTACATTAACAATTGCTTCCAAAATTCGCAATGTTAAACTTAGAGAAAAGTTTCTTATCGATCAATTCAAGAAAAACAGTGATTTATTTAAAGCGATAAAGGAGATTGCATTGAATCTGATACAGGAAAATATACCTTTAACTGATACACAAAAAAGATCGCTAAAGAAACATAAACATCAAATTGTAGATATTGTTAAAGATAAAGCCAAGACACGAAGGAAAAAACACATAGCGCAGTCAGGAGGTTACCTTCCCATACTTATTCCAACTGTGATATCATTAATATCAGAACTAATTGATGGATAATTTTATCAAGAAAGTGTACCAAATTGATGGTGAGGATATGAATCATTTGATACAAGATGGTGGTGCTATTAAAAAAGCTAGAAAATCAGACCCACAAGTTTCTTTGACTCCATCTAAAGATTTGATCCATAAAGTTATTAGGATTGCCCTCAGGTTAGCGCTTAAGGGGTCTTATAATCAAGACAATAATATCATCTTCCAAAAGAAACCCCTTGAAGGTACAGATATTGTAGATCTCATTTACTGCTGTATGTCCGAGGGTGAAACGTGTGAGGGATTATCTGAATTTTTACAGGTTCTTAAGGCTTCAGGGCTCGCCTCTAGTGACTTTACTAATAAAAAAATCATCAAGAGATTTAAAGGAATAAGTAAACTTAAGCAGCTTAAAAAGACAAGTATAAGTAGTCCAATAGTTCTCTCGAATGTACGAGTACAGCCACCATTATTCATCCCTAGAAACGACTTACACACTTTTGATAAGGAAAAAGCAGTAAATGATTCTCAAATCCTTTTAGAGCTTGAAGGTACACCTAAGGTCACACAGAAGATCAAGAGACCAAGAAAAAAGTATACTCCAGTAAACAATAATTATAATCTCCGGGATGGCAAAGAAAAAAGATGGGCTCGACTCAGTAAAGATTAAGACTCTGAATGATCTTTACTATAGTCCTGAAAATCCTGCATCTTTTTCTTCAATAGATAGACTTTTTGATGAAGCGCAAAAGCTTGTTCCAGATATTAAGAGGTCTGAAGTGGAAGAATGGACTAAATCACAGCTCACTTATACTCTACACAAATCTGTAAGAAAAAATTTCATTCGAAATAGAATTATTGTTTCTTCTATTGACGAACAATGGGAAGCGGATCTTGTCGAGATGCAGGAGTTTTCTAGACAAAATCAAAGCTATCGTTATATACTGACTGTTATTGATTGTTTCAGTAAATATGCTTGGGCTGTTCCCATCAAAAATAAAACAGCGAAATTAGTTACAAGTGCTTTTGAATCTATACTCGCTGAAAGAACACCAGCTGCTTTGAGAACAGATAAAGGTAAAGAGTTCATAAATTCAGGCTTCTCAAAACTGTTGGAAAATCATTGTATACGTTATTATTCTTCAAGTAATAGAGATATTAAATGTGCTATTGTAGAAAGGTTTAATAGAACTTTGAAAGCTAAAATGTTCAAGTATTTCACCTCTAAAGGAACTCGTAAATATGTGGATGTAATAAATAAACTCTTAAAAAGTTATAATAATGCCTATCATAGAGCAATAAAAATGCCACCAATAAAAGTTAATCAATCTAACTCTTCTCAAGTTTTTCAAAATTTGTATGGAAAGTCATGTCTTCGTGATGTCTATAGAAGCAATAAAAAAATACCACGTCTCGAAGAAGCAGACCAAGTTAGGGTAAAATACAAGCAGAAACCATTCGACAAAGGATTCTACCCAAATTGGAGCGATCAGATTTATAATATCAGCTCTATTGATAAAGTTCAACTCTTACCTGTTTATACTCTCAACAGTGAGATAGGTGAAAAAGTAGTTGATAAAAAGTTTTATGATAAAGAGGTGCAACATGTTAAAGCTGATGAACACAGAGTAGAAAAAGTATTAAAAAGACGTGTATATAAAGGGAAGATTCAATACTTCGTAAAGTGGCTAGGATACTCAACAACTCATAACTCATGGATCAATTCGGACGACCTGAAGAGCTTGGGATGAATGAATCTAAAATTTATTTATTCATCGCACAAATTTCCACACTTTTTTTCGTGATACTAGCGTCACTGATTAACTTGTCTTTAAACATTGGTGACCAGAAACTATGGATAACCTTGCTTTCAATGTCTCTTGGCTGTATTTTACCTACCCCAAAAATGAATTCGAAACCAATCAATTATTTGCAACGTGATAATTCAACTCATATAAAGCCAACTCTTGAAAGTGTTGTCTCTTAAAGCTTTGCAATGTCAAACTCATTTTATTTAACATTGCCTAGTAATGTTGTCAGCATTAATGAAAATAAACTATATGATTACACTACTTACTTTCCAAACCCTTTGTGCCTCTCTGATAACTATGAGGTTGCTCTCACGGAGTTTAATTACACTAAAAGTTGGTTTAACTTACTAACAGTGCCAACATTCACCCTATATGATCCAAAACGTATCATTTCATCTGAAATAGTTAACAACATCCAACCCGGCTATTATCATTCTGTAGATAACTTAGTAACTATTATTAACCAAAATGTTAAAGAATTATTTTCTAATAACCCAAAACTCATTTTACCTTTACTAGAGTTTAATCAATCATCACATACGATAACAATGATCCAAGGCTGTGAGAATCAAAACGCAGAAGATTCTACCAAACATCCCATTCTCATATCATTCGGAGAAGAACTCGACTCTATGTTAGGTTTTGAAACAATCAAGTTTGATAAAAGTTCAACAATTGAAATAATATCTATCCCCTCATTTACTGAGGGTCTTAACCAATCATCAGCGGTTGACATGAAAGCGGGAGTTCATAACTTAATGATCTATTCAGATATTGTTACTCCTACAATTGTTGGTAATGTGTATTCAAATCTATTGAGATCAGTACCTGTCAGTAATTCTAGTGTTTATGGAGAAGATGTCAATATGGTCTTCAGTAAACCTTATTATCATCCTATATCAACCAATGAACTGGATAGATTGAGAATCAATATAAAGGATGAATGTGGCCGTTGTATTGATTTCAAATTCGGTAGAGTCTCAGTAACTTTACATTTCAGAAAAAGATGGAGAACTATTATTTAAAGCAGGCTGGTGATGGTTTACCATTACAAGTATTTTCTGGCGTTAGATATCAAAGAGGTTATGGATTTTTCGGTCGTATTTTTAAAACACACGTTTTACCTATACTAAAATATTTAGGATCACAAGCTCTTGACACGGGGAAAGCTATCTTTAATGATATAAAGACATCGGCAACAAACAGAGTTTTGGATAAAGTACAAGAAGTAGCTAGTGAAGTTATAAAAAGAAAAAGAAAATTATCAGTGAGTGACCAAGTTGGTGAAGGTATAAAAAGACCTAGAATAAATAAAAGACATATAGATCGTACTCTTTTCAACTTTTTAAGATGAGTTCAATTCATAAGTTATCATCAGAAGCTTTTCTGCCAGAACTTGACCTTTTTTCAGTTCCTCCAACGCAAAAGTCAGCAGAGAGAGGATATGAGACTCAACATCGACCTATTTCAGCTCTTGACTCTAGTTCAATGATGAGTTTTCGAATACCAACCTCAATGGATGAATACATTTTGTTACACGAAACATATTTTTACATCAAACTACAAGCTATTGTTGTCAAAACTGATAAAACACCAATGACATCAAGTGATTGGTTGGAAATGAAGCCAGCAAACAATTTTCTTCATTCTATGATAAAAAAAGTAGAATTAAGTATTGGTAATAAAGAGATCACAATGTCAAATAATCTTTATGCGTATCGAGCTTATCTTGATAATCTTTTAGGATTTTCTGATGACGCTAAAAGTTCTCACTTGGGCTCTTGTTTATGGAATGAAAATGATGTAGCTAGGCAGCAAAGATTCATTCCTAAAACTGGAGGTGCTACCAGTAATGTGGTTGATCTGTATGGTAGATTGCACCTTGATTTATCTTTTCAAGGTAAAGCCCTTTTAGGAGGATGTGAGTTGCAAGTTTCACTAGTACCTCATTCACCTAACTTCTTTTTCGAGTATCCAGATGGTTTTGAAGTATCAATGAAGTTCATCGACGCTTCATTATATGTTCATCGACTCAAGGTAACATCGCAGCTATTGACAGCTCATGCAAAGGCTTTGGCTTTGGCTCCAGCTAAATATCCTGTTACCAGAATTGACATGAGACAAGTAGCCATTCCTGCTGGCTCATTGGATGCCATGCTTGATAATATTATCATTGGACAATTACCTCGAAGACTTTATCTTGTCTGTGTTTCAAATGCCGCACATAATGGTTCCAATAAAAATGAAGTATTCGTATTTAATCATTATGATATATCGTTTGCTGCTTGTTACTTGGACGGTATACAATATCCATCAAATGCTTATCAACCTGACTTTTCAAATGGATGTTATGTTAGAGAGTATAATGGGCTTTTTCAATCGATGAATATGAATAACACAGAAACAACCATCAATATAACTCGGGATAATTTTATTGAAGGTAAAACAGTATTTGGTTTTAACTTTGCGCCAGATCTTTCACATGGATGTGGTATGGCTGGTCATCTAAATCCAATTAAGCGAGGAACATTGAGACTTTATTTAAGATTCAAAGAAGCCCTAAAAGAGGTTGTTGATGTCATATTGTATTGTGAATATGATAATTTGATTGAGATTGATTCTGAAAGAAATGTCACAACTGATTATAATTAAGAATAAATAAAATGTATGACTTTGAAATTGATAGATGTTTAAAACAGGTTTCTGACTTTATTGGTGTTTTTCCTCGGGATAAAATCCCTGATCTAAAAAGATCATCTTTTTGCTTAGTCGTTAACAACGATAAAGCCTCTGAGCCAGGTAGCCATTGGGTAGCTTTCAAATGTAATAAAAAATTCTGCGAATACTTTGATTCATTCGGTATACCACCCCTTTACAAAGAGTTTAGACCTTTATTCAAAACAGGAAACTCATTTGGAATGGAAGATGTACAACATTTTTTCAAAGACTTGCGGTGAATTTTGTGTCTCCTTTTTGAAATCACGAAATAGAAAGGAAAATTTCAACAGATTTATTAACCAGTTTAACAAGAATTTGAAAGTTAATGATAAGAAAGTAATCCGTATGTGCTATGACCCCTAGTTTAGTTTTCAAAACAACTCATTCATCTCAAAACCATGGACTCGAGTACATCTCCAGTTGTTTCTAACATTGTGATAAGTTATACTCTAAATTTTTCTATTGTTTTAGAGTTTCTAGAGTTTGTGCTTGATAATGTTAAATACAACAAGAAAAAGTTCAATGGAGCTATCTGTAAGGATTTTGGATGCTGTCTCTTGATATTTCGAAATGGTAAAATAAACGTTGTAGGTGCTAAAACAGAAAAAATAGCTGATGATGCGATAAAACTATTCTGTGAAAAGACATACAATCCACTGGAGATCAAGGAAAAAAGAATTGTGAATATGGTGGCGAGTTCATTCATTGGTACTGGTATAAACTTATTGAAGCTCATGGAAAGGTCTTCAGGTGAATTTGATTATCATCCAGAGCTATTTCCATCTGCTTATTATTCAGTGCGTGGTACAAGAGAAAAGGTAGCGATACATCACACTGGTAAACTTGTTTTCACTGGCTTCAAGACTGCTCAAAACATTCAAAATGTACACCATTCACTTCTAAATATTCTAAAAAAATACGATCTATTAAAGAAAGATTAAAAAAATCGATTATGTTTCAAATTCATTTATTATTAACAAATGCTTCTAAATTATATTTTACAATGTGTTGTGTTAGTGTTATTAGCAAGTAAAGGATTTTGATTGGCTTGCGACAAAATCTTGTCCCTTAGTTTTCAATATGAAACCGCAGCTAGGGAAACACTTAGCATGGAGTGTAAAAGGGTCATCACCAATACGCCAGTTATGTATAGCGCCATCACAGTGAAAACAATGAACAATATCATAGATTCCACGATAGTAAAATCCTGCTTTAGCGAGTTGATCAGAAGAAACTACTTTATCAAAATCCCAGTTGAGGAAAGATTTGATTCTTTCAAAATATTCTGATTTCTCAGGTTTGAAAGGTCCTGATGAAAGTAATTTGTCTATTGGAAAGTAATAACAAAACAATCTCGGTAAACAGGCCACTCGTTGATCTATCACTCTCACCGTAGAAATGCTCTTTCTATAATGGTTTCTGGATCTTATCTGTATGTTTCCAGAAGGAAGTCGTATTAATGATTTTTCCAAGACATTCATTCTTCTGAACAACTGCGACCTCCGTAGAGTTTCTTGTGCACGGTAATGACCCTCGAGAGAAACAGTCTTTTCATTATAGTCTACCGATATCATTCCTCTGGAGGTACTTTGGCATGGACTTGAAAGATAACAGGGGAGTCCAGTAGGCGTTTCAGTCATCGGAGGTGATGGTGTATCTTTTGGTGGAGGTGTCTCGGGAAGTTGTCCGAATTTGGGGCCAGAATTGTAGGAAAATCCAGAAGAAGATTCAGATGGTGTTGGAGATAGTGTATCTTTAGGAGAAGGTGTCTCGGAAAGTCTACCAAACTGTTGGTATGGATAGTCAACAGCATCATTACTATCATCCATTTCTTCTTCAGAATCACTTTCAGAATCAGAATCTAATGTCAACGTTAAAACAACATCTTCGAATGCCTTAGAAAGTAGTTTTAAACGCATATCATCTTCACAAGATGATGATTCTGGTTTGTGAGTTACATTACCAACACTTTTTCCACAAACGAAAGGACAGTCTGGCTTCTCAAGTCGGTGATCGACCCAGTGTAGATCAGGAAGTAATGGTAAGTTGTAGACAAAATCACAGAAAACACATTTAACAATTCGATCCATACCCGTGTAGAAGAATCCATCAGATGCAACTTCAGCGAAAGAATCCCCACTGATAGTCCAACAAGGTTGTGAATGAAAAAAAGAGGCCAATCGCACAGATTCTTTCTTGAATTGGTCTGGTAAAGCCCCCCAAACAGCCAAACCTTCACCAATTTCAGAAGAACACTTAGAAAATTTACTTAACACAGTCATTGTTGATTTTAACAAACTAAACGAATGAAATATAATGATGTTTACTGGACGGTAGAAGAGAGAGGAATGAAGTCAAATCGTATCTGTTTCTGGTTTTATACGATAGTTTTGCTGTGGGCGTAACTTGTTTGAAAAGAAAAGAAACGTTTTTTTTAATCTCTTAAGTAGATTATGATAATCTTTTTTATTTTTTAATCTTGATAGCTTCTAGGCTAGTTTAAGAGGCTTACAATTACAGATGCCTTGGCAGTTATGCTTAAGGCTATAAAGAGATGGTTTATATTTTCCTTCTTCTATATTGTGTTTCTTTTTCATGCTATGCTGACACAGATTGGATCTTGGTTTGTATCCTTCAGTGAAAAAGCGTGGAAGTTTAACATAGCTTATTTCATCATCTAGAAACTTTGGAGCCTCTAGACATTCCTCCTTGCTTATGTATTTACCCACTTTTAGCATTTTTGAATAGTCTTCATGGTCTTGACACATATTCACGAAAGCCTCCAATTTTATTCCTCTTCTGAATGGACGTGAAATATTCTTATCCACGCTTGGCATTTTCTTAAGACAAGGAAAAGGACGATCTTCACACATTTCTTCAAATGATAAATCTAAAAATAATGGAGATGTATAATTAGAACTCATGATCAATTAAATATTGAAGTATCACAAAATGTAAGTTTAACTAATTTTAAAACGTTATAGATGAAACTTAACGCGATGACTGTTCAAAGCTGAATGACTTTTCTTTGTTTCTGTGTTTATATTTATACGTTAAACTCTCGCTGCTCCCTCTTCAGGTTCAACTTGAGTATTAATAAGTAAGTATAGAAAATATTTGGATTTATAATCATTTTTATTTATTCATTATTTATTCATTGATTTATCATATCAATAAGATACAGTTTTTGTATAACTAGATATTATACGTATCTTAACAACTGAATAGAGTGTGTCTTATCAATTTATATGATAGATGGCGCAAATTTTGGTGATTGAGTATGCTCCATTGGTGTAGAACATCTCGAAACTTCAGTTGGTCTTCGGAATTCAATCAATTCCGCTGGCCAACCTACTCTTTCAAAATATTCAGCCGGTATCTCATCTCCAAATGAGTCGTACTCATAAAGAGAATTGTAACCAGGTTGACTGTATTCTATTGGCATAGAACTGGTTGAGACCTCATTCGAAGCTTCAGATGGAACCTCTTCATTTGGTCTTCGGAACCTAATCAATTCCTCTGGCCAACCTTCCCGTTCAAAACATTCCGCGGGTATCTCATCACCGAATGAGTCGTATTCATAAAGCCAGTCATGTGGTGTTGGACCTCCTTCTATCGGTGTAGAAGGTCTTGAAGGTTCACTTGCAACTTCATCTGGGTACCGAAAAGCTAACCAACTAGCAGGCCAACCTTCCCGTTCAAAAATCTCGGCCGGAATCCCACGGAATTCTGAAGCATACTCATAGGCGACACTATAAGAGGGGTTGTAAGGTGGTTGAGTCAAATCGACTTCACCTAGACTCACAACATAGTCCACTAGAGCATCACTTTCCTCTTGACCACCCATCATTGGTCCGTAGGTTTGCAGAAGAACACGAATATTGGCGGTAACAGTTCTAAAGACATGTTGACTTGTTGACTTGTTGAAGTTGAAGTAGTTCACTTTGAGAATAAAGGAGATGTTAACTTGAAGACTGACTGAGGATGAATGACTTTAACATTGACAATCGCTCTTTTTTACTGATTCAATTGTATGAGGTGGAGCCTCATAAACCTTTCTACTGTCCTTAAGGTTATTACTGGAGGAATATCATCACCCGAAGCTACGTTAGAGGTTAAAACTTGTCTGGTTTATTAACGATCATTTGGCGTATCCCTAAGTCATTTCAGAAGTAAAAAAGTTAAGAGGATTAAAGAATAAGAGACTTATCTGAGTTTGACCTTTTGGACTTATTCTATAGGTACTCCTGTAAATCATTATGATGAAATCTTCATTTATTGTAATATTCATTAGGTTCAAACATTTCATCATGTATTGTTAGCCATCTTTAAGTTAATACACTTTTCGCGCCAATTTTTGTTTTAAAATATTTGAATTTTCCCACTTAATCTTCCCCACCCCTTTTTATTCCATTCTGAGAAAAAAAATATTAGGCCCCGCCCTAATGTGCCTTTAGTATACCTTTACTACTTATGTTTACTTTGAGATCTTCTCTTGTCAACATTTCTCTCGCAAACTTTGGTTTCTTAGCTTTTACTTTGTAAAAGCTGATCAAAGTTTTCCCTCTCCTCTCTTACTCTTTATCTCTTACTCTCTCTCTCTCTCTAAGATACTCGAACCCCGATACCGTCACAACTTAAAGGTAATATTTTCACTCATTTTTGTTAGGAACCTTTTTCCATCATAATGATATTCATGCTCATCATTATCACATCAATTGCTCTTTTTGCCATCACTTTTTTTGCTTGACCACTCACTAACAGCCTGAACAACACGATGCAGAACTAGAATCAGGACCAATTACCGTTACGGTAATGGTGGTTGAGGCCGACTCAGCCACTATAGATTAGTATGGTGATGGAGAGTTGGTCTAAAGACCGGCTCCTCTTATCGCCAGATCTCAGAGTGTACATCAATATGTCAACAACCATAGGGAAGATCATTGGATCTATTCGATGTCCTTCTCGGTGGAGATGGCTACCTCGTCGAGAAAACTTCTTCATCAGAGTCATCAGACCAAAGAGTAAGAAGCAAGAGAGAGCAAGTTTATTTACATTTTTGTAAGGGGGGAGGAAACATCCGCGGGTGTGCAGATTTACAATTGTGTATCTGATTACAAACTTCGTAGTGAGACGGTAGGGGAAAGAAGAAAGATAGAGGATAGAAAGGAGAAGAAAGGAAAGAGAAAGCTCTTTACAACATTAGAGCTAATTACAAACTTCAAGACTTGAGAGGGAGGCGAACCTGCCATCTCAAGTATACAGCCACGAAAAATGAGATGAGAACAAAAATTATATCAATTGCGCATAAAGAGATAATTTAATCAAAATTAAAAGAAAAATTGAATTGATTTAAATGGAGAGTAATAGAAAATGTAATCACAATTAGAAAAAAATTATCTCTCTATGCGTATAAGATATAATTTTTGTTCTCATCTCATTTTTCTTGACTGTATAGCACAGCTCTCTTGACTATTCGGCCATGAGAGCAAGCTATCCATGTTGAGAGCGGAATGAACACGGATGCCAAGAGATGGCACTTTTTACCATTTCTCTTTCTTTTTCTCTTTCTTTTCACTTTTTAAATTAAATTGAAGACAATAGGCGAATTGGAGCAGTTTACACGCAAGCCGTATAGCTTGCAATCTCTTTCATTATACTCTTTGCCTCTAACCCTATCCAATAACATTTAGCTTTTTGTACATTTTTCCAATAATTTTCTTTTGTTTATTGAAATTAACAATGCATCTCTACTGAATCGGAATATTGTTAATGTTGTCGTTATATTGCCGTTCTCTTTCCTATTTCTTAACAAAGTCATGTTTGAGGTCATGATGATTTAGATTTTATTACCTCTGTTTTTGGCAAGCTGTGTCAAATCGCCACGGGGACCTTGACAAACTTATGTCAGTCAAGTCAATACACCATCAGATTGCGACAAAAAAGTCGTCATGTGCAGCTTGACAGAACGTAGGAAGTGTATCGGCACCTTCTTAAATGATGTGTGAGGTGTCGATACACTTATATATACGAGTCAAAAATTAAAGTGCTTCCTTATTTCATTGCAAATCTCAAAATAAAAAAAAGGACGATTAACGATACTAGTAAATAAAAATTGTAAAGAGAAAGGTCTCATTAGTCACTTATGAAGCTTCACTGCATAATTTTCAAAAAAACTTATTAAGATAAAAAGTTACTAATATTATTATATTAATAGTTTAGAGGGTATATGTCGATTTTGAGTGATGAATACAGAAACAGAAAATGATGCAAACAACAACGATAAAGACACACTAGTGGTTCCTAAGAAAGTGAAAGAAATTTTTTTCTTTTGTTTCTCTTTCCAGAGCAAAGAATAATAATCATATTCCAAGTTATTAACGAAGAAACAATGATTTTACTGAAAACCTTATCTTCTATGGATCTTTTAATGATTTCACCAGGAACTTGATGATAATGGGTATAGAAATGCTGATGATGATGAAGATGAAATAAGTTAACCCAAAGTCAGTTCTCTGTAAATATTAATAAGTTTCCTTAAATGTTATCATAAACTTTACAAGGAGAATCATCATAATCATTATACAAAAAGTTTCAACCAATTAGATGGTGAGAACTTAGATCATTTTTAGTTTTTTCTTCTGTTCCAAATCACAGTTTTTCAATTAATATCAAATTTTACATGAAGAATAATTCTTAGGGTGAGAAAAATATTACCATAGACATTAAATATTACGAAGTTAAAAAACAGTTCAAGATGGTTTTTTATTTCGCTTCTTTAACTTCATATGCTACCATTTTTTTCTGCAAATAAATGAATTGAATGGCAAAACCAATTCGAGTGTTCACTTTCAAATTGATAATTAGCTTCACAATTTTATTCCCTAATTAACATGCTAATAAATAGAAGGGAAAAGTTCAACAGTTTAAGTTTTCTCGAAAAAAGAGAGAAAACTCCGATTTTAAAGTTTTTTCACAATTTGTTAATTTGGCAGGTAGAAGAAATTCTTACTCGATATGAGTCCTTTCCATGGCATCATCCACCTTCTTACATGGGAAACCCTTTCCTCTCATCTTCAAGTTAACATCATTCATCAATTACATTCTTGGCTTGATTCTAGGGAGGATGAGGATAAATTCAACCTTATAACATAAGATATTGAAACGAGATAAGTTGCTCACCTTATTCAATTCAGCATCACTATCACTCTCCTTTCTACCCTGAAAACCAAAAGAAATACCTTAAACCTGATATTGACTTACAATCTTAACATACTTGAAATAACTCATCATTATCATGAAACTTATCAACCTGATTGTTTTCCCATTTCATCATGATACTCCTACTCTTAGAATCTCAGCTCAATAAGCTTCAATCTCGTAAGAGATAATTGCTTTTTTCTCTGTTCAAAATCTAAATCAATTCTAATTTGGGAAAAGTTCATTTTCATTAAATGAACTTTTTCACTAATCATGATCAAAGTTCATGGTTACATTTATGATTCAGCAAATAAGATTAATTAGAATAATAATTTCAATCTGAATCAAGTCATTTCCTTCCGATTAAATTATGCATGATACATGAATTTGTTCATTTCCTTTTCCACCACAGGGTAAGTTGTATCAATTTCTTTTGTGAGAGAAAGTTTTATTCCTTGAAAATTATCAATTTGTTTCAAACTAAAGATAATCAGTAAGATATACATAGAAATTTAGATTTCAAGATAATTGAAAGTTCATGATGATGATGGAAAAAATAATCATTTCAATTCCTTTATTGATTACATTCAAATCATCATGAAGATAAGATGATTTCCTTTTTATGTATTATCATGAAACAAGAAATGAGTTTAGGAAAAGGAGATAATTTATTGAGTTACATTTGAAAAATTTCGTCTCGAGATTTAAGATGAAGAAAAAATTATTCTTGTATTAGAACTTTTGAAAGAAATCAAGTTTTCTCTTTCCCTGTTATCATACAAAAGTTAAAGAGAGATATTCATAAAGTAGACATCATGTAAGAGAGTAAAATATGATATCCAACAGAGTAGATGAAGTTGATATATGAAAAAAAAGTTCTTCTTCAATAAGATTCGATAAACTTTCGAACTTGAAACTTTTCTTTTTCTCTTCTATTACATGCAAATAAACAGTAAACATATTATTCTTCCATTAGAGTTATCATCTTCATCATCATGAAAATCCAATCTCTCTCTCTATCTCTCTCTCTCTCGCTCATTTGAATCATCTGATAACACGCAATTTGAAACTTGAAATGTTCAATATATTATTCAGAGCTTTTTCACTTTGTAACATTGTTCTCATTTTAATGTATCATTAATCTTATCGAATAGTTTAAATTCTGATTTTACAATTAGATTATCAATATAATGTATCGCAATCACAAGATTAACAAATTGGTTTCATCAGATTAGCTGGATTAAAACTGATGGTCATTAGGCGAGGATTTATAATGGCAATAGAACGAGTAACCGTTAATCTGGATAATGTTGGAATTTGAACCATCAAAATGATCTAGTTGTAGGATTTTTCGTTTCTCGTTTGGAATTTTGTTTTCGAGGTCATAAAGTTTGAGCAAGGAAATTGCCTCATTCAATCATGAAACGGAATCATTAATGAAAAAAGAGATGAGATAATGTCAAAGAGAAGGAAAGTTCTGATTTTATGTGTCAATTTTTTCTTTCAAGTTTGACATTCGAACGTCAAAGTCATCTGTTGATTGTTTCAAGAAGATTCTCATAAATAGAAAAATCGATTAAAGATAAAACAATTAAAAAGCTCTAGAAAAAAAGGTTCCTCGTGGAAGATGATAATCAAAGGTGAGAATAGTAAATGAATTGATTACCTCAGATTAGATAAATCTCATCTAGAGATAAAAGTTTGTGTGTATGTGTGAGAGAGGAAAGATAATGAGGGAGATGAAGGTTCTTACATTTTAATTAACTTCGGTTGTCATGGAAAGTACAGTTAGATTTGTATCTTTTGTATTATCCTCATCATCTTGTTGCTTCTCATCGAGGATAAATTAGATTCTGTCTACATAATTAACTTTCAACAATTAGGATTGAGAATATGAGGAAAATTTTAGACACTGAAACAAGTTCATGTTTCCACCTGTAAGGTACTTTACTCAGTCATTTCGTTTAAAGGACCATCTTCCAATCAAAGGGGTTCCTCACAAATTAAATTTGACAAACTTAATTAAACTCAGAAATTTAATTGTAAATATAATTAATACTGGCAAGGAAACTTTTGTAATTTGCAAAATAATTTGAAGAGCGTGTAGGTGGAGAAGAGGGTAATCAATATAATTTTCTGATGATTTCATGTTGAGGGTAGATTGTATATACAAGAAGAAGAGGAAACGGAAATATAATTGGAGAGACTCTAGTAGAGTAAAAAAGAAACTGCAAGAGATTTAAGTGATGACCATTGGTCACCACAATCTTATCTTGAATTGAGAAATGAAGGAACGGTGGTGTATACAGTCCTTACACGCCAAAGTATTTCAGCATAATTCATGTAACTTCATCATTGATTGTTTATGAAAGAGAAAATTTCATCTTGTATAACCACTTTACTTAAATCCATTCAGTTTATTGATAAATAATTCGAGTCAATTAACTATTATGTTATTAATAATCAAGTCAATCAACAAATTTTTCCAATTAATTATTATCTTTAGATTCTCATGGACTGAATCTTGTAATTTGAAACTAACCTTCTGTTCACATTTATAATTTACTGAAATTGTTCAGAGTAAAAACTTTTCATTATAAACGGAAATTAATTCTGATCATGAATGAGTTTCATTGGAATAAGTCTGGTAACGAAATTAAGTTCTAGAAATAGAACATTTTGTCTACAATTTCAGGAGAAAATAAGTATTATTATCTTCAGTTTTGTCTCTTTAAAAGACATCAGATTGTTCAATTGAACTTTATTTCATAATCATGATCCAAATAATGATAATTCCCAATTTGTTTTCATGGAAAAAATTGTGACATAAACTCAGATTTCTATGAACGTTTGATGACGACAATTAAGCAATTGAAACAAGTGTATCAATAGATTGTGACTTTTTTTTGATAACTTTACCTAAGTGATACTATTAATAGTCTAATCTGAATATCAATCAAGTAAAAGCTCATTCTTGTTATTATTACCATGAAAAGATGAAAAATATTATGAACTTATGGTAACCTTTTAATGTATTTATTTTCCTTGCATTAGGTTATCCTTTTGATTAGTTTGAACCTTTTCCAGATTCATTCACATGATAAATGTAACATGAACCTGATCATGGTCATCATTTCCCTTGTTGATCATATGGAAACTTCTGATTCTTGTTTCAATGTTAATCATGTTATTCAGAAGATTAGAATTAGTTTTTATCGTTCACGCGAGTGTTCATAGTTAGTTCAAGTTGTTATCCAATCTGAAATTGATCAACAAACTCATGAACAAGTTTAATCAATTTGAATCAATATTTCATCAGAAATTAACTTGTATCCACTCATTAACCTTAATTCAGTAACATCCTCATGATTAAATTAACTTTCTGGACATTGATATGTGAGGGTGCACAAAATGAGTTCTTGTACGATTGGTGAACTCGGACCAAGATCGATAAAGGGGACAAATTTTCTCTATCTAAGGTTTCAAAAGTCAATGACTTTTTACTAATTAGACTTGACCACAATTAAAATATCACAACAAAGTAAATCACAAAGTAATTGAATTTTAATTAACTCAAAGGTTAGAAATATGAATTGAGAGTAACACAAGAAATTAAGTTGAAATAGAAATTATCAAAATGGAGTAAATAGAAAGAGGAAAAGGAAAAGATTTAAGGTTTAGAGTAACATAAAGGAAACAGTTTATCAATCAACTTGAAAGTAGTAGTGGTGAGTAAAAGCATTTGTTTCTACTGACTTCTGTTAGAAAAGAATCTTCTTTATATTCTATTCTTTTTAACGGCAGAGGGAAATTTGAATTTGATTGACAAATGAAAATTAATCAAAAGAGGGTCGCAATTAGTCACATGAGTGTAAACCCCTTACAGAGCCCTGGGACAAAGCTGACGATCGGACTCTTAACGGGTTCGTCGCAGCCCTAGAAAAGTCAGTGACTTTTTGCGAGTCTCGTTAAGTTTATAAAGATCAGGAATTTCTTCAGTAGTGATTGGAAAAATATGATGTTCCTCTTTGTACTTTTGTTTTTCCAATTTTTCTTTTCTTTTCTTTCCGTGATCATAAGGAGAAACTTTGAATGAATCCGGCCAATCACCAATGTAATCCAATGTATTTTTTAATAAAGTAGCCATAAAATCATTTTTTGGATAGACGAATCCACGAAAACCTTGATTCATTTCGATTGTAGCTTTTAAAGTAGTTTTAACACTTTCGATTCTTTCATAGTCGATGAGGTAGGAATACATTGTAAAGGCGGCATCAACTAATGGTGAGTGAGTTTTTGTTTGCATGAGAACACTGAATAACAACAGAACAATATGTTTAAGTCCGATGGAGTCGTTCACTTTATATGTGTTGTAGTAAGAACCGACACAAATTATTCGTGGTAACATGTAAAGATGATCGTTGATTGAGAAAAACAGTGAAACAAAATCGCCAGTTTGACCTGCGACAATGATACGATCGTATTTTCTTAATATGTTGATGACTTCGTTTCTTATTCTTTTGAAGTTTTTGCCATTGATTGTATCTTCCTTAGTTAACCCATGTAATTCAGTTCCAAACTGCTCTTTAGTAATCGAGGTTGACGGGTGACGAACGAATTCATGATAAACAACTCGACATGAAGCATCAACAATTGCTATCCAAACAGGAACTGTATAAAAGAATCCATTTTTCATTTTTATTTTTGCGTTTTCCATGTCGATGGAACAGATTTTTAGTCCTTGTTCTTTTAGATTAATAGCTGCTTCTGAGATTTTTCGAGCATAAGGAAGAGGTGGTGCCATGTCAGGTAAAGAAGTTACTAACTTCTGTCGAAGTTTTTCTTGATTGATTCTTTCTTTTCTAACACGTTCTTTTTTATTCCATTGGCTGGGCATCTTTTTCGATAAAGAAACGATTCTTCTGCTTTCATTGATTTGAAATTGTATCTCCAACAATCTACTTTAGGTGTTGGACCAACTGAAACTGGTTTATAGCTAATGGCTTCGCTAAAGGTAAATTGTTGTGAGGTTGAAGGCGAAGGTGATGATGATGATGATGTTTCGCTTAAAGTCAGAGACTTTAAAAGTGGTTTAACTGGATCATCAGGAGCATTAATAAGCTTTGGAATCAAGCCTTGTTTTCTAGCTTGAGTTCGATGTCTTTTTTCTCGACGTTTATCGGCAATGGTTCGATATTGATAATTTGCTTCGACTTGTTTTTGTAAAAGTTCAGATCTGATGACTCGTTCTGATTCATCTGGACAATTCCAATCACTTGAATCACTTGTTGAACTTAAATGAGGTGAAATTATTTGTTTAGATGTCGAAGGTGATGGAGCAATGAAATGTTCTTTTGCTTTTTCAGCTTCTCTCTCATTGTCTTCTTCAATTACTTCAGCCCAGATTGATGATGTTAACGTTGGTTTTTCGATAACTGGATCAATTAGAATAGGTTCTTCCGAGACAATAGGCCAAAATGTTTTACTTGTTGATGGTCTAGGAAGTGGTGAAGCTTGAGATGATGAGGAAGATGAAGATAAAGTCAGTGACTTTAGATCGGGTAGACGTTTGAATTGGTCTATGAATGATTCCCAACTTTGTTTGACTTTGTATTTATTTGATCTTTTATTGATCGGTTCATCAGGGTGAATTGATGATGTTTTTCTCTTTTGTGATGGATTAGGCACTGGAATTGTTTCTTCGATTTCAACTGTTTTGAAGTAATCGCTGAATCCTTGAATCCATTCTTCTCGAATATTAAATGAAGTAACATTTTCTTGATTCAATCGAGTTTCAATACGAGCACAATTATAAGTTGAATCGGTTATCGGATCATCAGGTTCTCTGAATGTTTCCCCAATGAAACTGTCATCAAATTTGAAGTTAATTGACTTCTCATTACACCAATTGTTCATATGTTGATTAGCGATCTCGTATTTTCCGACGAATACACAATTACCTTTGATACATTTAACACTGTAGCTTAAAAGATCATCTTGTCTAAAGGGTTGAATTAATAAACTAACTGATGGACAAGAGAGGGTTAAACATTTGAATTGTTGTCCAATCAAGTCAATGACTTGATCACGTTGGACTCGGTGATTGTTTTCCAATTTGAACAAAATTACTAAATAGTAAGCACACTTGAGACAATATTTAAGGTCACAAGCACCACAACAAACTGGTTCACGAGCGAGGTGACAACATAAATTGCATAGATCTCTTGGTCGAGGCTCTTCAGAATTCACAGAAACGATGTATCCTGGTTCAGGTTTAACAATTTCATTCGCTTTATTGAAGGTGTTGTTGCTGTAATCGGCTCTGGTTGAAATTTTTTCTTTGATGAAATCATAGAAAACGGCAGGAGAGATAATGTTGAATTTCTCTTCGACTGGAAGTTCTCGATACGAAGTCATGGTGATTGAAGAAAAAGTCAGAGACTTTTGAAGATCACTGAACAAACAATAAGGAAATGGTAATTGAAGATGAACTGGAACTGGAACAAAGTCAGTGACTTTCTGTCCTTGCAGAGCAAAACAATTTGAATGTAACACAGTTTTAACTTGGAATCACTTTGAATTTTAAATGTTAGTTTGAATTGAAAGTTTGTTGAATTTTGAAATTGAAATGAGAATTTCACTTGAAAAATTTAGAAAACGGAACTTGATGAAATTTGTTTAAACAAAGAGAAGTGATGATAAACGGGTTAAGAGAGTAAATGAGGAAGTAGAGGGTGTGACGATTAATGTATGGTCATTGTCTCTTCCTAGAAATGGATTTTAGGCGCTTTTCTTAAAGATTTTAAAAGCTGATTAAATGATGAAACAATTAACTGGAATTAGGTTAAATTGCTTTTTAACCTAAAGTCAAATGACTTTAAAATGATGAGGTTAAAATTTTGATGAAATTTTGAAGTTTTGGTTTGGTCGGAAATTTGTCATGCGAAATTTGCCTCATGACAAATGGCAGCTTCACGACACCTTTGGTGAATAGAAGTCAATTGACTTCTAATTGATTTTCACTGTTCATTGTTTCGATCAATTTGATATGAACAAAATTAGATTTTTCTGCTTTCAGAGTTTTCAAATTAACCATTTTAACAGCTGAATTGTAGATTTCAATGATTATATATTTTCCATCCCATGAAGGCGTTAGTTTACCTAACTTTTTATCGTGTAACTGAACTCGTTTAGCAACAATATCTCCAACTTTATATGGAATCGATTTATCTGGTTCATTAATTAATCTTTTCTCTTGATTTTCCAATTGTTTTAGTCTTACTTTTTCTCGAATTTCGTTTATGTTTTGGTCATTTGGTTCTTGTTGAATTTCTAATTCGTTAAGAAGTGGGTTATTCGGTTGAATGTTGAACAATAGCTCGTATGGTGAAAGTCCTAGACTTTCTGATGGTGTTGAATTGTAACTAATTATAATTTCTCGAATCTTTTGATCCCATTCTTGGCGTTTTTCCGCGAACATTTTTATTCGTTGACCAATTATACCATTGACTCGTTCTACTAATCCTTGAGTTTGTGGTCGATACGGTGATGATCTTTGATGACGAATACCATTAGTGTTGAGATATTCTTTAAATTCATCTGAACGGAAACACGGGCCATTGTCCGATTGGATTATTTTCGGGATACCGATGAATGTAGTTAAACAATTAACGAAGTCAATGACTTCTTTAGAACGTTGGTTTGAATAAGCTTTTGCATAAACGAATTTAGTAAGAACATCAACTGCTACAATAAGATATTGATTTCTCTTTTTCGAGGGTAGAAATGGACCTTGGATGTCGATTTGAATCCTTGCGAATGGATTTTCGGGAATCGGCATAGATCTTTTCACTTCATGATTAACCGTTTTTGGTTTAAATTTGATGCACTTAACACACTTTTTAATTTTATTAGCGATGATTTCATCCATGTTTTGGAACCAAAATGTATTTTTAATCTTTTTCAGTGTTGGTTTAAGTCCAAAATGTCCTCCGATTGGGTCATCATGGTAACTTGAATAAATTTTGTTTATCATGTGATGAGGTAACACAATTGCTAATTTTCCGTGTTTGATTCTTCGATAAAGAATCGATTGACGCACTGTATATTTACGTTTAAGTTCACCTTGATTAACTTGTTTGATGATTCGTTTTATATTTGAATCTCTTTGTTGTTCTTCACCAATTGTTGAGTCTTTTTCTTGTAGAATTGGATTAGAAATGTTGAGAATGAACTTATCGAATGTGTGTTGATCCATGATATCTGGTTGCTGAATTTTATCGTTGATTTGATCGATTAATTCACGAACATAAGCAATACGATACATTTTGTTGTTCATGTTTTCACTTTCTGTTAAGTCTTCGATGTCGCATCTCTCATTATTGAGAATATCGGGAGAAGGTAATGAATTGAACCAATTTGGATCTGGATTATCGATGTGAACGATATGACCGTAATTTATTGAAGTCGGACTGACTTCATGGCAACAATGAAGGTACTTGTAGAAATCTTCTTCTTCGATCGTTCCTTTCTTTTTGTTTTTCCATTCAGTCGAGCGACTGAAACAATCTGCTGGATGAGTTTCACCTTTTTCATATTGAATTGTATATTTAAATTGAGCAAGTAAATTAGCCCAACGATGAAGACGAGTACATTTGAATTCGGTCTTTCGAAGGCTACAAAGGGCATGGTGATCGCTGATCACGATGAATCTCTTTCCGATTAGATAGTGTTGATATTTTTTGATTCCAACTACAACAGCTAGACATTCTTTCTCGGTGATGGTGTAAGCTAATTGATGCTTTGCCAATTTAGATCCAAAATAACTTACTGGTCTCCAATCATCGTTTTCTAGTTGTAATAACATACCACCGACTGCAACAGAACTGGCGTCGACCATTAACTTATGCTCTTTTTCGGGGTCATATTGAGCTAATTCACAATTTTTGATGAGTGAATCTTTTATTTTTTCCCAACATCTTTGATGAATTGATAACCATTTGAATCTTCCTGTTTTCTTTGAACAAAGTTCGAAAAGATTAGATGCTAGAGTTGAATAGTTTGGGACGAATTTAGATAAATAGTTGAAAAGTCCAAGCTGACTTTGTAATGCTTTGACGTCTTTTGGCGGTTCAAAGGCTTTTAATCTCGAAACTTTTTCGGGATCTGGTTTAACTGATTTTCCTGAGATTATGTGACCAAGAAACTTGATTTCTGAATGACCAAATTTGCATTTATCTGGTTGAATTTTCAGTCCATATTCTCTTATTCTTTC
Source organism: Panonychus citri (assembly GCF_014898815.1). Taxonomy (NCBI): domain Eukaryota; kingdom Metazoa; phylum Arthropoda; class Arachnida; order Trombidiformes; family Tetranychidae; genus Panonychus; species Panonychus citri. Next base: position 400,351 of record NW_026515505.1, on the reverse strand, counting down.
AAACACTTTTGAAGCATTTGAGATTAACTCGTTGAAAGTTTTACCAATTATCACAACATCGTCGATATAAGCTAGACAGATTCGATAGAGTAAATCACCAAAAATCCTATTCACGAATTCCTGGAAATAAGCTGGACTATCGGCTAAACCCATGGGTAATCTTTTATATTGATAGATTCCCTTTTCGGTAGCGAAAGCAACTTTTTCTCGTTCTGATGGTTTGAGCTCTATTTGATGGAATCCTTGCGAGAAATCGATCGAGATGAAGTAATTAAAACCTGCCAATGCTTGAATATGATCGTCTACATTAGGCATCGGGAATTTCCTTGTTCGACAGAGAGCATTTAATTCTACGAAGCTAGTGACCAATCGATATGAGCCATTAGGTTTTGGTACGAGAAATGCTGGTGAGCATCCTCTTGATTTCGATGGTTCGATGATATCATTTTCTAAAAGTTCTTTAACTTTTTCTTCCATAACCTCTCTCATTTTTGGACCAAGGCGATATGGATTACATTGAGGGATTGGGTTCATTCCAATGTCAATATTAATATCAACTACATCGGATGTGATTTTTCCAAGATCGTATTTGTGTAAAGAAAATGTATCTTTATACTCATCTAGGAAATTTTCCATCATTGATTTTTCTTCTGGTTTCAAATCGGGTGCGATGTTTTTGATTAGAGTTGATTTTAGATTGTTGATATCACTTGGAAATTCATCTTTCCGTTTATCGAGTTTTCTTTTTGATAGATAATTTGAATCTTCTTTCGCAACATTGATTATTGATAATCGTTGAAATTCATCATCTATTTGTTGATTTTTATTTTTTCTTTTCCGTCGTTTTCTGCTTTTTGGTGAATCGCGAGAATCTATCACATCACTTGACAGTCCAGGTTCAGAAGATTCTGAAGTCACTGACTTCATTGAAGAGGACCTCGAAGACTCGATTCTTTCACTTGAGAACTGAAGGTTGTTGATCGACTCATCGAATTGTTTTCCAAAGGTACGAGGGAAATAGTTAGCGAATAAATAGTCCCAACAAGCTTGAGTTGGTGATCTAATTTTCACTTGAACTGGTTGACCAAAGCGTAAAATTTTAAACAGTTTTGTTTCTTGATTACCGATGATGGTTATAGATGCACTATGAATGAAATTATGACCTAAGATGAGATCATATGACGGGTTTTCGAACACAAATACACGAAGAGCTTCTTCGGTGTAGTTTGGGTAGATTCTGATGAAAATTTGAGTAACTCCGATAGCTTTTACAGGTTCATTTTCCTTGCTGAATCCTCGGAACTCGTGAGCTGATTTATAGATTCTCAATCCTAATTTCCCAGCTAGATCAAGTGACATAAGTGTTGAACCAGCGCCAGTATCTACCAGAGCTTGTATCATTGTACTTTGGTCACGATCGATAACTTGTACTTGAAGGGTTGGATCATTACCACGCGTTGAGAGTGTCGACGAAGTGTTCACTGTTATTGGAGCTTTTTCACCTTCGATCCTTTTTCTTGCTCGACAATCGCTGATTGTATGCCCGTGTTTGCCACAAAATTCACAAACTACTTGTTGATTAGTTGATTGTTGATTTGACTGTTGTTGATTGCACATTTGCGGTTGATTGTTTTGTGTTTGTTGGTTTGTTGGTTGTTGGCTTTGGGTTTGATTTTGATTTGTTTGGTTTTGATTCTGCTGATAATTGTTACTTCTAGATCTTTTTTGATTGTTTCTATTACCTTGATAACCATTTTGATTTGATTGGTTTGGTTGATTTGGATCATTTGTTTGATTTTTAGGATAAGTTTGTCTTTGTGTTTGACCTTGTACTCTTTGCTGATTAGCTAATGAAAGGATTTGATTATTGTTGTAAGCTTTCATTTTAATTAGAACTAAATCTATTGTATTGTAATTCAAATTACTAGTTAATTTTGTTCTAAGATCATAGGGTAAAGAATGAAGAATATAATGCACAATACATTCTTCTGGTATATTTGGAATTTTCAATTCTGCTGCTTTTTTGATTTTCTCTACATGTAAGACTGGATCGTTACCTTTATAGAATTTGAGATTGAAAAGTGTATGAAGAGCTGAAATCATTTCATGGGTTCCTATGTGATTTTCTCGTAATCTATTGCAAACTTGTCTGAAGGTTAAGAAAGGTTCATCTGACTGAAGTCGCTTGACTTCATCATACATTTTCTTTGGTAGATTCAAACAGAGAATTCTCAGTGAGATGGAATCATCAAACTGAAGTATTTCAAGGGTTGATTCTAATCCTTCTAACCATTCATGAAGATTATCTGACTCTTTATATTTTTTGTAAACCTTCAACCAACTAGAATGAAAGTTTGGTTGATTATATTGAGGTTGATCAATAGGTAACTGAGGAGAAATTGTGAATTGATCTTCATGAATTGTGTTCTGAGGAATTTCCTGTCTACTTGTACTTGGTAGAGGAATATTTTCTTTATATTCTTGATTAGCGGATAGAAAGAAAATTTTCAATTGAGGCTCAGTCATCTGACCTTTGAGATCGTCATAAGTCAGTGACTTATCTTCTGATTCGAAATAACCTAAATCAAAGAGTTTTCTAATATTAACATCAGTCATACCATTAGCTCTTAACTTTTTCATCTTATCCGGACAACAAAACCAATCAAAGCAAAAGGGTTTTTGAGGATTTTTTCTTGGATCATCAGAATCACCATAAAATCTCATCATTGTTTCCAAAGCTTCATTGAATCGTCGTGTGAGATAAGCGTCTTTAGGAGTAGTAGTAACACCAACTTCTTTAATGAATCGACTTTTATTTTCTTCTGATTTGGAAAATTCACCAATTGTAATGTCTATTGGCTTATTTGGATCGACCATGATGTCACTTTCAAATGAGTAATAGGATGATGATGAAGAGGTTGAGATGTTTATGATTAAACGTTTTTAAGAGAAGAGAAGATGATGAAGGAAGTGAAAGTCAGTGACTTTCAATTGTTCTTTGAAGGTCACACGTGTAGAAGATAATGAATTGAATTTGGGTGAACACAATTTGAAGAGAGCAGCACAATAAAGTCAGAGACTTTAGGTTTTGGGTTGGCTTATTTTGCCTATTGAAGCACAGCGAAGAGAATATCTTTTAATTGTTGATTAGAGAAAGCTCGGAAATCTCCACCATTTGTGAGGGTGCACAAAATGAGTTCTTGTACGATTGGTGAACTCGGACCAAGATCGATAAAGGGGACAAATTTTCTCTATCTAAGGTTTCAAAAGTCAATGACTTTTTACTAATTAGACTTGACCACAATTAAAATATCACAACAAAGTAAATCACAAAGTAATTGAATTTTAATTAACTCAAAGGTTAGAAATATGAATTGAGAGTAACACAAGAAATTAAGTTGAAATAGAAATTATCAAAATGGAGTAAATAGAAAGAGGAAAAGGAAAAGATTTAAGGTTTAGAGTAACATAAAGGAAACAGTTTATCAATCAACTTGAAAGTAGTAGTGGTGAGTAAAAGCATTTGTTTCTACTGACTTCTGTTAGAAAAGAATCTTCTTTATATTCTATTCTTTTTAACGGCAGAGGGAAATTTGAATTTGATTGACAAATGAAAATTAATCAAAAGAGGGTCGCAATTAGTCACATGAGTGTAAACCCCTTACAGATAGTTAATAATAATTGATAATATAAAAATTGTGTACACTAATTAAACACATTGATTAATGATCAATGTTACGATAGAAAACTGTATTTATAACTCAATTCATTTCAATCAAATTTTGAACAAAGTTCTGTCCATTCTGAAACTCAGCTCAGATCCCAGGATGATTTCCATTGAAATTATCATCTATTAATTTACTACATCAATTTCATCAAGCTCTTCAACCTATCCCATGAAACAAGGAGATAAATTAAAAGTTCCATAATTCCATATGAATAAATATTTTATTTGAAAGCATATTACTAAGCATTATCAGAATAATGATATTATTATTATATGGAATCTGAATTTCCAATAAAAAAACGTAAAAAAGTGCAAAATGTTACAACATTTTAATCAGCTGAAAGGCAAGAGGGAAAAAGGTGAGAAGAAAAAGTTTCAATTCGGAAAAATAATCAATCCTGAATAAAAATATATGTAATATCATGAAATATGAAAGCTCATTGAAATTAATATGTAATAACATGTCGACAGTTATAATGGTATAAACAATTATTCAAGCTTGAATAATGAGAGAGACTCTGTTCAGTTGAGTCAACATATGTAATTTAATTTATCTTCATTTGCATGGTGATATTATCGTTCAGAACTTTTTGTTAGCATTGAACTTTGTCTGAGCAGTAAAAAGAGAGATAGACAAAAAAAGATTTTCATAAACATTTTAAACTCTGAAAAAAATTAGAACTTTCAACACATTAAACGACTAGATAAAGTTCATTGGACAGTCATGAATGAAAGGGAAAAAAATCCATGGAAACATCATGGTGGTGAAAAACAATGTCAACTTTTACCTCAAAGGCATAAATTTGTTACCTGAAATATTGAAAGTAAACAAAAATAGTAGAGAGAAGAAAGAAGAAAAAATTAAAAGAAAATAATATCTGAATGTTTAAGAATTGGTTGTGCAAGCGGAAAAAAAAGAAGTAAGAAAAAGTTTCAAATTCTGATGATTCTGTTAAGTGGAATAAAATTGTTCATCAAAATCTATTATCATATGTGAGAAATAAATTTCAATCATCAAAATGAAAATGGTTATTAATGGTTCCCCTGTTTGAATGAGAGAAAAAAGTTCCTCGAAGTGTTCATGAGGCACATTCAGTTCCATCACTATGTCAGAATTATTTTCAACTTCATTTTTAAGCATAAATTGTGATAATTTATGATAATTTAAGTTTAACAATCTATTTGATAACAATAATATCAATCAACTTTCAAGTTGAACAATTTGTTTCATTTTATCTCATCTTTAATTAAACTTTCATTAAAATCAGACATTTATTAACTTTTCTAATTTTCTTTATGCTCATTTTGAACATTACGATTTCGTGTAGAACAAAGTTTCTTCTTGGTATCGAATATCTTATTACATAATATATCGACAATTTGGCTGTCATATTTATAGCTTCAGAACTTTTCTTTTTCTCTCTATTTTCATAAGCTTATCTACTGTTAAATTGACCTTGGGTCATTAAGGTTGCTGCTAATCATTTTCAAGATAACTTTCAGAGACTACGAACTTTTTTCTATTAAAAAAACTCTGTTGATTCTGTATAAAGTCGTAAGGATGAGCGATAATGATGTGATAACTATCGCTGCATTGATTTCAACTTCTAATGATGATGTTACACGATTTTCAACCCTCGCAATATTGAATCAATTGAGTCGAAAGGTTCAACAGAATCGATTCAATATGTTTCATGGAAAAATCAGTGAAAATGTTGATCATCAAGTTCAATGAATTGACTATTAATCTATTTCTCGTAGATTTCAACGTTCTCTTCTAAATGGTTATATGCATTCACCTTCATCTTGACAGAAAAAAAATGTTTTGTTCACTTTCACGGTGAAATGTTCAATGAGTGGGAGAGATATGACTTGTTTATCTCTCTCTCTCTCTCTCTCTCTCTCTCTCTCATTTATCTTCCGACTCATGAAACTTATATCAATCACTTGATCAAAGTTCAATTGATCATAAATAAAAAAGTTCATCATTCCAAAACATACTAACGGAATTAATATCAATGCAATGGAATTGGATGAAAAGTTTCATTGATTGAATTCACCAAACAAGTAAAATTTTTCATTAATTTCATACACCATGGTGAAAGTTAACCTCCTATCCAGATTGCTAAGTATACATGTATATAAATTCAACATTTATCTGAATCTAAGCGATGATATTGAAACTTTTGTTAATAATAACACTTCATTCAAAAAGGTAATATCATGATGATTATCTGTTACCATGTAATTGAATACATTATCATGTTATCACCATGTAATCAACATGACAAACAAGATAAAGAGATGATTATAATATAATCTTAATATAATCACTTTTAATCAAATATAATAATATCGACTTCCTATTTGAATAATATATCATTTTTCCTACTACTTTTCAAACATTATCCATCCTTCACCGCATCAACTGAGTATATCACCATGAACAATAAGAAGATAACATTAACAACAGCAGTTGGATGATGATGATGACCATATATCTAATCTTATATGTCCAGTTTATTTGTCCATAAGTATTGCGAACAAGTTTTATATCATCATTGTCATAATATCATCGGAAATGGTATCAAATGAAATGAAAGAGAGAAAAATAAGAGAGGAAAAAATGGATAAGATTTATCTTCATCATCATCATAATATCTTCTTATTGGACCATCAGTTGCACTGGCCAGTGGATAATGATGATGGTAATTAAGGACAACAAAAAGTCAACCTGTAATTTCATGGTTGACTTGAACTTTCAACTGTCGATAATGAAAAAAGTTCAGGAAATATCTTATTTAATATATTCCAACTCCTTTCCCCCATATTTTGATCCCTTTTTCCTATTAGAAACTTTTTCTCTCTTCCGGTCAATCCAAATCTTTCAATAATATCATCTATCACATAGAAAGCAATACATTCAGTGCTTTATATCATGTAATATATTGTTCACTTTGAGCTCACTCGGATGATCCTATGACACAAATTCTGAGTAAAATCATCTTATCATCATGATTATCATCCTTCAGGATGAATTATGAATCTCAATCTTTCTTCATCATGAACATGAGTTTAACTTAAAAGGTGTCAACAACAAGAGATAGTTATCACCATGATATCCACCCTGTGACATGATTGAAATTTCATTTTCTTTTCATTATCACTTTTGAAACTTTCTTGGCAAAATCAATGTTATTCAATATGAATATATATATTTTTCCATGTAAATGAATTTCATTCAATCATCGGAATTCAATTTCACATGTCAACAAAATCATTCAAAATCTTTCAATCCTACAGATTGTGACATTAATTTTTACATCCTTATTCATCATAATCACTACAGTTTTACTCAATCAAAGATTATCCTGATTCTTTAAACATTGAATCAGGAAGTAGAAGCAGCCTTAAATCAACCACCTCATGAATGTAATTAAACAAAAAATGTAAACAATTTCAGGGTAAATTGAAAATCTTATGATACTTTTGATTAGATGATTATCATGTTGAAACTATTTTCAAGATGAAATGAGGATGTTATATTAATGAACATGAAGATTATCAACCATCATCAGAATTTCAATCATCTTGAGAACGGAAATCGTCACAATCTGGTGTATACATATGATATTAGTTCATCATTATCTTAATAATCACAAAGAGTGAGAAAGTTACTTGTAAGAAGATGATAAACTTGATCTTCTTTTCCTCCCTGTCACCTAATAGTATCTTAACTTTCTCTTCTACTTCCGTCTTTTCCTCCTGGTTCTCGTCAGTTTTAACTTCCGTTTTCCTTGTCACCCTAAGCTGACTTAGATAGAAATACAATTAAAAATGATGAATAGAAAACGAGTATGATTTTAGACTTGATAATAAAAACAAAGGTGAAATTCAGCGAGAGGGGAAGATCATTAAAAAACGGGAGAGATCAAGAAAGTTCTTGTTTCGACAACGAAGATTCAGGTTAAGATTATTTCCGATTAGTGAAAAGATTTCATGAAAATTACTTTAATCATTCAACTTGCTATTAAATCTTTTGTTCTCATATAAACTTCAAAATTAGATAACATCATGATAATGAACTTCATCTGTTGCAGAATCTGTTTTCTACTTTATGAACTTTTCTCTCTTGATGTTTACATTTAACTTTATTGAATTTTCATCTTCTCAATAAACAATCATGTTTTACGTGATCTCATGAAATGAAATTCACATTCTTTTGGGAATATACTCTAGTAATGATACATTTACAGTCTAATTCAGTTTTTCTCGAATTCAATATTTTCTAATCTTTTTAAATTTTCAACAGATCAAAAGGGTGAAAAAGCTATTCTTCTATCTTATGTTTCTTTAAGTTTCACCAAATATCCACTTTTCTACATGTCAACTTGTCAGAATAGGAACGAACAAAAAATTTAAATTCAAAAGAATACGATGACTTTATCATGTCAAAATTCGAGAAATAACTTCAACTGAATTTCTATTAACACGATGAGCTACCTAACTTGAAAGGTCTAACAGAATGATACTGGACTTTCCGTACTAGCTTTTAATTAGAATGCTCCATTATTATGACTCAATTTCTCTAAACCTTCGTCCGAAATGTTTAAATAACACAATTCACGAAGGAAATATAATCATATAGCCACAATGTCTTTCGATTATTATTCAACGAGAAATTTTTCGATTTTTCTCTAGTAAGGGAAAATGTATTATATCTATAATATATCTCCACCAATTTCCATCTGTAATGCAAAGCCATTTCCATCCCATTTTCAAAAATTCTCGTGCCATTTCTAGTACAAAAAAGCTAAAAAGTAGATTTTTAGGGAAAGGATTCGTAAAATATTATCTCGAACCGCTACTAATCATACATGTATTTCCTATGAGGAATACCATTGCTTTGATAACATAAGATAGTTTTGTACCAGAATTTTTCAGAATTTTGGTGGCCTTTTCTCTCATACAAATTATATCATATTTATTAATTAATTTTGATCGCACACAAATCACTAGTATAGAACCGTACGCTTCAAATGCATCCTGTGTTTTTTTCATGCACCGTACGCCTCTAATGCATATCAGTTTTAGTGCACTTACGTGTGTTGTGAATCTAAATTCAAATACTTAATCAAATGTTCACCTGATTAGTTTTTAATTGCTTTTTTTCTAAAATGAATAAAAGGAAAAAATAAAAGTCATCTTATGAGGCGAAAATAAATAACAATGCAGGTGATAAGAGGCGCTTTACATTGAAAAGGGCCGTCCCACTAGTACAACCTTCCTTAAGAAGAGCTCCAACATCTCGCTTTACTTCTTCAGAATATTCACTTCTCTCGAGAACTTTGCCATCATGTCTCGATGGAACAAGGAACCAAGGATCAATCCAGGGTTTCAAATGTCTTCTAGGGACATATTGATTTATTGCTTCTTGTATCTATCGTTCGCGGCAGTTTATTTCAAATCTTTTTTGTAATTGCGCACTCTTTTTTGGAAAAATATATCAAGGCTATTAGTAGCGGCTAAATTTCTATCACAATAACCACAACTATAAAATATTGAAGTCTTTCCAATATCTTTCCGAAGATTGCCAAGGCTCTCCATGAGCTTCCGATTTTTTCCTTGATAGCTTCAATTGGTTTTTTAAGATGTTCTGATGGATTTGAAAATATACATCCTTTTTACCCCTCGATCCATAAAAAATTGTATTCTCGCGCATCAAAGATTGGGCCTTCTTCCCAAGCTGTCAACTCTACCGGATACTATGCAGGTCCGGTATGAGGCGAAAATAAATAACAATGCAGGTAATAAGATGCGCTTGACATTGAAAAATTCAGTAACAAAAACACGTAAAATAAACAAGTCAAAAGTTAAAGTGCACGGAAAACTGATCTGCATTAGAGGCTTACGGTGCATTAAAAAGTACAGGGTGCATTTGAAGCGTACGGTTCTATACTACTCAAATTTGATCTAATTTTCGTTGCAATAGTATATATAAAGTTATTAGTGGTTTCAGCGGTGGTACAGCTTTGCAGTCGGTATTTCAGCTATTAATTACTCTTGCTTAGGAGCTTAAGCTGACTATCCTTATATAATTAATAATAATGTTCAGCGGGGAAAACAGTTCAGCCAGAGTTTCAGAAACAGCTATTAATTGTTCTTGGCCAGGAGCGTACGCTCACTGTCCTCACAATTAATAATAACACAGCACAAAATATGAATTCCAATTCATTCACTTCCATGAGAATAGCCAGTTCGATTCCTAAAAGAAATTAATTAATTAAATCAAAACTGATTCAAAGTTAATTAACAACAAAAAAATTAACAAAACAACAACAATATCAATAAAAATAAAATTAACAACAGCAACAATAATAACAATCAAATCAAAATTAAAAATTAACAATTAGTTAATTCATTGTAGGATTAGATATAGAGAGAAATTAATTGAAAAGAAAGAGAAAAGAAAATAATGAAAGAGGAAGAGAAAGAGGATTTCTTATCCTTTGGTTTTTCTTTCTCTAAAAATCAACTTTACATTACATATAATATTGTAATATCTTTCAACTCATACATAAAATACATAAATATGTATATTAATTGCTTGGTGAATTCAAATATTTCTTTCTTCATCAATGGTGGTCAACAACACTACATAGATAAAACAATAGAAAAACCTTTTATTAATGGTCGAAATAATTATGAAGAATCACTGTTATCGTCGAGTTCAGTTTCATCCCCTTGGAAAATTACATTTGATTCCATTGTAGTATTATAATTTTAGCTTGAGTAAAATGCGATTTGGAAATCATATCATTAAAAGTTTGCACATCATATATTTATTCATGGTTATTTTGAAAGATTCTCTGAAAACCCAATTGGATAATTCAAATATCATATGGTCAGATTTATTGATGTGATATTTTGTTTCCTTTTTATTAATGTTTATCCAATTTTCTGGAATGAAATTGAATCATAACAGCTAAAAAAGAATTGTTTCCCCTGAGCCTGTGAAATATACCCTGATTTCATTTCGTGCCTGATTCTTGAAATAAGAGAAAAGCAAGTTTTGGTCAATGGAGAAAATGAAAACGGTAACAATAAACAAAATGATGATCAAACAATTTACACTCTTTTTGTTTTTTCATAATGAAGACTAATAAAAATTCAGACTCTCATGAGGTCGATTACAATAATCTTTGAATAATCAGCAACTAGATTGGAATCTTAATGGCTAAATTTACCGTTAGATAGTCCAAATGACTCAATTTTGTCCAATTCACTTTGTCTAGTTACCTTATCATTTAATAGTTTGAATATTTTTCCATCAGGAAAAGTTCAATTCATTATCGTGTCTTTTTCATGAGCTAAATTCAGTCACTATCGATTATCTACTAGGAAGATGATTAATGAATCGGTTCAATAATCAATAAATTAAACTTTCAAACAATTGAATTGAACATTTGTTTGATTCAATGATTATCAAATTGGTAATTAATCAAATAGTACAATTGATATTTAAATGTTGCTTTAATTCAATTGATTCTGTATTAATTTTTTGCATTCTAATTTCTAATTGTATTGTTGATTCTGTTCATTAACAATAATCAATTCGTTTTCATAGTAGAAAAAACAATGATGATTATCAATATTGAGTTAACTGATTGTTGGTTTCAGAAAAGAGCACAAAGTTTTCAATTGATTATAATTCAATTGAGTTGATGTAATGTTAATGTTATTGTATTAATTTGACAATGAACAAGATTAATTGTCAATTGTTGTTGTTTTAATCTGTTTTCTGGTTGATCATTTATCAACTGATTACAAGAAATGTCACAATTAAATTCATTTAACTTCAGAAAAGTTTCTTCAGATTTTCATGATTTTCTCATGGAGATAAGTTTATAACCCAATTCATCTTAATCACGAGGTAATCGAAACAATTGCAATTATTAGTAGAAAAGTTTTCTCATAAAATTGATTGAATTTTATTTCTCTCTAATTCAAATTCTTCATTAAACTTTTTTCTCTTCATTATAAAAAGTTCAATAATAATAATATTCTGAACATTATCTTCCCATGCATGTGATGATTATTAACACAAATCAGCTGATCATGAGATTATTGATCATTAATCAACCTAAAAGTGATAACTGGTTATTAAGTTTTCATTTTTGAGGTTTGATCAGGATGAAAATTCTGAAAATCGTGAACATATGAAATTGAAAGACAAATAATATTTTTTACTCTTTGTTTCAATAATTATTACCAAATGTCTTATAATAATAGTATAGCAGCAATTAATTTATCACCAGAGATAATTATCACTTGCGATGATTGATGATTAATGGTAATCAGCACTTTAAAAAACAATAAATCAATTGAATTAATCAAGATCAAAGTTAATCAAAGTTTGCCAACAAGATTAATCTAAATTGTTTGATGATACGATGATTGGCTCACTAGGAAAGAAGTGAAAAAAACTTCTTTTCAATATAATTAATAATAATTACGTGACAATTAAGCTTTTCAACCTTTTTCACTATTCCAACCTTGATTATTACGATAACAATCAAAAGATATGATTACACTTAAAACACTTGGATGAAATTACTGAAATTAAGATTTTCGGATGAAGGGAAAAAAGTTAATCATTAATCAAGAGAAAAACAAGTAAATCAATTTATCAACTCGATTCAATTTGAGTTGGATTTTTTTTCCTCAGGAAATAATATGATTATCATGCTCATCCATCGTCCATGATGGTGAGGATTGTGTGTGTGGTTACCCTGAAGACGAAAATTGATAAACTCAAATCAGGTTCTGATTAATCTGATAGATTTAAAAGGTTTACACCATTGATTGTTATCATGATTGATAACGGTAACACTTTAATAATATTAATAAATTGGGCAACATGATGAAGATGAAAGAAGAGAAAAAAAATTCTGATCCGATTTTGGATCCAGAGTATTATTTTCATGGTGATGATTCATAGACTTGGAATTATCATCATTCCTTGAATTTGAACAAAATAATATTAATAAGAACTTTTCTCCCCTCTTTTATCGTGATTACGTTGAGATTTTTTCTTTTTGAGACTTCTTTCTCTCAATGAGAACTGATTTCGATATTTTCAGATTCTATGCTATCAGATTGTAGTCTAATCATTTTTTTATTGTTTCATCATGGAAGGTGTTAAGCTAAGGCTTAGCTTGAAAATGAAGCTAATATGCTGAAAAGAGTGAGATAGATGATGAAGATAAGGTCGATGATGAAATATCTTCATGTTATGTGTTCATGTACTTTCAGGGGAATCTGAACAATAGGAAATTATTATTACTATTATTATTATAACAGAGTGTTTGAAAGAGAGAGAGAGAGAGAGAGAGAGAGAGAGAGAGAGAGAGAGAGAGAGATAACAAAAAGTTCTAATAAAAGTAGATTTCCTTTCTTAATAAGTTTCGATTCCATTTTTCTTTTCCTCAATAACTTTTTTCTTTTTATTCTCACTTCAACTCGAAATTGAAGATCGAGCTCCAACTGAACTTTCCAAGAAAATACTGAAGGCGGATTGGAAATGAAAAAGAAAATAATTATCATGATAATCTTTATTCTTCTTTTTTATTCCTTTTATTAGTTACATGTTATCTTTTCTTATTTCACCCCAATCTTCATCCACTTCTATTATAAGATTATCACCATACCTCTTACATAGCTTGAAGCGAAATCCTGATGATATTCATCGGAATATTTCACAATTTTGAATGAAAAAAATGCAATTGTTTCGATAGTTTTTTTTCTGTTAGAACGTTTTTTTCCTTCTCCTTATCTCTTTTACCTTATTATCCCTACCCACCTTCAGTAATAATAATACAATTGCCTCAGGTTATTTGAGTTGAAAATTATCACGAAAAAGTATAAACATCCGATGGGAATGAGAGTGTGGGAGGGGAAGTGAGACAGTGGCGGGAAAAAACTTTCCATTTCTTGTATTAATTTGAATTGAGTGTTGATTTTATCATTTTTTTATTTTTTTTGTTGATGAGATGAATACATAATTTGAATAGCAATTTAAATTTCCGAAAAGTGATCATCAAAATTAAACTTAACCTTGATAAACTAATAGATAAGAATTATGGAAATGAACACTTATGAGTTAGAGTAAAGCAAATAAAAAATTCTGAACTTTTAATAGCAGAAAAGAGTAAAAAAATTTGTGGTGGTTATCGAAGAAAATTCAAGGTTCGAACTGAATTTCGAACAGTTTTCTTCGACTGAATTGAAGGCACAGTGTATTAGGTTTTTTGCAGTTTTTCGGTTTTTTCTACCTCTCATGTTTTCACCTGAAATCCAAGATTAGGATGATCGAGTTAAGGTTGTTCAGATTCATCAATAAGATTGAACTCTCTGAAAGATTCTGATCGATGGAACTTTTTTTGTTCATTCTCTTCATTTTCAAATGTACCCAACCAATTTAACCAATTCAGCTTCAAGTTCAAAGTCAAAGGGTGATAATGGTTTATGGTGATCACTGCTCAAGGGAAGGGATGAAAATCAAAATATCAACAAAAAGTTCTGATCGATGGTGAAAGTGAGTCTACTCCCCACCTCGAGGTAGCATGATAATGATATAACATTGTCACTTGTGAATATGAATGTAGCTTAAGGTGATAAAAATTGACAGACCCTGATGATGATAATGTTGTTTTCAAGTCAAGGTTGAATATGAATAACTTGATGATAACTTAATGTCATCATTTTTACCGTTATCATGTTAAAGGGATGTGAAAATCTGAAGAAACTGGAAACTGTAGTTACCATGGTTATCCAGAGTTTTCTCCTTCTTTAGATTAGAATATTATTTTACTCATAAAATCACCATGAAAATCTTTGTCTCCTTAAATGGGAATAAATAAGATATGATATTAATCATCATCATCATCATCATCATGGTGAAGTTGAGGGAAAGGACAAAATGGCAAGAAAAAAGTTCTTATGATAAGTTTATCGAAAAAAAAGAAGAGACCTTTTCATGGAAACTTTTTTTTCTTCTCTCAATTTCTTTATAATATACAAACAGAACTTTTCCTTATAAATATATTCTCAGATGAATATAATTCTGAAATCGAAATCCATACACAGAATTGTCATTTCGATTTTTTTTCTCCTTTTTTCTTCTTTCTTATCATGGAAATATTACTTTATATCGATTTCATGATGAAACTTTATCACAATTTTCTCATGAGTATTTGTTTGTTTCTTATTTTCATTGACAATGAAAATTTCAACAGTTCAAGATGAGTAAACATGTGAAACTTTTTCTCTCTCCCCACAAACTTGAATCAAAATTCATTCAATATGATTTATCATTCGATTGATTCTGTTTCCGCTTTCAGAGCTAATTCCATGCGGAACAAAATCTATACCATAATAACGGTGTATAATTCAGTTCATTGAGCCAAGAGTGAGAAATCATTTACTCAACAAAACAGAAATCACCATGAATATCATGTCTGTCACCATGTTATTTATTGTCAATCATGACCATGGTACTTACAGGGTAACATATAAATTAATCAATTCTAAAAGGTAAATAAGTGGAAATGGAAAAATGGATGAAAAATTTCCCATGTAAATGAATTTTTCCCTCTGAATCAGGAGAAAGTTTTTTTCTCATTTCTTTTTCAGTTCGATTCAAATCTAATCATATTTGACATTCAAATGATTTGTCTGGAATAAGTAACAAGGCTGATCAACAGATTAACTCGAATGAATAATATCGACAATTTACATGATACAAAATCCAACGATAAAACATGATGAGATGAACGATTCATAAGCAATAGGAATTTATTCAAATCTGATGATCAATTTGAGTAGAATCCTTTTTTTTATTTGTCTATTCAGTATTATGGAAGAAAATTTCACTTTCATGAAAACATGGAAACTGATCAATTGTTTACAGGGAAGATTAAGAAAACAAGAATAGGATTTTTGAGCATTAGAAAATCATCAGAATGATGGTGATGATGATGATGTGGGTGAGAATCAACATCTTATCATGGATTGCCTTTGGATCGTTATTGTTACTCATTGTATCTTGTTGATTGCTTGTCTTTTAATGGTTCTTGAAAATGTTGAATAACAACAAAGGGAAAACAAGGTCATCATGAAACAGGGAACCAACATTAGTTTTGAAGTGTTCAGGTAAACGATAAGTTAACGTGACCAGGGTAATTCAGTGAATATTGAATAAACATGAAGATTTGCTCCTCATCCTCATCCTTATCATCATCATGCATGAAGAAGAGGTAATAATATATTTAAGAAGATAAAGTTTCCAAGTGAGATTCAGAGGGACGAAAATTAACAAGAAAACGATTCGTTATTTCATTCAAATGAATCAATTTGGATGAATTGAATTTCGGTGCTTTTTGAGTACTCAAAAACTCAGTTCTAATAAAATCAGTTGATGAAATGGTTTCTTCAGAATCTCATCGATAGATATTGACAGTGTCCAAAAAGATCAAAAGGAAACAGGAAGAAGGTGAAAGAAAACAAAAACAATGACGAAGAAAGTTTCCCAATCCATCCTAAGCCTTTACCCATGGTTCCTATTGAGAACAAGAGTAATCAGATGACAAATTTCAACTTCCTGGTAAGAACCATGAACCAATACCCAGGGGAGATTGAGCTTTGAACAATTTGAATTAATTAGTTTCAAACGTCAACTGTTGATTGATTTTCTTGCAATTCAGTCAATTTCAATTTCATTTCCAATGCACAAAAATTGGAATCACCAAAACAACACCAATAACCTCAACTATTAATACATAGAGCTCAATGTTATTGTTACTGTTTTTTTACAATATTTGTGTATCCATGTAACTAGATCATCCTTATCATCATCAATAACAATTTCATCTTTACAATTGATGTAACATTTTTCCATGTCATTGGTCATCAAGTATCTTCAACTAATATCATCAATTTATCAAAATAAATAACAAACATCGACATGAAACAAATACAGGGAATAGAAATTTTTTCGTCCATAGGTTGATCTTAACTCCATTTCCATGACATAATAAATATCAGATGATGAAGTAGATGAGATGAAAAAAGGAACACAATTTGTGGTCAACTAGTTTTCCTCATCTCAAGTCTCTCTCTCTCTCTCTCTCTCACTCTTTTTACTATTTTTCATTGGACTGACCATTCATCTACTTTGTGTAGTAACTTTTTCATACACATTGCTTTAGATTCAACTCTTGACCAATGGTCACACTTGACCTTAGATATACATGGCGATGTACACTGAACCTAAACCATTGTCCATCACATTTTATAATCAATTGAATCATTGGATCATAATCTAATCTAATTAATAGTGGATTGGTCAAGTAAACAGTTTTCAATTGAATAAAATTTTTGTCCTCCTATCAAGTTTATCTAAAGGATTATCTTGTTGCCAGAATAAACTTTTTGGTTAATTAATCAACATGTTGGTTGATTAGATGTTGATTTTGTTTCCCTTTTCTTAACTGATTAGATTAATTAACTTTATCATTTATTATTTTTAATTAACTAATCAAACATCTTGTAAACACTAATCATCCCTGTTTTCCTGATAATGTTGATACTTGATTAATGATAGTTGATTAGTGATAAAAGATGAGCAATTAAGTGAAATGGTTCTTGTGATTTTTGTTGTTATTTGTTACAATTTATGAAAATATCAGATTCCCAGTGGTCAGTTAATCGTTTCGTTGGGATAACATGATACAATTTGTAATATAAGATGATGATAATTATCATCAAAGTAATTACATCATTACATCAGAAATGATTTCGATTATTATTGAAACAAATGATTGTTATTGTTTTTACTTGGAAAATCAATAAGCTGATCGTCATAATAATTAATATCTTGGTTATCAGAGTTGATGGAGATAAAAATTAAGGATCAAATTGATTCTTATACTGTGATTGATATTGACAAAGTTCAGGTGATTTACTAAATTAATTGAAGTAAAAGTTATTCCAACATGTTTCATTGACTATCATTCCACTATGCTGGTCAGTTTGACGATGACTCAGCTCATGTTAATAAAAGATTGTATCATGAAAGGAAAGTTTTGACCACATAAACAACACAAAACACTCAAATAAGGAAATGAATTGAATCCTCTGATTGAGCAACAAAAGGATAGAAACTGGATTGAAACTTATGACCCTGAAACACTCAGATAGAGAGAAAATTGTTCAATAGAAAATGAACCGAAAACTTTTTCTCTCACTCTGATAAATCCAATGGTAGAGAAAATAAGAAAAAAAAGAAAAATCAACTTTCTGAGTTCTTTTCTGATCTCTGGATGGACAAGAAATTTGTCAAAGGTTTTTTTCGCATCTTCCCCTCCGGGTCATCTTTTAATAGCCTTAGAGTAAAACTACAAATAGTGAGAGAGATAATATCATCTCTCTCTCTCTGTTAATCTCTTCCTTTCTTCATGGTTACACCAACAATGAGCTATCATGTGTTGAAAAGATGGGCAAGGTTACAATTGATAAACTTTCTCATGTTATCTTCAGGCTGTGAGGCTGAATAATAACAATGGAAAATTTTTCAAGCTTATCTATGCTTTTTTCATCATTCTTTCCATTGTTATCACTGGAAAAGTTTTTTTTCACTATGTTCAGCTCTGAACTTTCCCCCTGAAATATAATTTTACGTTACAATGACCAATTGGTCAGTTATCTTTTAAACTTTCATGATGACAATTCCCAAGAATTGTCTGTTAACATTTTTTTCCCCAATGCAAGTAAACTCAACATATTCACATTTTCTTCATGATGAAATGTTAATGTTTACTTGATGAAACCACAAGGAAAAGGAAAACTGTTCAGAGTAATCGTTATGTTGAATAGTAATTGCGAACCTTTTTTTTTCTTGCAACTTTACTAACTTTTTTCCACCGCCCACCCTTGGTGAAACCTTCATGGTGTTTGCATATTAAGTTATCAATCAATGAAAGATGATAGATTTCCATGATGGTGGGAACTTATTTCTCCCTTCTCAGAATGTTTTTAACAGCTTCTCATCAAATATCATCATTATCATCATCGTTATTTTGGTGATAATGTGTCTCTGGAAATTTTTGTGGTTCTACTTTCACCCTGCCCTACCCTCATCTCCATCTTGCATCTTGATACCAATGAAATTATCAATCAATTTTGTTACTTGTCATATGCATGAGTTTCATGGTAACAAACTGAATCCACTGAAAGGATTTGAAAAAGTTTTCTATTCAATTTTATTCCAATTTTTTTCTTCCTCACTCATTTTCATCTTCATCATCATTAGCACCAGGGAGGGAAATGAAGACTCAGGGAGATTATGAGAGAGAAGCTTAAAAGTGTCAAAAGCAAAATTTTGAAGAAAAAGTTGTGAAAATTTTGTTTTTCTTTTCTCCATTTGAACTTTTCAATTCTAATGATTCTCATTAAAATCACACAGTCATTACGATGTTGATGATGGTGAATAATTATCACCATAAATAGTTAATAATGATTCTCCTTGCAACTCCCATTAACGTTGTACGAAAATGAAGTAATTGTTTATCTCTATTGATGATTCATCATGAATTTTACAGAACTTTTTTTCACTCATTCTCTTTTTTTTTCTCTTTTCTCTAATTACAGGTAAGCATTTGGTTACTGTTGGAACTTAGGAGATAATTTCAGTGATACAAACCCTGAAAACTGCGAAGAAAGTGAATGTTGTATTTAAAGTTTAATCATATCATTGGAGAGACAAAAGAACATGAGAAAAAAACAAGAAGATAAATGAAGATAAACTTCAGTTCGATTCCCAGTCCAGTTCTAAAAAGAACTGTTGTTCTGTTTAAAAAAAAGTCTTTTCTCATAGAAAATGGTCATGATTATCTATCATTGCAATGATAGATAATCAAATGGTCAGTTGATCAATTGTCCGACTAGAAGTGGAAGAGAAAAAAATAACATTCAACTCTATGAATCTCATAGGAAACAGTTTGTTCATTGAGTTACCCTCATGTTTTCATTAGGAAAATTTTCCCTCTTCCCTTATCCACCCTCAGAACTTTATCATGATATTACTATCATCATCATTCCAGTAACTATTATAACTGTTATTATCCTGAAATCCAATTGAACATGAGTTTTACATTAACAGGGTTTCCGTTTCTCATGAAGATTATGAAAAACAATGAAAAGATTCATGAAAAAACGGTTCAGTTTTATATCTTGATCCAAACAATGAAAAAAAACAAACTACATGAAATGACTCAGAACTTTGATTCATTGGTTTGCATTCATTTAGATCATTTATTCATCACCATGAATTCAGAGTTATGATGATATTAAATAGTAAAATAGAAACACACCTAACAATCATCAATCAATTTAACTGACTGAACAATAAGTCAGAACTTTTCTCAATCATATTGTTTTCCTGATTCATGATAATTTACAATTTTTGTCTCTCTCTCTTTCTCTCTCTTACAAATCGTCATCTGAATTGAACATGAACCAAAAATCACCATGAATATTAAGAGATAAATAAGAATCTGAATAACAAAACTAAAAGCATTTTCTCCTAACTTTCCCTCCCACTGACCATCATCATCACCACCACCATAAGAACCATGTAATCCTTTGGTTGACCATTCAGTCCCCATTCCCTTTCATGGTCATCATGAATAAAAGGAGAAATATTTTTAATCCATTAAGTAAAATGGACAAACAATGTTATTTTTGACCATTGAAAATCCAAAGAATAAGAATTATCTTTCATCATGAATAAGAACTTTTTTCTCCTCCATGATAATATCCATGCAAGTATATAATTCAGTATTATCGTAATAGTTACAATCATCATCATGACGATAAATCTATTTTATGATACATATTATCATGATTAAATTGATTCAATTTCAATTCTATGTGTAAACAATTTATTTCAATTATCAGTCGTTTATGTGATGAGAAAAATAATCTTATCATGATTTATATTATTGTTGACAATTTAATTGTTACACTAAACTGTTGACAATTACACT
Source organism: Panonychus citri (assembly GCF_014898815.1). NCBI lineage: Eukaryota > Metazoa > Arthropoda > Arachnida > Trombidiformes > Tetranychidae > Panonychus > Panonychus citri. The sequence goes on along the minus strand of NW_026515505.1, from coordinate 379,519 downwards.
TAATAATTTAATAATCATTCTCATAGATTTTGATTGTGTTTCAAATATCAAATTGATTTCAATTCAAAAATCACCATCAATTTGATTGTTAATATCAAAGTTAATGCTTGAAATTTGATTACTTTTGTTTTTACAATGATTGATTGTTTTTGTCTTAATTGTTGATCAGTGTCAACATTTAAATTGCTATCTATTGTTTATGGTAGATGAAAGTAGGAAAATAAGTAACAATTAATTGATTTTTGTGATTTATCATGAACATAATCATTAAATTACTTGTTGATTGTTATGATCATTTGATAGTAAACAATTTGGAAAGTTTTTTTTTATTAAGATGATGATAATGGTAATGTAAATGGAGATCACATTTCAGATTTAGAGTAAACAATTAGTTGATTGTTAATGATTGAATTTTACATCATCATTACTCCCATGCCATTCACTTTAAGGTTGATTAGTTAATTCACTTATTCAAGAGTAACATGAGATTGAGTTGAAAGTTAATTCAGTTTTGGATTAAGATGCCTGATGATTGTTAAGAGATGGTGATGATGATGATGATGATGATGAAATCATTATCAACAATTGAAAGATTTTCTTGAAGAGGTTGATGAAGATAAGAGGATGAAAAAGATTACGATGGTCAAGACTTGACCAGTTCTATTGTGTTTGAATAGTAATAGTTAAGTAATGAAGGTTAATTAGTGAGAAAGGGTTTCAGTCTGTCTACTTGAAAATTATCATCACCCAAACATTATCTTCATTCACAACGTTACCATCGTCATCATCATTATCTTCACTGTCTCTATCAGTCTTCATTCATTATCATCTTCATCCTTTTCCTTTGATGACAGTTAATTTAATGTCATATCAAAGATTCAATGGTTGGTTAATTTCTTGAAAATGGTTGACCCATGAGGATTCACAATAGATTTAAAAAAGATGATGAAGATACTTGAAGGGAAAGAAGATGAAAAAAAGACTAAGATGATGAGGATGAATCTTCACAACTATTGGTTATCATCCTAATCATTATCATTAACTTTTCCTTTAAGAGAGAAGAAAAAAAAAGTTCTGATTAACCTTGAATACTATTGAATGTAATTTAGTGTTGAGTGTTTTCAGCCTAATGAATTTGATTCAGTGGTTGAAACTAAGTTTCATCTTAAAGATGATGACGATGATTATGATACTTGGATGCTGAGAATGATAATAATGAAAAGAGATGATGAAAAGTGAATGAATATTTGAATCAAAGGAATAAGATGTTATTATGAAACTTTAGGATAACGAGTCACAATTAAGCTTTGAGTGAGTAAGAAGAAGACGATGATGATGATAAGGATGAAAAAGCTTCTATCAAATGGTTAATAAGCCATAACATGTAGAGAAATGTTCAATGTCGATGGGTAAAAAAGTTCGAGTTTCTTTTTTTCTTTTTCTCTCTGTACCTAGTATTCTGAATCTTGTAACTTTTTCTGTTCTTTTTTCGTTCTCTCGGATCAATCATCAATATTTTCGTTGAAGATGATCGACTCTTACGAAGAATAAGTTGATCGAAGCTCATCTCATCTCCATGAATATTATCATGATATTGTTGAGATAGAGTTTCTTTCAAAAGCATCCGTATCTCTCTTACTCACTCAATAACTCTCTGTGAATATTTACTATCTTCCATCATCTTTATCATCCTTTACCTTCAATAACTTTTCAAGGTGAACAATTTGCTCGCACTGATGTTAAGTTACCTTTTTGTTTCCTTATTATTACAATTTTAACCATTAAACACAAAGGATCAAAAGTTAATCCAGTTACTTAGCTTGTTTAATGATGATGATGAAGATGATGATTAGAAGATGAATCAAAAGAGAAAAGTTTATCCTCATCTTTTTGTTAACTTTTCTATTCTTTTCAATGTAACAATTATTTTTTTTCTCTTCTTCTGTGTTTCACCAATAATCCGATTTGAACATTTCTATTATTGTTACGACTTTTCCTCGATTTTCAGTTCTCTAAATCCTTAATTTAACGAAGAGAAAACCTTAATGATTCGACATTTTCTTTTTTCATCTTGATCTAATTGGTTCTAATAGATTGCTCGAAGGCGAGTTAAAAATCGACCCGGTAACAAGTCAGTTGTCCATGTAAAAGCGGATGACAGTTTACGAAGCACATTAAATGGTAAACCATTGGCATTAGTTGAGACTGAATATCAACAGCGTACCAATGGTGGGGGTAATAATAATAATCTTGGTTCGACAATTAAGCCGATCATCATTGAGGAATCACGATATTCAAGAAGTGATGAAAATGATGACAGTTCATTGGAAAGAGGCTGTGGTGGTGGTGGGTCAGGTATTTCTGTTGGCATCGGGGGAGATAATTCAGATTCTAGTTCATTTAATATGTTGGCTCAAGTACCAAACTGTGATAACAATAATAGTAATAATAATAATAATAATAATAATAAAGGTAAAGGTGATAAAATAATGTCACCAGCATCAACGACGAACCTCGGTTCTGATAAGGCGATTCGACTTCGATCTAAAAAGGATTCGTCAAACAGTAAACGTGAAGGTAAAACGGCCAAAATATTGGCCATTATTACGGGAATTTTCATCGTCTGTTGGTTACCCTTTTTTGTAAATGCTCTGGTTTCAGCTCTTTGTGGTGAATCTTGTGGGGTAGGTCCACCATTGTACAGTATTTTCCTCTGGCTGGGTTACGTTAATTCCCTTCTTAATCCTGTAATATATACAATCTTTAGTCGAGATTTTCGAAATGCTTTCAGACGAATCTTATTCGGTGCTAATACAAATCGAATGTAAAAAAAAGGAAAACCAAACTTCCACCACCACCAAGAATCCATCACAATGTTGCGTTCATTTCCTGGTTCGATATCTTCGATGATATTTTCCGTTCTCATCTCTTGATCTTTATCATAAATTCCCATGGATTCCAAGATACATAAAGAAAACAACAGGAAAATCATGTTGACATTTGAGATAATTAAGGATAACACACTGATCATCATCATCATCCAACTGATGCAAAGGGTAAACATTGACAAAAATAAAAAATAATGATGATACAAATGAAGACAAGAGGAAGACAAAAATACTTAATAGTAACAAGCAGATACGAGTAATGTTATATATTATATACAAACAACAATAATAATATAAATACATTTACTAATACATAATAATGATAAAAAATAATACTAATAATATAATCAAGGAATAAGAAAAATATAACTAATGCTAATACAATATAAATATAATCACTGATGAAATAATCAACGATGATAATATTAATAATAATAATAATCATAATAACAATAAATATAATCAAAATAAAGATAATGATGATAAATAATAATAATAACTGACCTCTAATGATATTGGTTGATGAAGATAAGGGATGAAAGATGATGATGACAAAACTCATGTGTATTATTTATATAATGTGAATATCTATTGGTAATTGTAACTGATTAACTCATTGATGATTTGGGCTTTTAATCAATTTAATTTGTCACCGCAACACTTTGATTGTTTACCATTAGTTTACCTTATTGGTAATGTAATATTGATGATGATTTACTTTTGGTTGTTGATTTAATTCATGTTACGATTTTGTTTTTGGTTTGAAGTTAATTGTCAACTAATTTTCGTGTTCATTGATTAGATGATTAGGTTTGTGTTCACTACAACTTACAGTTTGTGTTTGTAAGTTGTAGTGATTAGTTGATTTGAATGAATGAACTTTTTTTCTGGTGAGTATTATTTTCCCATCATCATTGGCATTGGTGATCCTGACCACATCATCTTGGACATCATCATTGACGATGGACCGGTCATCATCATTGGTGATGGACTTCCCATCATCATACCACCAGAAGTGGGCCAGGTCATTCCAGGTGACATCATCATCCCTCCACTCATCATTTTTTTACTTCCATCCATCATTTGATTACTATTCATTTCCGTTGACATGGTCATCGGCATTGTCATGGACATTGAGACAGGCATCATCATGGACATGGGAGATGAGACTGGAGATGGAACCGGGATAGGAATCGGTATTGGCATCGGCATCGATGACGGCATAGACATGGGCATGGACATTTATCTAATATTCATAAAATCAATCAATAATCAACAATCAATTCTATTGTAATATTAACTTGCTCAATAAAGAAACTGATTGTCAACAGGTAATCACATTTACCTTGACAATTTATGAATGAAATGAAAAGGAGATGAAAATGAAACTTTCTAATTATTGATCTACTTACGGTAACATCATGACGCTGGGAGACTGAGGAGCCGGTGGTTGAGCCATTTGAGCCATCGAGGGCGATTTCTCGGCTGAATAGACTTGCATGACTGGACAACAACCCTTCCACCTCCACCTCCACCTCCTCCATCGCCATCGCCTCCTTCACCCATTGATTTTTTCATCATCATCATCTCACCTCCATCATCCATATCCATCATTGGCATCATCATTGACTGACTGCTCATTAAATCAGCCATTTTATCATCTTTGTCACATTCTGTTAAAAGTAAAACAAAAACAAATTGATTTACAATCAGATTACATCACAATTAGAGTTAATTAATTGCTCTGATTACTTTAGCTTGATAAGTTGTCAGGGTTGATAGACAAAAACAAAAGACAATTTTAGCTTATGATTAAACAGTGAATATTACATTTAATGGACAGAAAAAGAAAAAGAAAACAATTAAAAAAAGAATACAATTAAAATTAATGAATTAATTGTCGTTATTTAAGTTAATTGACATCATTCTCGTTCTGATTAAAGTTAATCATAAACACTGAGAGTTTTTTAAATTATTATGACAACATAACGATTACATTTCTTTAAATTGTCAACTCAAGTTATCATTCAATTAATTTAGTTTTGTTTCTCTCTCTCTCTCTCTCTCTCTCTCTCTCTCTCTCTCTCTCTCTCTCTCTCTCTCTCTCTGGATAGTTAATTAACTAATTGCTATTAACAAATGAATCAAAAATGATGAAATAATTATGATAATCGAATAGAATTACGATTAAAAGAAGATGAGAATAGAAAATTATAACTGTTCTTATGAAGAGAAAAAAATCTTTTCTTCTAATCGAGATTAATTGAACTCAGAATAACTAGATTAAGGAATTGTTGGGACGATGATTTACTAATCACTGAATTAGATTAAATTTCTTTTCTCGGGAATAATTGGAAGTTCATTAGTTATGATTAGTTGATTCACTTTGCATAATTCTGCCGATTGTTGAGTTGAAGTCGATGAATGATTTTTGGTTGATTGTTATTGATTGATTTTCTTAGTTGTTGTATTAATTTGGTTAAGGTAATCAGAGGAACAATTAGTTAATCACTTACCCATCTTCTTGAGCATCTTTGAAGCCATTGTTTTACCATTAAGAGGATGAATAAACACAATCATCGTAATTAAAACGATCCAGACAATTAATAACTGAGGAAAACAATCATAGGGCAATTAAGAAGTTAATTGTGACCCGAGTTTTGACTAGAGGTTTGTTAATCTGATTGCTCGGTGATTTGTTCGCTTTTTTCCAGAAATTTGTTTCGAATTTAATCGTTTGAATTTCCCACACTTTCATTTATTCTCTTTCGTTGATTAGGTTAACCAAAAGGTGTCACCAGTTTCCATTAGAAGAAGTGAAATTGAAAAACGTTTGATTCAATTTCTATTGGAGAAATGTTTTTGTTTACTAATTAACTAATTGTTTTCTTAATTTAATCGTTTACTTGATTAACTTTTCAACGATTTAATAATTGTACAACTGTTTGTTTGTTCATCTTGAGGGTTTATTCGGTGTTTTGGTTCTTTTCTGCTTTTGAAATGTTTTCTGTCCCATCAAAAATTATCAATCGATATTCAACATTATCTCTGTTTAAAAGATGTTTAAATGATCACAAATTACCTTATCCAAAATTGTCCAAGGAGGAAAGAGAAGCTCTAACTAGTCAATCGTTGACCGAAAACCTTCACATTCAGCTCGAAGGGATGCCTGCTAAAGAATTCGCTGATGTTGATCCAGATTCGGAGCCATTTAATCACATCTATCAAGGAGTCGATGATAAAGGTTTTTTCACGAAAGTTGAAAATGTTACCGATAAAGATCCTGATCGATGGTTTTGGGTTGAAAGGTTATTGGTTAAAAAGAACATCTCATCTTATCCAACATTAACTTCAAAGGATAATAATCAAAGTAAATCATTTCCTTCAGGTTATCAACCAATTAATCAAATTACACCCGATTTACCTTATTTTATTGGACGAACAAGAAATGGCCTTTATCCCGTTTTCAAGATCGTTCATTTCAATCAGTACGTATCAACAGTTGTAAGCCATATCGAAGGTGATGTTTGGTTTGCTCGAAAACAAATAGTCCAACATTTGAAAGGGAAACTTAAACCCGAAAATCTAGTTACTGTTAATGAAGTACATGGATCATTAAGCATAAGGGGTGATCACGTTCTCGATGTGGTTAATTTTCTAAAGGAAACTGGTTTCTAATTGTCTTTTCTTTTTTGTAGAATAAAATAATAGTTAATTAAAGCTTAATTTGATTTAATCCTTTTTTTCTGTAAGTGATTGAGAGAGAGAGAGAGAGAGAGAGACAAAGTTGATAGTTGAATGAGCCTTAGCTTTTATTCTAAATCATGAACCATTGAATTAAATGAAAATGTTTTTTCTTCTTTAAAGTTGTTGGAACAAATTAAATGAGGTCATGTAGCTTTGACAAAGAAAAAAAGGAGATTTTGGATAATGTTGAGGTTAGTTACCACCACGAAGACGGAGGACCAAATGAAGAGTTGATTCTTTTTGGATGTTGTAGTCTGAGAGGGTTCGACCATCTTCAAGTTGTTTACCAGCGAAGATTAAACGTTGTTGGTCAGGGGGGATACCTTCCTTGTCTTGGATTTTAGCCTTGACATTTTCGATTGTGTCAGAAGGCTCGACCTCAAGGGTGATGGTTTTACCAGTTAAAGTTTTCACGAAAATTTGCATACCACCACGGAGACGAAGGACCAAGTGAAGAGTAGATTCTAGAAAGAGTAAAAGGGTGAGGCAAAAAAGAAAGATGAGAAATGAGAACAAAAGGGGGTTGCGTAAGAGAGAATCTCTCTAAGGTTAAACCATTAGAAAAACGCTAATTAGAGAAAACACAAACCTTTTTGAATGTTGTAGTCAGAGAGGGTTCGACCATCTTCGAGTTGTTTACCAGCGAAGATCAAACGTTGTTGGTCGGGTGGGATACCTTCCTTATCTTGGATTTTAGCTTTTACATTTTCAATGGTGTCAGAAGGCTCAACTTCAAGGGTAATTGTTTTTCCAGTTAAGGTCTTGACGAAGATTTGCATACCACCACGAAGTCGGAGGACCAAGTGAAGGGTAGACTCTAGAAAAGATAAGCAATAAAAGAGGGTAAGTCAAAAAAGAAATGAGAAAAAAAGTAGGGCGTAAGATGGAAGTTGAATTTCAACAAGACCAAAGGAGGAAATCACTAAATAGAAAAAAATAACCAACCTTTTTGGATATTGTAATCCGAAAGAGTTCGTCCATCTTCCAATTGTTTACCAGCAAAGATCAAACGTTGTTGATCGGGTGGGATACCTTCTTTATCTTGGATTTTGGCTTTAACATTTTCAATAGTATCAGAAGGTTCAACCTCAAGGGTGATAGTTTTTCCTGTTAAAGTTTTCACGAAAATTTGCATGATGATTGCGAGAAAGTTGAGACGTAGAAATAAATTTCAAGAAGAACAAAGAGAAAATTGGAAAGAATTAACTGTTAATTGATGTAACTCGAAGTAAACACAAAGACTGAATAATTGGGTTTCTCTTCAAGTGAACCTTTTAAAGAGAAATAACAACCAAGGGGAAAGAAGACAAAGGATTCGAAGGTGTTAACCTAACCTCCAACAGCCAATCAGAAGAGAACAACTTTTTCTCTCAGCCAATCACAACTCTTCGAATTGTTACCAAGGGGGTCGGCAACAAGTCACGTGTCTTCGACTATCGAAAGTATCGATTAGTAGATTGAGAAAATCAATCGATAGTCAAACATGGCGAATGAAAAACAACAATAAACAAAAAGAAATCAAATAATAGGAAGTTAATTGTTTAAATTTTTCTCTCTCATCTTAATTGTTACCTTAATCTACCTTAATTATTACGTCTCTTGAAAAGAAAATTTAATTTTTTTTTCTATTCTCTCCCCATTTCAATAACTTTACCTCTTTTATTTATTTTTTGTTCTCTTACCTTTTCTGTTTAAATTAATTTTTCTCTTTCTCTTTTTTCTTTCAAAAAATGAAGGTTAATGTAAAATTTGTTTCTGGTAAAAGTATTGAACTTGATAATGTTGATCCAATTGGTGATACGATACAATCAATTGCTGATAGGATTTCAAATGTTACAGGTTTACCTTTAACCTCTGTTGGTTTATTTACTTCTGATGGTAAAAAAGCTCTTGAGGGAAGTAAAATTTTGTCTGATTATGGTTTGGATGATGATTCATCTACTGGTGATGGTGATGGTATTGTTTTACTTTGTAAACGTAACATTCTGGTTCGTGTATGTGGCTCAATACGGTTAACTATTTCATCATCATCAACACCAGATAAGATGAAAAAATCAATCAATTCTGCTTATAAACAAGTATACGATTCATTTAAAAAGGTTAACTTTAATCTTGATTCATCTGATTACGTTCTGGATGGTACTAATAGTCCCAAGGAGATTTTAAATCATCTGTATAAATACATCAAGGATTCAGAGTATTCTGAGATTGAGGGTGTAAAAATGTCATCAGCAATGAAGGCTAAAATGTTTGATAAATTGTTCACTAAAAGGTTGACAGAATTATCTCCAATTCAATTGACATTTAACCTTGATGATGATTGTAAAAATGATGACGGTAACGGTGATAATGGCGATGGTGGTGATAATTTTGGTGGAAAACAAGGAAAGATCAATAATGATGAGAAACTATTTTTATCCATTGATTATGACTCGGAAAATGAATTACAATTAACCATTAATATTGATTGTATTAATGAATTTCCAGAAGATACCAAACTTCAAGGTTTACCTAAAGCATTAATTACCTCAATTCGACGTCAAATTGAAGAGATGAGAATCTGTGCTGTTAATTGTTTCGATGTAGATAATACAAAGATTCATTTGCCTGGAGCGTATCATTATCGTTTAACAATCAAATGGGATCATTCACCCAAACTATTTACGCTAATTTATCCCATTTCATTGGCCGATGACGAGTTAATTGAGTTACGGCGTAAATACCATGAGAAACTTAACTTACCCCTTGATCGTCCCTGCATACGTAAAGCCAATGCAATCAAATTTAATGGAGATAATTATAGACAACGTTACATTATTAATCCACATCTAGGTGTTCCCTCATCTGGATCAACTGGTGGTAAAGTAACAACGGTCCAGGGTGATTATGGTTATCATCATTATACTCAAGATGGTTACAATGATTCAGGTTGGGGTTGTGCTTATCGATCATTACAAACAATCATCTCTTGGTTTAAATTACAAGGTTATATTGAAATAGACAATATTCCAACTCACAAGCAAATTCAAGAAGCATTGGTTGCATGTGGTGATAAGGATGCTTCATTTATTGGTAAAGAAAAGTGGATTGGTTCACAGGAAGTTTCTTACGTTTTAAGTCAATTGTACAATATCACATCGAAAATAATGTTTGTCAATTCTGGCCGTGAATTGGGTTCTAAAGGAAGTGAATTGAAACATCATTTCGAAACAAATGGTACACCAATTATGATTGGTGGAGGTGTTTTAGCTCATACAATTATTGGTATTGATTTTGATGAGAATTCAGGTCAACTTAATTTTCTCATTCTAGATCCACATTACACTGGACCAGAAGATTTATCGACGATCGTTAAAAAAGGCTGGTGTAACTGGAAGAAACCCGATTTTTGGAATCCAAGTGCTTTCTACAATCTTTGTTTACCTCAAAAGCCCAAAACATTTTAAAAATCATTCGGAGCAATTAATTTATTTTCCATATACACACAAAGAGCTTTGGTTTTTCTTTCTCTTAAAAATGTTATTGTTTTCAAATTGGTATATTAAATTAATGGAAAAAGGATTATAATTGTTGGTGATTAATCATCTGGTTTATGCGTAATCCTTTGTACACTTTGCTGTTGTTACACTTAACGATTTAAAGATTTGTTTCAAGGCAACAATTGATTTGGATTTAAATTTACCGTTAACGTTATGATCAACAGTTTTTTTCTTAAAACAAAAAAACTAACGTTAATCAAAAGTAAAAGAAAAGTTAATGATTGAATGATTGCATAAAAATCAAGGTTTCAAGTCACCAGACTATCAACGAGTCAACAACGTAATCATGATTCAGTTTGCTACACAAAATGATCTCAATCAGTTGACAAATTTGATGATTCATTTAGTAAATGAAAGAAAACAAAAAGTTGATATTCTTTTTCCAAGAATCAACATCTCTCTCCCCCAATCTCTTTCTATTTACTCTTCTTGTCATGACTCTTTCACTCTCTTCCTGATTCTCTGTTGATTGAGGGTAATGAAAGATTATTATTAACCTGATACGTCGCCGTTTGTTGCCAGAAATGTTAATTAACTCTCATCATTTCAATTTCTCTCTTCAACAATTAACCGTTAAGAAGATGACGATTGAAGACAAACGATGTAAAAGCTCAATATTTATCCTTCCATCTAAATGATTTAGATAACATATCCAATTGTTCACCTTTGCTAATAACCTAAGGAGAAATTCAGTCATATGATTATTATTCTGATGATATGGTGGAAATCATGAGTACCAAACAATTAGATTACAAGTTGTTAAAGGAAACGTTGTTTTCATATCAAAAGATCAAAAACCTTCACCAGAAACAAAACATTGAACTCAAAATAGAAACAGAAAAAAGAAAGAAGGAGAAAGAAAAGAAAACCATATTATCCAAGAAGAATAAAGAACAGTTGACGTTATAAATGATTCCAGATAATTCCAACAATTAACTTAATCTTCTTGGTTTGAGGATAAAAATCGTCAATAGTTGTTATTAATGTTCATCTCTTAAAACGATCAACTTATTGCATCATCTAAATGAGAAAGAGAAAACATTCACTTGGAATTGGCACTTTTCATGGTAACTATTTTAATTTAATTCCAATCAAATTAATCTATTGCCAACAGAATTAACAATTAGCTAATGAACTGATCTCATGATACAAAATCTATTTTTAGTTGTGAACTTTTGTTCTAATACTTCAGTCGCCATCTATTGTTATGAATTAGAATTTCTATTGGAAAAATTCTGAACAATTGGAGTATCATTTAAGTTCAATCATTGATGAGGAACATACAATCTGTTTAATTAATTTATTTTAGTTCTAATTAAATACAATGAAAGTGTCACTGTTATTCTTAATTGTTTACTTACAATCGGGTGGTGATATAACAGAATTGAATCTAACATTTTACAAATAACATTTTGAAAAATATACATGCGGTGATTAAGAAAAAGTTTAGGCAAAAATGTTGCAAGGCAGAACACGACTCATTAGAAATTAATGTTTATCATATTCATCTGATTCCAGGACAGAATATTCATCGATATCATCACGAGGTGGATCATCTTCATCTTCAGATTCAACTATATCTCCTTTGGCAGATGAGGCATTTGTTTGGGTGACGATCTCAATTGCATCGGTTTCACCAACTTTTCCTAACGCAGATATTTTCGTTGAAGTTTTAATATGATCATATCGAGTTCTATCATCACCTTGGGAATTATTTCAACAAATTATTTCTACTTGAACTTCGATTTCCTTGGTTATCTTAATCGGGGTATTGATCCCTTTTTCTTTTGTAACTGGCTTTTCTTCAATCGGCTCTGATTCAGTTTGAATTACGTTGTGGAGAAATAATTGTATTACTTGGTTTATCTGATATATCACTTCCTCTAATTGAATCAACTGACCAGCCTTGTTGACAATTTTTTGAAAACAATATTTTGAATGAGACGATTACGGTTAATAGCAGCATTACATTTAAGGCGATTACAAATATCTTTTGTCGGATCCAAGAAGATAGAACCACGATCGATCGATAGGACAATTTTAGATTGGGCTAAATTAGGAAGTTGACTTTAATTCATTTTTTCTTCCTTTTTTTTTCAGCGTTCCGGCGATCGTTTTCTGACATTTCTGACATGACATCGCCAAGAAACAACGAACCATCTAAACCTTTCTATTTGCTGGCAAACCTGTATACTAATTATCACTATGATAGTTGTTCAATGGACAAAGATTACGATAAAACGAAATGGCAATTAACTTTTAACGGTTAAACCTGACGTCAATTATCAAAGGATGGAAGCGATTCCTTGGTTCTTTCACAATCTTTATCTCAATCCAAGTGAGCTCAAAATTCACATCAAAAATCTCAAGAAAATTCAAATGTTCCTCAGGTAAAATCTTTGGACAATTCGATTCTCTTCATTAGCTATGAAAACTATACACAGCCTTTGGTCATCACTTCCCAAAGTTCCTATCATGGACCATCTTCATTTTACAAGCAATCAAACTTCACTTCTAATCTAACACAATCAAATTCGCAACACTCCCAACAAAGTCAAGAAGGTAATTGTTGCCGAAAACATAAAAAACATTTTAAAAAATTGGCCTTTATACCAGAGAAACGGATTGACTGCAATCTTACTCTTGATCTTGGTGATTTTTTATGCACATAAACTCACTTCTTTCCTGATTAGTCTTCATCGTCCTGGCGATCGCTTTCTGACATTTGAATCTATTCTACCTGTGAGAGTTGATAATCTTAACCAACTTGATGATCATAGACTCACCTGATTAAGGTCAATTGATTTTCGTTGTACGATCAACTCCTTTTCATACCAAGTCGATAATTTGACCATTCGCATTGACTAAATTACACGACACGAATTAACTAAATCGCATTGGTATCGGAAAGAAATTGACTATAAGACTGTTTTTATTTACAAATTAACAAATCCTATGAGTTTAACCTTCGTCTAGTGATTAAATATTAATTCTAGTCATTCAAATTGAGCAAATTAATAAGAAATAATTAAATTTTTATCGTCCAAAAGTTACCAAGTAACAGGCGACATCTATGATATAGAAGATTAAACTTTTGTGCAATTGTGGATACAACTTAGAGAAATTTAAAGAATACAAATTATCACTTCATTAACTAACTGATTTTGAACGATTAACATCTATTGGAAGGAAATCTATAAATAAATTACCCTGAATGATTGGCAGATAAGCCGATTTAATGTTTTTCCAATAACTCAATCGATTCTACCGATCAACCACTTAATCAGTTTTAATTAGTTCGCTAGAAAAATAATTATCGCCCCAACGGTCTAGTTAACTGGTGGTGAAATATTGAAAACGGAAATGATTTTGGTCTCAGTTGGAAGCAGATAAAGACAATGAGTGATTCCAGACGATGATGATAAAGAAGATAAGTGTCAAAGCGAAAATGAAGACAAATGTGTGATAAGAAAGAGAAGATGAGGATTTCCGTTATTCTGTGGTTCATAAATCCTGATGTTTGGTGAAAAATCAGAAAAGGAAAATGAAACTTTTCAGAAAGAGAAGAAGAAAATGAGATGATGATGAAGATAATTCTGATTCTGGATGATCGATAAAATTTTCATCCATCTTTAATCCTCACACTTCCCATGAAGTCACCAATGATTAAATTGATTGTGATCGACATTAAATTCCTGTTAGATTTTCAATCTCAACCATTAATCCTATTCTAATGTTGAAGTTTACATTTAGTTAAACCAGGAAAAAAAATTGATCAACATATTAACCAGATTTAAAGACGAGATTAGACTAATCCTGTTTAATCAAATTTCATCAGCATCACAATCAATAATCATTATCACCATTTACCAATTAATCAACTAATCAAGATACCAAATAGTTTCAAAGTTAATCCAATCGCCATCGATTCCTAATCAAGACTAATCTTAATCACCATCAGCATAAGTTGAATCAAATCTTCACTAATCAACTAATTATCCAGTTTTAATCAGGAAAACTGTTAACCAAGTACATTGTAATTGTCATATGCTCTGATTTCTGAACAATTAATGTTTACAAAACATTATCAATATTAATTGTTGTCATTTTGTTCACAATCAGTTGATTGTCGAAACTGTTGTGTCCACTCTGGTCAAATGTAAACAAAAGGATATCCTTGAGATGGACAAAAAATTGAACCATTAAGAGTCAGTTAATTGCATTGATTATCTTTAATGTGATCATCATTAACTTTTCACAATTAATATTAACAATAACAACATTGGGCGTTGATAGTTACCAGCAAATGATTATCAATTGTCAACAATGTTGAACAATTATGACAAGGACAATTAACCATCTCCAACAATCAACGGTCACTCTCACTCTTTTATATGGTCAAGTTGTTTGATTTCAATTCTGAGGAGAAAAAGTTGAATCAGAAAATCAGCTGAAAGAAAAACGAAGAGAAGAAAAAAAAGTTCGTAAATTAAATTCGAATCATAAATTTAGATTGATAATCAATTCTTGAAAGATGACAATTTGTCACCATTTTAAGAAAATGATGAGTTGATGATGAATAGAATTGAGAATGAAAAAAAGATTAATCAACATGCAGAAATTGTGGAAAAACTTTTCAAAGGAATAGTTGAGATTCTCTCTATCATGTAAGAGAAGGTGAAGAAAAAATTGAATTGAATTCATTGTTAGAGGGAAGAAAATTTTGCCTCAATCTGAGTAATACAAATGAACAAAATGAATTATCATGGAAATGAAAGGCAACTCAACTTGAGAGAGGAAAAATTAACATTGATAACCTTTGTGAATATCGAGCTTGCAAAAGGACAGATAAAGATGATGAGGAAGATGAGGAAGATGCTCAGGATGACATAAGCTGACAAAGAAGATGAGATATTATTGCAAATCTTATAAATGCATGAGGATGAAGATGAAGCAAATGCTTTAGTATAATATTCCTTGTCCTTCATCTTTTCTCCATCATCATCATCATCATCATCTTTTATCTTCTCTTACTTTCATTTTCATTCTTTTACTTTGTTAGTTTTATCTTCCTCTTCTTCTTTAGTTTCATCATGATTTCCTACTGTATCATGATATTTCCCCCATGGCTGCCAGAAATAATGAGAAACTCATAAAGATGATGATGATTAAAAATGAAGATGAGGATGGAAAACGAAAACAATGATGAAAAAAAGGTATATAGCTTTGAGCCGAAAGAGAGATGAGTAACCATGATGATGATAAAGATGAGGATGATAATATGATGATCATGGTGGAAATGAAAAAGCAATAATAATAATATATATCTCATCATCATTATCATCAGATGATAAGCAAAATCAACACCAGTGAAAACAAACACAATCAAAGATGATGATGATAATGATGATGATGATAGTTAAGGTTTAGAGATAAAAACCTTTAGTTACTACCATCATTATCATCGGTATCATAATAATCTTCATGATTCCCTGGGTGAAACTGAGAACCAGCATCAGAATATGAAAGAGGAAAAAAAACTGAAAGACTCCAGGGTAAAGATAATATCGCGAATGGAGACAGAATAATATCAAATAAAAGTTCTGTAGAACTTGAGAAATCAAGAAGGGGAAGGATTTTCGAAATTAAATCAAGCCAATTATCATGAACTCTTCGAAAAAGAGAATATAAAACAAAAAAAGATTGGAAATCCTGACATCGAATTGACGAGAATGAAAAAAGTTCATTTGCATCTGAATCATCATGATCGTCTAAATATTCACATTGAGTAATAAAAAAATCGATTCTATTGAAAACAAAGAGAAAGAACAAAAAAAAGTTTATAACAAAGTTTATGATAACTTATAGAATCGTAAAGAGTTCGAACTGTTCAAAATCAAGGAATGATGATAAATAATAATAAATTTCCATGGAAAGTTAAACCTCAATGGAAAATTGGAATCATCATGATGCTTGTTAGTTTTTTCCTTCTTCATCATCATGGAATCAGAATGAAAAAAAAAGAGATTAGTTTTTGCGAATATAGTAAAAAAAAATTCGAAATTCAGTTCAGATGAAGATCATCAACATGATGATGAGATGCGGAAGTAGAATTGAAAATTTAATGATAACTTTATGATACTGTTTGGGTGGTAACCAAGCCTACGAATCATCATAATAATGATCATGAAACATCAGAATCGTAATCATCCCAATTGGAAATTATCATTTTCTCCCAATTTCTGATCTTCAAAGGAAGAAAAAACAATAATTATAATCTAATCACCAGAATTCAATGATAACCATGAACAACAAATATCAACAATAGTAACAAGAGTTATTGTTTCATATCGAAAATTTCACTTTTAAATTGTTACTAGATTCAAAAATTGAATTCTTTGTGTGAACAATTTGCCTTGAGGTCTTTTCCAATATTATTATTGTTATCGAACAAAAGTTTCGAGAAAGAAAAATAAAACTATTACACAATGAAGACTAGAAATTCATACTCAATAAGAAGGAGAAAATTCAGTTTCAAATTGGTTATCAGGAGATTCAAGATGAAGGAGGAAAAAAATTTCGATTCTGATCTAATCTGAACAAGAATCTTCTGAACATACACATGAAGATAATTTCTCATATGTAATAAAAATGATAACAGAAAAGGGTAATAATAATGGTAATGTCTCTCTCAGTGTAACCAGGATGCTGAATGAATATCATTATCATGATTATTTTATTATTATATCTCATGGAGGAAGTGAGGTGAGGCTGGTGAAGCGATTCTGGACTATTGAATAATGGAAATGTTAAAGATTCCGAGTGAGATGATGAAGATGAAAAAGTCGAAAGAAGAGGAAAATCGCTTGAAATAAGACGAAAGGGAAAAAATAAACTTCGATAAGGATCGGATATGGACTGGAAATAATATCATTTCCTTCATTGCCATCGAGTGTAATCAAATTTTTTGCACAACTTATTTTTATTTCATCATCATCATCATTATCTTCATGAAGATAATGGCGGAAAAATAATGTTAAACAACTTATATTAGACTAAGAAATTTATTATATTATTTTATTCCGATTTTTTCTCCTTTTCGAAAATTTTTCATCGTTAAATTGCCTCCAGGTCTTTTTCTTACCTTTCTTATCCTTTTACCTTGTCCTTTTCCTCTATTCCGACATGATCATCATTCTTATCATGATACAATATGAGAAAATGGTTTTAAAGTAATCAAAATTTATGGAAAAAATTTGCACCAGAATTTGGAATGGAAAATGCTTAAAGGTTCAAGTATTATTATTATTTTTCCATGAAAGGATAAGGATGGTGAAAAGTTCTAAGTCGAAAATTTCGTCAGAGATGATGACGAATGTAAAAGAAAATGATTGAGATACAGAGGAAAAAAAAGATAATACAATAAGAATCAGATGATGAATAAAAAATTCTGTTGAAATTTAACTTAGATGATATTTTGTCATGATATTCATGTGAATTCTAAGAAAATATGATTTCACTTTTCTTCTTCTTAGCATCATTTTTTTTTCTTCTTCTCATAGTTGCAACTTAGAAGAAAACAAATAGACACTTTACTGACATCTAATATAAAGGTATCTCTCAAGTAGATATTTATATTACATGGTAACTCTGAGAGTTCTGAATAAAATATAATATGAGAGAAAAGAAATACTTTGAAAGCGAATTCATTGAGCTTAGAATTTTTTGTTTCGATTTTAGTTTCATCAGCATGGGAATTCCGATCATGAAAGGAGAAGGTACAAAAATGCATTGAAAAGATTCTGAACCAGTTTCTCAGTAACTTACAGAGAAATTTTCATCTTGAGGAAAAAAAACCAGGAAGTAGAAAGTAAAGTAAATGTCAACATACTTGAGTTAGAAATGAAATACTTATTATATAAAAAGAGCCAGAGGAAGATGATGAAAATGATGAGGATGATTTTGGAGCATCAGTGTCCATGGATTTTCAAGTGGACATTGAAGTTGGAGGAGAAGGAAAAATACTGAACAAGTTTAGAAACGAAAATTTCATTTTCTTGTGAGAAGAAAAAAAAATAGAAAGACACAATAAGAAGATGAGAAAAGTAATACAAGAAGATGATGTAACCTGAAACGATTTTCATCCTCATCATCTCTTGAAGAAAGAGAGAGAAGAAGAAGAAATTTTTATCCCTGATTAAACATCTCTTCGTCTTGACCAATGGTCATCAGTTATTGTGGTCTTCATATCAATGCACAACTAAAAGGTAAACAAACAAGAAATGATCAATAATCAATGTGAGATATTAGGTTGTGGAAATTGAGTTGAATACAAAATAATTGGAAAACTATTGATTGATTATGTTAATCATGATCGTTTATAACAATTAATAAATTGCAAATTCAAGCAGCAAAAACAAAAGCTAAGGGTTAATGAAAAGCAAATGAAAAACTCAATTGAAATTCAATAAATCAATGTTCTCGTAATTGTTGATCATCATGTTAATTGTTGCTTACAAAGCAATTGAAAATGACATGGGGATAAAAGATGGCAGCAATCAAGTCGCTTGATAATGAAAATATAAACATGTAAAGCTAAAAGTTAATTTAGTTAATTCAACAATTTAAATGCAGAAGGAAAAAAAACAAACTTTTACCATTGGCGTGCAGTTTTTTACGATTTAAGCTGAATACAGAAAAACAGTAATTAAGTTAACTACTTACTGGTTACTGTTTAATAGTTACTAGGAAAAAGTCACCTTTGCCTTTCTACCTCATCCTCATCCTTTTGTTTTCATTTTCAAGATGAAGATGATGGTGATGAGGAAGCAAGGAAAAGGAACCATGGAAAGTTAAGGAAAAACATGACGATGGTGATGATAAGAAGGAGGAAGATGAAGTAAGAGGGTGGAAAAAGGTTGCTCGAGTTTAAGAGGATGGATATTTATTCATTGTGAGTTTATATCATCTCATTGATCGTTTTGCTTTGGCATCTTTATCTTCTTGTCCTTCTCATTGAGAATGGTAATGGTAAACAGAGTATAAGAAGATGATGATAATGATGATGAGATGGAGAGAGGGAGAGATATTATCTATGTGTGTGTGTGTGTTTATAATGGATTGTTTCAAAAAAGTAAAGATTCAAGATGATAAAGAGGATAAGATGATGATGAGAATGATAATGATGACCCTTTTTCCTTCAGCATCTCTGAAAAGGGGACATGGAAAAGGATGATAACTGGTAAGAGATACAAGATGATGAAGATAATTTCAAGCTTATCATCTTTCAACACCTCACTTTTCACATTGTTATCTTATTTAGCTGATTAAGAGAAACTCTTGAGTTTATCATCCTCATCTTTCATCTTCATCCATGAATATGTTTTCTCTTCGGTCCTTTAATTTTCCAACAGATTGAATCCAGGAAATGGAAATCGAGTCCAGTTAAAATGTTCACTAGAACTTTTCTTCTTCCCCTGTCCCTTTCTCTCTTTCTTTTTCTTGTCTCATTTTTTTACTTGTCTTTTTCATCTTCATCATCATCCTTATCCTCCTCCTCTCACCAGTAAATCAAGGACCTGGTGAGACTGTTGTTATTTTTTTCTTATTCTGTTCCTCATCACTTTACCCTCATCAAACCAGAATTGAAATGATCAACCAACGGTAAAATTGATCGGTGAGAAACTAATCAACCAGTTACTTTTGTGATTATCTGAGAGCAATGACAAATCAACAATCAACAATCAA
This sequence comes from Panonychus citri, assembly GCF_014898815.1. Lineage (NCBI taxonomy): Eukaryota > Metazoa > Arthropoda > Arachnida > Trombidiformes > Tetranychidae > Panonychus > Panonychus citri. Next base: position 359,598 of record NW_026515505.1, on the reverse strand, counting down.
GCTGATCAGTCTTCCTTTTCCTAATCAAAAAAGTTGCAAACCTAATCAATCTGATTGAATTTGTGATCATCTAATTTGAATTAGATTATAAATTAACGAAACAATTGATAAAATCAATCACAGATCAACAACAAACAATCAACCTAATCAGTCGGATAGATTGTAAATCACCAACAATTAAAAAAAACCCAATCCCCATCAACTTAATTCAGTTATTATACCAAAACAAAAGCACAAGAAACAATCAATTTTCAATCTGATCTTTTTCTTACAATCAACTGATTATAATCAGTCAACAATTCTGGCAACAATTCATCTAATTTCCAGTAGCAAATTAATAATAATTTTAGGTTCCAACCAGAAATTATATCTGTTCAATTTGTTATTAATCTTTAATTGAATTGAATAATTTGAATGATGATAAATAATTTTGATGTAAAAGCGGCAAGAGATTTGGTTCTTATTGTTGGTGGGTTTTTGTTGATTACTTTGTTGTTGATTATCGTAAGTAAGAGTAATAAGAAGGAAGTAAATGAAAAAAGGTCCATTATTTTCATCACCATAATGATCATTATCATTAACATCAAACATTATCAAGGATTGAAAATCTATTGAGAGAAACAAGAAAAAAGGAACCGGAAATGATGAGGAGGAGTGAAAGTAAAGTGGAAAAGTAATAGTATGAAGAAAATTGTAAATAATAAATAAACAACATCAATGGTCGTAATAAGCAAATGGGTCAGTAAGGTGGAGGCGGTGGTGGTGATTATGATGATGGTGGTTGTGGAATTGGAGGAGAAAACGGAAGATGATGAAAATGAAGGAAGGAAATAAGGGGTTGCAATAGAAGAAAGGAAGAAAAAAAGAAGCAGAAAGAAAAGAAAGATCATCAAGATGATTGTTTTCTTATTCAAAGAGAGATGATGATGATGATGATGATGAGAATCAAGTCTAATTGGTCTATGGAGGAAAAAAGAGGAAAGTTTCATGAAAAGGAGAAGAAAAGTTCTAATGAGAAACAAGAAATTCTGGTTGAATTTGAGATGGTGAAAAAATTGTTGATCCAATTTATTGAACTTCAAGTGGAACTCATGATAATCTGATCAGGGTGTAAGTTGATTATCATTTAATCCGGTAAGTCTATTGTTCTGGATGTGAAATTACTAGAAGATGAACATGAAAATGAAAAGAAAAATTGATTCCTCTTACTTTCGATGGTCCATCTTTCAGTTCCCCATGATCTTCATGGGGACATAATGAAATCACTATTCGATTATCTTGAGTTGGAGAAATTTCTTCCAAATTATCATGATGATGATACTAATCTTTATCATTAATCTTTATTTTTCTCTTCCTCTAATCATCTTCATTTAATCAATCGCTTCATTTAGATAACTTATTCAATGACACTTGGAGATATTATTATTATCATTTTCACTTTTTTTCTTGGTGCCATCATGAAACTGAATCGATGAATGAATCAAGATGAAAAGAAGTTGATAAAAGTAACTAAATGATGAAGATAAAATGTTAAAGAAATCATGATGATGCATCATTAACAGAGAAAGAGAGAGATTTTTTATCTTCAGTTACTGAATAAATTTCCAGAATTCATATTTAACTCAATCGAGATGAAGATGTTACTTGGAGGTTATTATTATCATGAGAAACTATCATGAAATTTATTTACCTTGATTTCATCAAAAATCAAACTGAAAATTTGATTTTTTTCTTGTCATTCATCAACTGCAATTGAAGTTATCGATTCAGTTTGTTAGCATTCAATTTTCTTATCATCATCATCATAATCGCAAGTATCTCAGTAAATCTTATTGTACTTTACACAGGGTGGGGATAATAGAGAGGAGGTGGTGGGAGCTTCATGGTAACAACAACAATAATAATAAAGTCCATTATGTTTACAAAGTGAGTATAAGTGTATACATGATGAAAAGAAGTAAAAAATTGTTCAGATTTTCAGTGATCATTATGATTGAAATTTCCAAACTAATGATATCCTCGAGAACACCATCAACACCAGTCTTGAGATACGAAAGTTTTTTCATCAACTGAGAGAGAAACTAAAAGGATGTGGTCAGTTTGCAATTTGAAATCCATGAAACGATCATCTTCTTCTTCATCATCATCATGAAAAAGAATCAACTGTCATCACCATTAAGGTGAATTTCATTTTTCCAATTTACTCAACTTCAATTTCTTGCAGGAAAAAAGTTCATACATCTTTGTGATGGAAATAATGATTAGATGATGACGATGATCGTTTTGAGTTGATACTCACTGATTGTCTTTCCCATTCAGATACAAAATTCAGAAAGAATTTGAAATTTATCATCAAGATAATCATTTGAAATCAACAAGATTTCCACATGTACTATTGCCATCATGTAAATGAATATAAATACTTACCTGGTAATGAAATTATCTCATTTCAACTGAAAGACAATGATGCTAATACTTAATACAACAAGTTCAGGGTAAATAAAAACTGAAATGAATACACATCATGTAAGATTGTTGTAAATGAAAATCATCATCATCAGTAACTCACCTTTAAGGCAATTGGTTTATACTACCAAAGGAGTAATACTCAATTATCATCCTCAATTTCCATCATCATCATCATCTTCTCCTTCTTCTTCTTCTTCTGTATGAAACCCTCAAGAAATAAATGTAATTCTAACGGAAACAAAAATGAGAAGAAGAAGAAAAAAGAAAATGAATAACCAGAGAAAATGAGAGTAAAATAAGACAAAGAATTCATACCATGTGAAATGTTCATACATTAGGTGTAATATATTAGCATTGTGGTTGCATAAAGATATTAGATTGAAAGTGTAAGAGGAGAAGGAAAAAAATAGATTATCATTATCTTCATCATCATCATTATTATTGATACAGTTTTTAAGATGATATTACATGTAATAAGATGGAGGATGCAAAGTTTCAAGTATAATATTTATATACAGATTGAAGATGAGCTTTAACATGAGGATTTTTACTTTGGGTTCTTGATTCTTGAGTCTTTCAACTGTTTCCTTTTTTTTCTGGTAATTTATTTACTCTGTCAGATTATTCTGGTTTGGAAAATGTTTACAGGGGAAAGTGTGGAGTTTTTTTCGTTGTGTAAAAAAGCAAAAATAAGATGATAAGGTGAGGGAAGAGGAGTAAGATGAAGATGGGGAGAGAGGTGGAAGTGGTGATGATGATGAAGATGGTTAAAGAAATAAAGGAAAACCAAAAAGTTTAATACAAATAAGATGAAGTTTATTGCTTCAAGACGATGGATATCAATGTGCATTGCTGAGATTACTAGATTGCTGCTAGGGTGGGAAAATGGTTGGTGATGGAGGAAGAAGCTAAATAAGTAACCATGAGATTTGTGGATGAATGAAAAAATATATCAAAGGTGAGGTGGATATTATGTGTTAAGGATTAAACAAGGAGAATGGAAAAAGGATATAATATATTTTATTATATAATGTACAGAGTGGCTACTCTGGTAATGACTACGAGAAAGTTTGTTTGGTCATCGTGAGCAATTATGATCTCCCGGGAGATTCAATGAATGAGAAAAGGGGAGAAAGTGTAAGAGAGAGAGAGAGAGAGATTGGGATGAAAATGAATGAAATACCTTATGGAAAGTGTATACACAATGAGAATTGCAATAAAAGTTGATGTGGAAAGTGAGGAGGAAAAAAGTAAGAATAATGATGATGAGGATGAGGATGAGGATGCTAAAGGATGATGATGATGATAAAGGGAAAAGGTAAATGAATCGATAACCTAACCTGGTCAGTTAGAAGTGAGATGAACAGAGAGTCATATGTTTCCATAGGAAAAGTTAACTAATGATGATGATGAAAATAATAATAATAATAATATACATGAGATGATAAGTCATCGTTATGTAAGGATGAAGATGATAATGATTATGGTTTCGATATTGTCAACGTGTATTAAGTTGATGATGATGTTCAGAATCATGGTCATGGAAAGAGGAAGAGGTAAGAAATGTTATAATCATTATGATAATAATTCACTAGATGGGAATTAATTAGGATATTTTTATATTCTTTTGGTGATAAAATCTCTGTGGATTTGGAAGAAAAGTTCTTAAACTTTTTATGAGACAAAACAAGAGAGAGAGAGAGAGAGAAATTCTAGGTAATAGTTTCATTTAGAAGATCATGAGAGACACGGGAAGAGAAGGAGGAAGATGAGGATAAGTTGGAGGTGGAAGAGGTAACAGCAGCTTTAAACTCTAATAAAAGATGAAATTTGTTACAAGGAAATAAACACCATGAAGAAGGAGAAGAGATGATGGAAGAAAATGGAAAAAAAGGATGAATAAATAAAAAAAGAAACTTGGCTTCCATCTAATGAGAATTCTGATGATGTTAATGATTCAAGAGAGAGAGAGAGAGAGAGCAGGTTAACATTGCTCGAGTTCCAAGTTTAATGAATCGTCGCAAATGGAAATCGATTTTTTCATGGTGGAGAAAATAAAAAACGAAAAGAGAGTGAGAGTGAGAATACAAACATGAAGATGATGATGCAAGAAGATTACCACAGAGTTAAAGATTCATTTCATCTTGTTCATTAAGTTATATTAATAAGACTCATCAAGATAATCTCATGAAGAGCCCTCAGAATTCAGGTTAACATGTGAAAACAATTGTCAGCAATTTAATTTAATCATGAAAATTAATTTTTCTCTCCTTCTATCTAACTGACTGAGATGTTTATCTAAATTGTAAACAATTTAATTTTTAATCACACATCATCCCTGAGTGTTATCTTCTCCCTCTTATCATATCTGTCCATTTGTATGTATACTTGATTTATTCATGATGGAAATGAAGATGACAATTTTTCATCTTCATCTTCAGGGTAATCTTTTTTTCTGGTAACTTGCCAATGATTTTTTATCTTATTATCACTATGATAATTATGGGAACTCAATATAATCGTTAAAAGGATGAAAGATAATGATGATATTGAAACAAGGGAATCAGGATAATGTCTTATAAAATAAGAGAGACAGAGATGATTAAGATGAAGATGAGGATGAAAAGGTATTGGAATATTATAGTAGATAATATACTTTTTTCATGGAAAAGGGAAGGAAACGGAAAAGTGAAACTCTGAGTTTCTTTCATGTAAAAAGTTCAGTGATGATAAATAACGAAAATACAACAATGTGATCTCACTTATCATCTTTTCCTATGATATCAGTTCTGTACGATTACAAGGAGCTAACAAACAAGAGTGTGTCTAGAAAGTGTTACAAATTGTCTCGATTTCATGTCAAAGGAAAAAAATAGAGAATGAAAAATTATGTTTCGAATTTTTTTCTCTCTTCTTTTACATGGTAACATGGAAGAAAACATCAAGAACCATCATCATTCAGAATACGAGGAATCAGATGAAATTCTGGTTAGATCAATGAATGATGAAAAGATGAAGAAAGAAAGAGAGAAGAGAGAGAGAGAGAGAGAGAGAGAGAGAGAAAGAAAAGAAAGAGAAACTGAATGATGAAAACGATGGAGATAAAATCCTTTTGTTAGTAATATTATTATATAAGATGAATGAGGAATCAAGGAAGAAGGAAAAAGTTTCGATCGTTTTTGTCTGTTTATTAGATGAAGATAAGAATCACCATGAAGATGATCAAACGTTAACATGGAACAGTTAAGAATGGACAGAATTTATATCTAAATATCATGAAGAGAGAGAGAGAGTAAGTTTTTCTCTTCTGTTTTTCCTGAGAAATTGATCTGAACATAAGAACTGATTGGAACAGTGATTGATTAGGTTAACCATAAAGAAAGAGTAATAAGAAGATAACGATCATCATCATGATGAGAAAGAAAAAAGAGAAAAGAGTTTACTGAATTTGGAAACTGAATTTTTCTAAACAACAGTTACCCTTAGTTTTCCTATTTATGGAACTCACCAAACAAAAACATTGGACAAAATTGATGACCTTTAAGATGTTACCTCTTTCCTGTTCCTCTTTCCTCCTCCTCCTCTTTCCAGAGCAAAAAAATACATCAAACTGACCAATCGATTTCCCATTGAATGTTAAACTTGTCACTTGACCATTATGTGTATTAAGGTTACACCATAATGGGAAAAATTGAAATAGTGAGTGTGTTGAAATCATGTTGCTTTTTATTACAAACTGAACTTTGTTCAGGAAAAAAACAATTCAACTTGATACATGGACACACCAAATGGTCATCTTGAAAATCTAGTGGACATTTAAAAGGCTAAACAATAACAATAATTGACCAACACAAAAAAATAATTTACTTTTTTTGCCTCTTTCACTTTTTGTGTCCATTGTTGGCTCATCAATGGTCAGTTTGATTAGGATGACGACATAAAGTTAATGATAAACTTAAATGGTCAGTGTTTAGATAAATTGAATGGTCGACTCAATGTGATATCGATATTGTCTTCATTTAAACTGAAAGAAACATTCAATTAATGATAAAGAATTGAAAATCCATATTCAGTATATACTGAAGATCATGTAACCTGAATAGAGTAAGAATTGAACTTTATCATTATCAGAATTGATTTTAATTCGGAAATCAGGGTAACATAAATATATAATCAACGATTGAAACATTTCCCCAATTGATTTCAACCAATAATCGATAAAATTTCATGATGATTATCAAAATAAACTTTCAATGTATCAACTTTTGACCACAATGTTTCCATCATTTATCATTGCGATTCATTGATAGAAATGAACTTTTCCTTTACTTTTTTCATGATAATTCATGAGGATAAACTTTCATGATAAAATCCAAAGGATAGCCTATTAGAAAATGCTCCATGAATACAAAGTTATCTCATTTTATATTAGAAACATGAACATGAGATGAAAAGTTCTGACCCTTAGCAGAGAGAGAGAGAGAGAGAGAGAGAGAGAGAGAGATGATAAATTTTTTTCTTCTCACTTTCATGATGAACATGATCAACACGAAGATGATGAAAAATAGTAATGGTGATGTTATAAAACCCACGAGAATCCAATGAATATTAAAACCTGATAAACAAAATTCATCAGATTAACCAAACAATTAATCAATAAATTAAATTACCAAAGAATCAATTTCTCAACTTGAGATCATTAAGATCAATCATCGATTCCAAGACCAGAATATAATCTCAATCTAATGAATCTAGTGAAAGGATTATCATGGTTCCAATTTTCCTTCTGTATTTATATTGACTAAACTTAATCAATTCTAATCAAGTAAATCTAATAACAAACTGATTACAATTAAATTAAATCGCTGAACGTGCCAACGTGTTCACCTAACGTATTAGTGGCTCAATTCAAAGGGTGTGGTTGATAATGAAACTCAGGTAAACTTATCATCAAATATTAACGCACATGATGAAATTTTTATATTCAATTGGTGAAGATTAAAGGTAAACATGAATTTTCATGATAAACGATTAACTTAATCATATTAACCAACATCTCATATGAAGATGATGATAATTATGATTAAGTTATTTAATTTAATAGGTGTATCATTGAATCAAAGTTAATTAAGATAACAAAAAATAGCATCAAGATGAAGACATTTAAATTGTTGACTGATTAACATTTTCATATTGGGATTAATTTGCAGTTCCAGAGGGCTGGTCACTCATATTAATAGTTAGTACATTAGCCTTTGCAAGTTCACTGGACAATGTAAATTAAATTAATACCAAAAACTGACCATTACTTTGTACATGGTTTTAGTATCATTCATTAGAAAGCAAAAAATTAGATCAATATTTGAATTAGAAAGAGAGAGACTTTTCTCTCTCTCTCTCTCTCCATGTTAATCATCTGATGATGATGGTGAAGATAATTATCTTCATTATCATAATCATCTTGATGGTCATTATATTATAATGTTGAAAGATGGGTTGAAACAATTGACCAGTGGATAGTTAATGTTATTTGCTTTTCATTTTTTCCTATTCTGGTTAAGTTGTAGATGGGAAAAAGGGAAGAGGATCAAGATGATGATTTAAGATGATTAAAGATGACAACAATGGCTTTTTAATGATGACCATAAAGTGAGAGTGAGAGAGAAAGTGAATGAGCCAGTAAATTGGTTATCATCTTTATCATCTTTTTTTCACCACATTCTCACTTCAAATTATCATCTGATTCAGTTAATTGAGGTGATTATCAAGGAAGCAAATTAAAGTAACATTGTAATGAGTTTTAACCAGCATTTAACTTTATCGATTTCTACAAAGATGATAATGATGATGATGATGGTGAAGATGAATGCATAACATTGGATGATAATGATGAGTTTCGAGGGTGGAAAGTGAGATTGGGGTAAATAAATCATTTTTTTCTGGGTGAGCATTGATTATGATTATGATATTATCATTGGTTGATTTATCAAGTTAAAAGATGATAACAAGGATGAGGAAAATGAAAGCGATTGTAAGAAATGATGATAATGATGATAAGGAGGAGGAATATGAAAAAAAAACCAAGTTAAACGAAAGAGAAAAGTTTATTATTATTGATGTAATTTAATTGGATCAAGAGGATGATGAAGATAAAGATGCAGATGATACTTAAAGATGCGAAAACCAAACAAATCATATTTTCTTAATTTCATCTGATCATTTATGCAGAAAGATGAGGAAAGAGACAGAGTTAAAGGAGAGTCTGATGATGAAAGAGAGGGAGGTTAAATCTACTGTCTATCAAGATGATGAGGCAAGAAGATAATGATGATGACCATCATCTTTTGTCCTACAGAGAGAAAGAGAGAGAGAGAGAGAGAAAAATTTCACTTTCTCTTCTCATCAGATTTTTCATTCTCCTTGAGCATCACCACCCGTATCCATTTGTCTAATGAGAAAACTCATCCTAATCATCCCAATCACCATCATCATTTTCCCTTCATCTTATGAGTGGACGTTTTTTATTATTATTTTGTTGACCATCACCAAGTGTAGTTAATCACTCGTATAAAAACAACTAACGGTTCAATGGATAAAAATATAAGTAAGTTTCCCAGAGAAACTGGACAAAGATGATGATGATAAAGATGAGGGATGATGTTGAAAAAAGGAGGAGGAAAATATTGAATGTGGAGAATAAGAATCATAAAAGATGAGGAAGAGAGAGAGAGAGAGAGAGAGAGAGAGAGAGAGAGAGAGAGAGAGAGAGAGAGAGAGAGAGCTAAAAAAGGCAAAGACAATAAATGAGAGAGAGCGAGAGAGGGGAAGATAAATGAAAAGAATAAAAAAAGAGTCAACTGATGATGATGATGACAAGTAACGACAGAGGATAAAGATGATGAGTAGAGTAAAAAATTATTAACAACAATGTCAATGTAATCGTAATAATATCTGTGGATAATCATTCACATGGAATTAATCTGATGCTGAGAAAAGAAGAGAAAAATAGAAAAAAAATGGAGGAAGAAAAAAATTCCTGAACTTATCTTCATCCATAGAAAACAAGGATGAAAAGAGAAGACTAATAAAACTCATCATCACCATAATGATGATAATAATTCTGTATCATTCTGACAGATAACAATTCAATCCCTGAGTTTTCATAATAACAATAATCATCATGATGATAACAATGAATAACAGTAGAAATGAAATAATATCAACAATCATTATCAACTTGCAAATGGTAAACATAATCAAAAGAATTGATGAAAAAAAATGAGATAAATATTATCAACTAATCATCCTGATTATCTTCATCTAATTGACACAAGAAGATGATAAAAGGAAGATGAAGATGACGAAAAAATGTCAATCAGTAAATTGACAGATAATTGGAAAGATGAACATGTAAACGTCAGGATCCTTTTTTTAGTCCATTGATAATTCATTTCATTTCTGTTTCCCAAATCTCATGTTTATCTACATGCACCATGATTTCATTTCCGTTTCCCTTTCATCATAAAGATTAGACCAATTTAATTATTCATCAGTGTAACCAAAGAAAAATAAGTTAATCTTGTCTGACCATTGGTCAATGTTTCCTTGAAGAAAGAGCAAGGAAAAGACCAGAAAGTAATAGTAGTAATGATAATCTTTTGGAAATGTTTGAAATGAAAATATGGTTCAGAGATGAATTCATTTTCTGTGGTTCCCTGAATCTCTTGAGAGGCCATCAGGGGGTGATAAGAGAACGAGGAGGAGGAAAGAGAGATGAAGATAAATCAGAATCAGAATCAGAATTTCTAGAACAAGAATCTGTAGGTTGATATATGATTTTCTGGTGTTATTAGTTTTTGGAAATTCTTTTTTTTTCTTCCACTCTTACTTCTCATCCTCCATCATCATCATCATCATCGCCTTCATAACTAAAACAAGATAATGTTTTTCTCTCCCTAATACTAGACTCAAGAACCAGAATTTAAACTCAGAACCATTAGAAACGGAAATAAGTGGTTATCCTGATGAAGGAGTTGTAATAAACCCTCGGAGAGAAATGAACAATTTCAAATAATAATCATAAGTTACCATGAAGTTCAGCTCTGAAATACACCCACCAATATTTCCGTTGACAATTTCCCTGTGAATTTTGTATGAAAGTTAATTAGATTTAATAAAACTGTGACCATGAAATTAAATAACAGATGAAAACTGAGGATTGAGATTAAATATTAAAAAATCTCATGTAAAAAAAGAGGTGAAATTAAATTTCCGATTGTGATAAAGGAAAATCTTCCCTTCCGTTGTTGTTGATATGAGACGATAATGATGATGATGATAACAGTATCATATACTGATGATAATAAGGATGATGATAATCATCGTCACACACACAAAGCAACATCCAATTCAATGTTTGATAATGATGATGATAAGCATCATGATTGTGTAAAGATGAGGATGAAAAGCAAAAAAAGAATCTCTCTTCTGATCATTGTATCATTTGCAGAATCATCATTATCATCATCGACAACAACAACTCTTATCATTCTCCATCATCATCCATGTTTATCATCATCTTTCTGACCAATTTTATGTAACAGAATAATAATAATAACCTATTAGTATGTCGCCCATTCAATGTCCAGTTTAACTTGAGAATCAGGGAAAATGTCCATGGATTGGGTTATATAAGATGATGAGAAGATGACATGATGATGATGATTGGATGTGAAAGGTGAACTTCAGGGTGATCAAGGTAAACACTTTAGTAAACAAACTTTATCGGCACTAGCCAACATATTTTAACTAAAGTTATCGATTCAGAAGAAGAGACTGCCTTTCACAATTCAGTCTGTTACAAATTCTTTTAGGATCTTTCCAAAATACTAATATTAATTTAACTCACAAGGTAGATTTGATTATAAACTTAAAGGTTTATTAAACTTGTTAATTAAAGTTAACAGTATGAAGATTAAACGGGAATTAATTGTAAATTGATTCGATCATCTTTTATATCGAAAATCGAATAATCGAAATTTGAATTTTTTTTTTAAAGAGAACAATTAATCTGATTGGTCGATTAACCATTTGTCTAAAGACAACGATTTTCTATTGTCTCCTTAGTAGACATTAGTCTAGATTAAAATAAATATTAACCATTTTCTCAAGAGAGTTAACTTGTCAGTCAGACGATGATGATTAACATCTTTAACTTCAATTGTGAACAATAGTTAATCTTAAACAAAGTGAAAATTAAATGAGTAATTAAGTTAATTGTGAACAAAATTAATAAAACAAATAAATTTAAGCCTTGAGGTAATCCAATTATAAAGTTAAATGGTTCCAACGGGTAACTCAGTTTTCTACCCTTCACTTCCGTGGTTCTTGATTAAGACTCCTTGGTTGGACCATTTTAATTTGATCTCTTGGAATAGCTCGAGGTCGATCGGCTTGAACCGTAAAATGTAAGTCTCTTGATCTTTCTCTTGAATTATGATGATCTCTATGAACATTAACCGGAGGTAATGATGTATCCATATTCTCATCTACAAGATGAATCTCAAAAGATTGTGTTGTCTGAGGTACAGGCATTTCAGATGCGGGTTGACAACAACGATGATTGAATTGAGGTTTACCTCTTGATCTATCGGGACCATAATAAGCCCAATTGTCAGGCCATTCGGCTTCATGAGCTTGAACTCTTTCAGAATAGATTTTGAATAACCTTGAGACAAATGAATTGCTACATGTTGATGTTACATTCGCATAATGTATTCCATCTCTATTTGATCTACTTTCTCTTCGATCTCTTTCCAATAGGACATGTACAATTGCATCGCTATATATGGCCTCAACGGCAGGTGAATGAGGTCTATTTTCCACAGTATATCCTCCGAATACCAAAAGGCAATGAGAGTTAATGAACAAGCACTTTCATTAAATGGAGAAAATATTTGTGTTATCTCTCATCTTTGGCTTTAGCAATTCAATTTCACATGACTCAAGTCCAATTGATTTTAACATGTTAATTATTCCAGCACCAACAATTACTTTAGCACAAGCAAGATATTGGATCACCTGATCTCTTATCGATGGTAAAGTTTTACTCAATCTAATATCAGATTTCTTGAGACCATGATAATGTGAGTCCATATAGTTAATGTTATTGTGTCTAACTAGAGTTTCGTAAACTATTTGTTGAAACCCATTAACAATAACGATCCAAACTGGTCTTGGCATTAGCTTATTAGTATAACTGTTTCGTTCGATTCGGATTTCATTAACACGACAAAAGGCCATGTGAACACAGAAAGTTAACAGAGGATTAGGATGAAGCTTTGATTGTTGTTCGATCCTTGAGGAAATTGCTTCACTTAAAGGAGGAAGTTGAATCCTTGTGACACGTTGATACAATTCAGTTGCTTCTCTTTGTTTCTCATCTTTTCTTTGCTGTTTCCAATCAGACTGATGTCTTGATTTGGATGATGATGAGGTTGATGATGAAGAGGAAACTGATGATTTATCGTCGGGAACACCACGAAAACTTGGAAATTCATCACAGATTGAGGTTAACACTGAGTTTCTCTCGTTTACGTCAAGCAAGGTGAATGGATCGATCCTAATAAAGGCAAGTCCATTAGCGACATTATCTGGAGATACATTTACTTTAGTGAAACCTTTAGGTGCTCTTGGTTTCCTTTAGCAAGTTTAGCCCATTCAGGTGAAGCTCTTATGAGATAAGCGGGTACTGTATATTTGCTTACGATTGTCGCTGGTCTTATATATTGACCTGGTTCCGCTCTTTTACCTATGACTGGGTCAAATCCAAGGTCTTGGAGATATTGTTCACCTTCATATATTGGAGCGTGTGGATCACAAACTCTTTTTAAAACTGACCAATAACATGTTCCCATGTTAGCGTAAGTTCTAATAGCGTTTGGTGTAAGTAATGGATCATTTGGTGACTTTTCTTTTATCACATCATATTGAGCCCATTTCTCATGAATTCCACCCCATCTTTCTTCTTGAGAATCATAAGAAACAATTCGTTGGGTTATCGCTGTTTGTATATGAGAGGGTAAAACTGATTGTAATCGTCTTGGGGCTTTAGCCAATTCATGACGAGTTGGTCCGGGAACGAAAGTTTCACCAAGTTGGACCTCAAACTCTTCAACAAATAGTCCATATCGACATTTCATTTCGTGAGGTAGAAACTCTTTAGGAGGAAATCCTTTCTTACAGAGATTCCGTCGACAGATAAAAGTTGAACTGTTGTAAATTTGAGTCGTTTGATCTTCAGGAATTGGACCAAATTTTGGGAAATCGTCTTGAGGCGCGTATTTAACGGCACAACCGGGAATAACACACAAGAATTTATCCTCGGCATCGGGTTGAATAAGATTCAATATCTTAATGAGATTGATGAGCCATTGAACACACGAATAACAATACCATTTGTTACACTCTAAACATTGTCTTGGGTTGAGTGAAATGTGTTCACACAACGTACATTTAATTGTGTTATGAATTCGATTTATTCCTGATTGAATAACATTGGCTCTAGTTAAACCTCTAGAAATGGTTGGTAAGTCTATTTCAAACACTTGAGGGTCATGAACAAGATTGAGATAAATTTTCTCTTTAATCAAGTTATCGAAAATTTTTCTTTTCTTTTCAAACTCATCGGCTTTAGCCTTGACTTGTTCACGAATTTCGAAGTATTTTTCCTTTTGGAGATAATCTGGTAATTCACCAGGTAATGGAGCCGGATACTCGTGTAATGGCCAAGCGTAATCGTCAGGTCCTGGGTATTTACCTTTAGGTACATCATGAAGTTGAGTCGGTCGACGTTTCCATGTACTTGATGATGGTTGTTCAGGAACCTTAAACTCTGGCTCAGTTGGAGTAACTTCAATGTCCATGAAGACATCATTTACACTATCATATTCACTTATTTCATTTCCTTGATCATCGGTCATAACGATAACAGTTGAATAAGTATCTTTAGATGTACCAGGTTCATTAGAACTTTTAACACGAGTTGGTGTTGGTTCAGTTACTTTCTTTTGTTTACCTTTATCAACTTTAGGTTGTTTAGACAACTCAGGTAATTGAAACGCTGATACTGGTTGATAGACACGATGTCGTTTCACATATTCACATGGAATTGAATTGTTCTTAAGAGCATCTTGATTGATAGTAATGTTAATTGATGAATCACTTGAACTTGGTTGATTAGAGTCAATGGAAGTGTTTGCTGTGGTTGGTGTCGATTCATCACTTGGAACTTTTCCACTTTCCTTAGCCTTTTCAGGGGAAACAGGATTCGATGAATCAGAATCATCAAGTCGAAGCTTCTTCGTAACTGAAGTCAATGATGATTGTGAACCTTCATTAGATGAATCGGGTGTTGAACAAAGTCTTGATCGCTTAAGCGAAGCAGAAACACTATTGAGATCAATTGATTCTTGAGAATCACTTTCACTTGTTGGTGTTGATTGTTTTGGTGAATTAACTGGTGTAGCAGGAATTTCCTGAATTTCATCACTTTCTTCAGTCATGATTATGATCAACACTTTAAGTAAAAAGTTGATTAGATCAATTGAAACTTGGAGTTTAAACTCGATTAAGATGAAACTTTGATTTGAATCAGTTTGAAGACAAATGTAAACTGAAAATTGAGAAACAATCTTGGTTTTGTTTTCTTTGTAAATCAATTTGTTGGTTAATAATTTGAGCTTTGAATCATTAGAGATTCGTTGTCGTGAGAAATAACAACAATTAACACGATGAATAATTTGATCCTTGGTTAATTGCTTTAGCTTTTGCCTTGTTAAGGGTTGATCACTTATATCATCAAAGATAATGTTTTGTTTATCTTTTGTTATTTCTCGGTCAGCCGATTGTCTTTGTTTCTTTTGACTTGAGTTGATTGTTTGTTGATTAATTTTAGTTTGTTTATCAACATTTTCCGAAGTTTCAATTTCAGTGTTAATTTGTGCTAATTGAATTTGATTTTCAATTTGAGGGTCAACATGATTTTCATCAGCAATGGGAAGGTCAATAGTGGTGAGAAAATTTTCATCAAGTTGTGAACTTTGGTTATTAACTAATTCAATGTTTTGATCTAATTGATTTGAATCGCTAAGACCTTCGATTTCTGTATCTAACCAATCTCGTTCTTCATTGAAATACTTATTCATTATCATCTTCATTTTCTCTGATATTTCACCTACAAATGGTTTTGTATTTTGAACATTAACTGAGAACAAATGAAAATCTTCCTCTCTTAAGAGTAAAAGTGAACCTTTTCTATGACCAACACAAAGATATGGGCCATGATATTTAGGACCTAATTTCTTACTCATATTACTAGGAATCGATTCATCTTTTAACCAGACAAAATCACCAATGTGATACGGATTTAAGAAATGTAAGCTTCGATATCTATTGATCTGATATTGTTCTTGTGACTTAAGTCTAGCATAAGCTAATTTTCGAGCTTGTTCAACGGTGAATTTTGGTTGAGGTTCTAAATCTAAATGATTATCTAAAGGTTTCAATGGAATCTTACCATAAACAAGAAAATAAGGTTGAAAACGAGTTATCTTATGTACTGAAGTATTTATCGCTAAGACTGATTGATCTAATTTCTCACTTAAGTTACTAGTTCCTTGTTCATAGACTAAGGTTCTTAATCGTTCAGCGATGGTTCGATTTGCTCGTTCCACTATTCCTTGTGATTGTGCATGATAAGGGTTAGATGATTCATGTTTTATACCATTTTCCTTGAGGAAATCTTGAAATTCATCACTTAGAAAGTTGGTTCCTTGATCGGTTTGGATCACTTTCGGTAAACTGTGAATCTTGATGAAATGTTTCAAAAACTTTATACAAGTTTTAGCTTGTTGATTCGGATGAACTTCGGCAAAAACATATCGGGATAAGGTATCGACCATGACAAAGATGACTTTTGATACCTTGTTGATTGTGAACGGACCTTGAACATCCAATTCAAGTCGGGATAATATTTCTTCTGGTATTGGTTTTGGACTCGGATCAACGTAAATGTGAGGACTTGGTTTGTTTATATGGCAAGTTGAACAATTTTTACATAATCGAACGATTTCATCAAAAAGGTATTTCATGTAAAATCTCTTTGCGATTTGTAAATATGTTTTCTCACTTCCAAAATGTCCACCAATTGGTGTTGAATGTTCTTGAGAAAATATCTCTTTTAAAAGATCACGACCAATAATCAATCTTTTGCTATTAGAATGTTTATCTATTCGATAGATTAATTCGTCTTTAAGAAGATATTTTTGACTTGTAAGTCGATCACCAAGTTGTAATAGTTTCATGATTCGTTGACAATCTTCATCTTTCTGTTGAAATTGTTTCACCTTTTCCTTCCAAGGGTTAACTTCGCTTTTAAAAGCATAAATAACTGGATCAGTTATTTGATTAAATGTATTATCCAGGCCAAAGTTGATTACATTGAATGCTTTTTCTTCTTCATCAGAACAATTTTCAATATCATCTGAATGGAGATAATTGATTAAGCAATAGCGATCATAAAATTCTTCTTCATCTCCTCGACTTATATTCACTGATCGATGATCCCATTGACTTGGATTTCTTGAGAAACAATCAGCTGAATGAATTACACCCTCTTTGTAAATCACTTTGAATTTGTAAGATGATAACATAATTGACCATCTCTGGAGACGAGAATTCTTGAAGTTGATTTTAGTCAATTGACATAGTGCATGATGATCGGTTTCTATTGCGAATTCTTGACCATCAAGGTAATGTTTAAATTTATCGATGCCAACTAGAATCGCTAAACATTCCTTTTCGGAAACAGTGTAAGATTTTTGGTACTTGTGTAACTTTTGAGAAAAGAAAGATAAAGGTAACCAATCTTTTACCTTATCTATTGGTTGATTTGAATCATAATTCTCAGATTTTGGGTCTTCTTGTAATAATATCCCTCCGACTGCAATATCGGATGCATCGACTGCAATTTTCTTTCTTAATTCGGGATCGAAATGTACGAGAAGAGTCGTTTCGACTAATGAATTTTTTAAATGATCTAATGCCTTAAGGTCTTCAGACATTAATTTAAATTTTCTTTCTTTAGAAATTAGGCGATAAAGTGGAGCGGCGATTTGTGAATAATTAGAGATGTATCTTGAGAAATAATTGTAACACCCTAAAATCGACTGTAATTGTTTCACGTTCTTTGGATAAGGTAGTGCTTTCAATGCTTTTACCTTATTAGGATCTGGTTTAATCCCATCTCCATTGACTAAGTGTCCAAGTAAGAGAATTTCGCTGTAACCAAATTTGCATTTTTCGGTTTTTACTTTTAAGTTGTACTTTCGAAGACGTTCTAAGACAATTCGAGTCATTTGAATTAACTCTTGCCATGTTTTTCCTACAACGGGAATATCGTCAAAATAACCTAAACAATTCACGTATTGTAAACCTTCCAATACTCGATTGATTAGATTCTGAAAAATGAACGGGGCTCCAGATAGTCCCATGGGTAACCTTTTGTATTGATATTTTCCTCCAGGAACGACGAAAACGGTTTTCTCTCTCTCACCTACAGGTAACTCAATTTGATGATACCCTTGATAGAGATCAATGAGATTGAAAAATTTTCCACCTCTTACCACTTCGAAACAATCATTGATTCGAGGCATTGGAAAAGCCGGTACCGAAGTAATTCGATTCAATGAACGAAAATCTGTTACCAAACGATACGATCCATCAGGTCTATCGACAAGAATAGCCGGTGATCCTCCTTGAGCTGTTGAAGGTTCGATGATGTCAGCTTCGACAAGATCATTGATCACTTTATCAAATGCGGCTCGTTTCTCTTTGGTACATGGGTACGGTTTCTGATAAGGGATTAAATTGTCACCAATATCAATACTAACAGGACAAATATCTTTAGATACGAAACCCATATCTCGACGGTGTTGTGAAAATACGTCAGCAAATTCTAACAGAACGGAAACCATTTCATCAATCTTATCTTGAGATAGTTCTGGATTGATTCTTGACCTTAGTTTTTCCACGAATGGTTTAGTTGTTTTAGGATCCTCTTTAGAGATTACCTTTAATTTAGCTGCTTTTACCAGAAAATCTTCATCAGGACCTTTACATTTGAATACTCTTGTTGTCCTTGAAGTTGAAATTTGTTCTTCAGGAATGAAACAATTTGGTAATTGTTCAATGATTGACTTAGCAATTTCTTCTTGAGTCAATTGCTTAGCTTGAGTTAAAATGTGATCAGTTTCAAAATCTTTGCAAAATCTGAAGTAAAATTCTGGAGAAAACTCTTTTCCATCAGGAGTTTCTTTTGCAGTTAATTTATATTGATTACCATCAGAGTTCATCTTCATGTAATATAAATGAAGGAAAGTGTTATCCAATAGGAAAACTGGTTCAAAGTTTTTAACCAAGTAAATTTTCAAAACTCTGGTTGAATTCATTTCCGGGTGCTTTAAAGCTGCATAAGCATAACCAATTGTTGGTAAATTACCAGCAATTCCACGTAACGGAGTTTGACCATGAACAATGTGACACCCAAAACGTTCAGCGATACGAGCGTCCATAACTGAAGTTGTTGCTCCAGTATCTAATAGAACTCGATATGAAATTAAAGGAAATTTATCTGGAGACTCGAAATTGAACTTGACGAGAGCCATTGTTTCCATATCCATATCACCCATATCAGTTAAAACTGGAGTGTTGGTTGGTTGCCTTAAGGTATAAGAAATAGCAAAATTCAATTCGCTTTTCTGTTGTTCCTCAATTGTTGTTACTGTTTGAACCACAGGTTGATTAGGCTTAACGGAAGTATTTTGCTGTGTGTGAGCTTTAGCTTGATCTTCAGATCGTTTACTACGACACTTATCAGCGGTATGGCCAAGTTTATGGCAAAATGAGCATTTTAATTTGCTTCTTTCTTTCCATGTTGATTTTGAGTCATTTGATTTATCTGTAGATTTATCTTTACCATCATGAGTCTTATAACTGTTTTTAGAAGATGATGTTGATGATGACGATCGTTCCTTAGATTTATCTTTCTGTTGATGGTCATAATAATGACGCATTAGAACATTTAACATTTTATGTTCATCTTCGTGAGCTCCAAGCTTGAAGATTTCATCGACAATGTATTTAGGTAAATACGATAAAACATCATAAAGGAAGTCAGAATCTTCGATTCTCTTTTTCTTTGCTTCAGACAATAATCTTCTCGTTTCAGAGAAAAAGGTCATTGGATCAACTTCAAAGTTATATGAATAAGATCTCAATCTGAACATCGCATTAGCACCAATCGAGGGTAAATCGATTTTTTCTCTTAATGCTTTTAGGTATGAATGATAATCAGTAATTGACTTATCTATGGCATTAGCCAAATGGAAAATTTCGTGAGCTAATCCTTTTCGTAGACAACGTAATCGGGTTGAATCATCAATGTCTTCTAAGGAAAGTTTATTCACTGTTTTATTCACCCATTCTTTCATGTTTTCACCCTTTTGGAACTCAATTACCACTGGATCTCTTTTATTAACCTTGTTTAAAGATGCTGCAAAACTTTCTGCTAAGACCTTGAATCCTTCTACTAATGGTTGACTCATTGTTGAGGTTGAATTCTCATTGAGACGTTGGTTATTAGGACTTGGAGAGATTGGTCTTGAAGAGAGACTCGGTTCATCTTGAGGTATACGTGATTGACTGAAATGCAATAACTTACGAATTGTACCAAGAGGTAGTTCTAGAGAACGTAATTCTGATTCAGTTGCACCGAATATTGAATCTTCATCTCGTCCTAATTGGGTGACCAGAGACTGTAGTTCTGTTTCAATTAAACCCAATTGTCTTAAGTCTCTTACCCACGAGGGTAGTTCAAGGCTTTTTAATTCAGACACAGGAAGATTAATAATGTCATTATCACTTAATGATTCACCAACAATTAAGAAATTGGTTTTAATCACCTCGTAGATTTTTCTTTGAGCCAAACTTCTGGTTGGTACTCTCACTGTTCAAGTAGATACACAGAAATTTCTTCGTATTCAAGAAGACACTTTTGGAATAATTTCCTCCATCTCATACGGTAAAGTTGTTGCTTGAGAGTCAATAGTTATTAATGAGCTTAATGAAGAGTTTAAATTTTCACTAGAATGATGTGAAGATTGAGGAGATTGAATTCCCACCATGGAGATAAACTATTTCTTTTAGAAAGATCCTGCCTGGGTCGCCATGTGAAAGGTGAACTTCAGGGTGATCAAGGTAAACACTTTAGTAAACAAACTTTATCGGCACTAGCCAACATATTTTAACTAAAGTTATCGATTCAGAAGAAGAGACTGCCTTTCACAATTCAGTCTGTTACAAATTCTTTTAGGATCTTTCCAAAATACTAATATTAATTTAACTCACAAGGTAGATTTGATTATAAACTTAAAGGTTTATTAAACTTGTTAATTAAAGTTAACAGTATGAAGATTAAACGGGAATTAATTGTAAATTGATTCGATCATCTTTATATCGAAAATCGAATAATCGAAATTTGAATTTTTTTTTTAAAGAGAACAATTAATCTGATTGGTCGATTAACCATTTGTCTAAAGACAACGATTTTCTATTGTCTCCTTAGTAGACATTAGTCTAGATTAAAATAAATATTAACCATTTTCTCAAGAGAGTTAACTTGTCAGTCAGACGATGATGATTAACATCTTTAACTTCAATTGAACAATAGTTAATCTTAAACAAAGTGAAAATTAAATGAGTAATTAAGTTAATTGTGAACAAAATTAATAAAACAAATAAATTTAAGCCTTGAGGTAATCCAATTATAAAGTTAAATGGTTCCAACGGGTAACTCAGTTTTCTACCCTTCAGATGAGAAAGAAAATGAAAGTCACTTTTGGGAATCGATTTTTTCTCATTCTCTTCATCTCCTCTCTCTCTCTCTTTTTAAGAAATTTGACCCAAACATTCAAGGTAAATGGATGAAGATGATAAGAGGATGAGAAGCAAATTGATATAATAATTTTCTCTCACAATAATGATAATATTAATAACCATGTATTTGTTTTCTCATTCATCTTTCCTCCACTTACAGAAGAAGATGCTGTGGGAGTAGACTGATATCTTATATCATCTTCTTCATCTCCATCCTCATCTTAATCATCCTCATCACAAGGGAAAGTATTAATATCTCATCTTAAATCGATAAATTTACCTTGATCATTTTTAGTTTTTTTCTGTTTTTCCATTTGCAATATTTACCTTTTATTACACTTAGAGAGATCAAGGTGAACTTATCAACATTTTCTCTTGATTCAACTCGATGTTCATCTTAATCATCATCATCAACTTGAGGATAATAATGATCATCATTACGATAAAGGTAATTGATAGATAACAATAATGAGCATAAAGTAGATGAGATAATAAACAAGGTACAGAAAAAAAAGGTTAAAAAGTTAACAGGAAGAAAAAAGAGAAAGTAAAAGTTACCTCATAAAAATACATCAACAATAAATGGATTGAGATGATGAGGAAGATGAGAAGATGAACATTTTGTTCATGGTGTTTATATATAATGTATACTGAACTCAGAATTGTAAGTGGAAAAGTTCAGTGGGTGAAAATCAATTATGTTGAATATAAATTTTCAATGGAAGTTACTTGAAGATGAGAAAATCAATTTCACTTCCAATATCTTTTACCATTGAAAAAGATGAGGAAAAAAACTCTGAGAATAAGATGATTCTCTTTTTTTTCTTTACTCATCTTCATTGAGAGAGAGGAAAGATGATGATTGAGAAAGACAGGTTACAATGTATTTCTTAAGATGATGACGGGGATGAGGATGAGGATGATGAGATGGGCTGAGAAGAGGAAAAAAAATGTCACTTCATTTTCTGATTACAATTATAACTGTGATTCTAATGGAGGAAAATGAAAATCTCATGATAATATTGGACCAATATGATGAATATTTCCATAATTTGATTCATTGATTGTTCTAAATTGCAATTAAATTACTTAATTAGCATGAGAATCTTATAAACTAATGGTTAATTGTGATAAGTGTTTATATTACACTTTGTTACTTTAAACAAGTTATTTAATTTACAATTAATTGGAGTTAATTGTTGCCAACATTTTCAACTTCTGAGAAAATTATTTTATCATTATGTTGATAATAATAAATAACAATTAATTTAATCGCTTCAAGTTAATCATCATCAGTGAGAAAACTTTGATTTATTGGTTGTATCTTAATCTTTGTTAACCTTTATTCTCATTTCTAATTAGTTTTAATCAATTGTAATCAACTTGATGGGCAAAGGTTGATTAGCTTTGATTGAAGTTAAAGGTTTCCAACAATTTGAAACAATTAACGGACCCTAAAAGTAAAACACAATTACAATGTTTCACAATTAAACACAAGCAGTCTCTCTGTTTGATTAATCTTGGTAATTAACTTTTCACTTGTTAATTACCTTTTCCTTTTTCATCCTGATTTTTTTTTCTTCTTCTTCTTCTTCTTCATCATCCCATTAGAATCATCTTCATCCACACAAAGTAATTAGTTTATTAGTAGACGAATGAGATTAAAGTAAATGAATCTATGATTAAATTAACGGTTAATTTGGATATTGAATGTAATCAATATCATGATGGATAATATTCTGAGAAAATCTTTCTTTTCATCATCATGAAAATGAATAGTTTACAATCAGAATGATAATTTTAATAAAAGATGAAATTTTTTATTTACTTTCTCTACATGAGAGAGAGAGGAAGATAAATTGTTTAGAAAACTGGTTAACCATAAATATCATGGAAATGAAGAGTAGGATAAAAGATGATCAAGATGAAAAGGATGAGGATGCTAACTCTATTTTCGCATCATCATCAAGCCTTTTGCCAATGTTAATCCAATAGAAGAAGAAAAAATAATCAAACATAAAATCAAATCAAATCTACTAACACACATACACCAAATAGAATAACAAAAGTAAGTTATCATCTTTCAACTTACATGCTCATCTTTTTTTCAGTTCAATGTATTGATATTTTCATCCACATCATGAAGAGTTTAATAGTTACTTTGTATCTTCATCCCTCTCCCTTTTATCACCAAAAACTAATCATCCAGTGAATTTTTCTCCTTCTCATCTTGATCATCATCATGACACAACAAGATGATAAAAAAAGAGAGATCAAGTTGACAGAAAAGAATGTCAGTCATTTTATCTTCAAATAGCATCATTTCCGTTTCCCTTTGATATAAGAGGAACAAGAAAATTCTATCAAATAGAACGTCATTAATTTGATAAGCCTCGTTACTCTGTCAAGTCAGAACAGTTCTACCAGGTAAATCTTTTCGAATCATGTCTCAATGTTATCGTCGAATTCGAGCATTTTCGTCATAAAAGTCACCACCAACCTGAATGAGGTCGAAAAGCGGCTCTGAGTTGTAGGTTCATCTCCACCACTTGGACTTTCGATATCTTTGGATCATTAATAGAGCACATGTAATCAAACTAAAAGTACGGTAAACGGAAGTTGAAGATGTGATGGAAATTAGGAAGCGGAAATAAGCCTCAACATTTATATGGAAGCACCGAGAAGAAGTGACTAACCCACCAGAGAGAAAACAATTAAAGATTAACAACATAATTAGAAGATGATTAGAATAGCCAATAGAAGATAAAACAATAGCCATAGAAATAGAAAGACAAATATTCGATAAACAGAATCAAAGATTATTAATCAACAATGGAAAAGAATTGAAAACAAAATTCTTGACCATTCGCTCCTTTAGATTTTAATTTTGTTCTTGAAAAAAAGTAAAACACAATTTAGATAAAAGGAACAGGAAGAGATTAGAAATTCAATTAGAAAAATTAATTATCTTGAAAGAATTAAATTAACTGATGATAGCATCATTTCCGTTTCCTTTTAATGAGAAAAATAAGAAAAGTTATCATAAAGTAAGATTATCAAAGTTTAATTGTTAATTAGTTTAACCATGGAAGATAAGGTGATGTTAATCATCTTATCTGACCATTGGTATCCAAAATTATGTACAATTTACATATTCACAATTAAAATTATTCTTTTATGATGAAGATGATGAAGTTTATCTTACAGATGAGATTGACAAGGAATTAATAGAATACAAAGTTGATGAAGATGATGATAAATTATGTTACACTTTTAAAGATGAATCAGCTGATCAGGGATCTTTTGTCACGCTTAAAAACATTATTATTATTATAATTAATCTTGAGATCATATAGATTTTTAATTAACTTTACAGTTACACCTTCTAGAGTTAAACTGTATCCACTGTTAAGAGATTCACCAGA
The DNA here is from genome assembly GCF_014898815.1 of Panonychus citri. Classification (NCBI taxonomy): domain Eukaryota; kingdom Metazoa; phylum Arthropoda; class Arachnida; order Trombidiformes; family Tetranychidae; genus Panonychus; species Panonychus citri. Next base: position 334,711 of record NW_026515505.1, on the reverse strand, counting down.
TGGATTAACAGCCATTGTTAATCTACCATAGGTATTATATTGATAAAAGATTGAATTAACACCAATAGAGTCAAGGCGAGATTTAATTAATCCAGTTGATTCATTATATTCAAAGTTATATGTAAATCCATCGGATGAGGTTATGGTGGATAACATTTTTGTTCGTGACATCGTGAGGGAGCATTTACCACCCTTTGAGTTTTCAATTGATTTTACTAGATTTGAGTAATCACGGAATAGATGAATCTTATTACCAGAAGAATCAGTTACAGAAGATAATTTACCAAATGAGGTATTAACATTATAACTGAAAGTGTAAATTGTTTTCTTGTTATTAGATGTTGACCCACTAGACGATGGTGATGATGATGTAATTAAACTTTTCGTTGATAAATGTTGACCAAAACGATTAAAAGTATACATTTCAAGGGATTCTAGTGATGTTATCGTGTATTCTTGATCTCCATCAAGAGTTGGAAGAGATGAATGAACTGCACGAATACGTAGATTACCTTGATCACAAATGTACAATCGTCCATCAGGTGTAACCGTTATCGATGGGATAGCTGACATTTTTGAGTTGATTGCACTTGTAACTTCTGAATTAAAACATTCACAATTGTTTTCCATGCAAGAACAATCTAAATCCATTCCAGCGTATTTAACAATACGACCATCAACGGTTACAATTCTAACACGATTAATCATCTGGGAATCACTTTCGGCAATAAAAAGATTACCATTGGTTGAAAAAGCCATTGATTGTGGTGTTTCCAGGAAAACTTGAGTTCCAAGTAAATTTTCAGCTTCTTTCTTGGACTCTGGATCTTCTTGTGCTGTTATCACTGATGAACAATGAGTAGGTCGTCCAGCGACCACACGGATCCGTAGATCGGGTGTCAACTTAAGTATCATATGATCATCGAGAATATGAAGTGAATTGTCAAGTGGATTAATTGCTAATTCGGTTGGCCAGCGAAGATTAACTTTCTGAATGGGAGTAGTTCCAGTACATGGAAAAGGTTTCCAGTGAAGTTTATGATAATGATCACCAATTAGTGTATGAATGATTCCAGATACATCAACGTAACGGATATTAGTACCATCGGCGATGAATAGTTCACCATTAAGATTGATAACAATACCTTTTGGATAAGCAAGACGCGCGTTACGAGCAGGTCGATCATCACCACAGAGATTTTTATCTCCAGGTAAACATTTAACACCTGAGCCAACAACAACCTCAAGATTGAAACGAGGATCAGATGGATTAGAGTTATTAATAGATCGTAGAATTTGATGTTTCTCTGGGTCTGAGATGTAAAGTTTACCATCAACTGGACCAATTGTTAGGTGATAACGATAGGCAACCTGAGAAGCTGAAAGTTCAACGATAGTGGTCACTTGTCCACCGGGCGTGATACGTCGGATTAAATTAAAATCACCAACATAAATTGATCCATCGGGACCCGAGGTAAGTGCTACCGGAGCAAGGAGACGTTGTTCAATTGCAAGACCATTACAATAGGCACAATGAAGTGGCCGTTGTTGACCATCTCCCATTACTGTGGTCATTGTGTGTGGTAAATTTTTAAGATAAAGTGTTGACCCATCACCTTTTTGCAATATTCCTTCATGGAAATTGTACCGATGGTGAATATCAAGATTCCAACCTCCAACCTCAGAAATGACCATATCATGTCCAGCTACTTGAACTGTTTGAACTTCCCAGATGACCTGCTGACAATTAAGGTATTCATAACCAACCGACACAGTTGCAGTGGATACACCGTACACTTTTTGACGATAAACGTTACGACGATTCCATGAATAAGTATATTCAATATGAGGAATTGCTTCGAAAACTTTCTCAAACAAATGACCTTCAAGAGATATTTTAAGATGAACTAATCGTAAGGTTAATGGTATCCGTTCAGGGGTAAGATTAAGGTCAATTGTTGACATGTAACCTGATGCACGATGAGAATAGTAGATAAGGTTAACATCGGTTCCTGGGATACCGATATTTTCTTGGACAATTTTACCCTCTTCGAGGATCATTTTTTTCACAGATGAGACACCATTAAAACCCGATTTCCAGGTACCACTAACGGTTGGTCTCATCATTTCATAATCATGTTCAACACAAATAGATGACCGATGATAATCAGGTGTTTTAATTTCATCTGAATCCATTGTAATTTGACCAATGACCACAATTTGATTCCAAGGGACGAAAACTGTTCGTTGGATTGGTTTGAATGGATCCCGGCGGAAATCAAGGGTCACTGCAGAACCACCGTTAACCATAATATCAAACCAACCAGCATCTCGGGAGACAACAATACCCAAATATTGATCATTAACAACACCCACTCTAACCCCCATTAGGCCATTGCCTGAGGGAGAGATTATCTGACCACGAATAACAGAAACTTGGCTATAAAAAGATGATAGAAATTGAGAGAAAACAAAAGACAAAAATAAGAATAAGGAAGAATTAGAAAACAAAGAAAATGAATCTTGGATAGATTTCAATCAATCTACAGTTAATGAGCCTTAAATTATTCAACAATAAACATTGATTTAGAAAAAAAGAATAGAAGAGAAAAAAATAACCTAAATCAATCGATTTTCCTAACAAGAACAATACAGAAGAGAGAAAACAAAGTTCTAAACAAAGAGATTTCTTTAAGTAAACTAGACAGTATTCAACAAATACGAAAAAAATAAGGTTACAATTGACTTAATTGTAACAGTATAATCAATGGAGAAAACAATTTAACAATGTAACAGATTATCAACCAGAGTTTTAAGGAAACCAACCTTGAATTGAATCGCGTCCAAAAGAGACTGTCATTTGAATGGGTTAGCATTTAGTGAGAGAGAGAGAGAGAGATAAGATTTGTCATGTTAGTAAAGAGGAGATTGGATTAGATTAAGGGGTCGTTAGTGAGAAAATGAATAGAGCAAAATAACGAGAGAGAAACAAAAAATAATGAGATCACTCGGGATGATAGAACGAAAAAAACAGATACAATAAATAGGAAACGGAAAACATAAAATCCTAAAAAAAACTTATATAAAAGGAAAACTCAAAAATATAAACAAAACAATAAAAACTCAGGTAAAAAAATAATAGAAAATAGATTATTGGATAAATTAGTTAATTAGAAAAATAAAGTTAATTAGATTTGTTACCTGTCATTGAAGGCCTTCCTATGGGCATAGCTTTGAACTGAATCATCTTCAATTAGAAATTGCATCCGTTGGAAGAAAGATGCTGTTGGTGATAATGGTTGTTTACGTAATAGGATATCAAGTGGATCAGCTGATTTAAGACACAATGGATTATTAATACAATCCTTTGATGAACAACATTCACTGTCAGCACAATCAGTTAAACCATCTAATTAAGAAAAAAACAATAAGATGGTAACACACAAAAAAACAACGAAGTAAACATTGTATCACAATATTGTTTGTTGATTGATTGATTAACCATTAATCCAAATTGAATATTTTGATGACACAGGAAAAAGTTGAGCATCACAGGGTGAGAGAGAGAAAGATGATGGAGATATGATTATTTAAAGATGATCAATGGAATTGAAGATTGATATTGAAAAACATGGAGAGAGAAAAATAAAAACTTAGATTATCATGTAAAGGTAGAAATAATCTTCAGGTTGAGAAAAATATTATTCAATCAAGGTAAAAATCTAGCAGAGAGAGAGAGATGAAGATAGACATTTAATGATGATGATGATAATGAAAAGTAACTATTTTATCTTCCTTTCTTTCTCGACCTGAGTCCATTTCAGTTTCTTCATCATCCTTAGCCTCTCAAAATCCAGCAAAAAAAGTAAATCAATTGGATTTACTTGGATCTTTTTCTCAATCATCATTAATCTTACTTCAGTCTTAATTCAAATCAACAACAGTAATCATAGTGAGTCAAGTCTTGTCTTTATCCATCTATCATTAAAAATCAGAAGACTTTACTTTTTTTTCCAAGTTCATTAAATTAAACCAAGAAATAAGGATGAGGATATTTCATGATGAAAGATTTTTCATTGCACTAAGAAAATCATGAAAAACATGATTCAAAAATTAACTTTAAAATTATCGTCAAATTTCTGTTCTGTTCTCAGTACTCACTACATTCTAAAACATAACAAAGACAATCAAAAACCAGATCAGTTTCTTAATCGTTTTCGATCGTACAGTTCGTGTGTCAAAAGTTTCCTTGAAATTAAACTTCCATGGGAGCCTTATGTTGGATTCTACCAAAGGTGCGGTAAAGGTAAGCTACTTGCCGCTGAACTGGACGATACTGGACTTTTCTTTTCTTTTCATATTTTTTTTCATCTTTACCTCTTTCTCTTTCTCCTTTTTTACCGTCAAATTTATATAATAAGCATAAGATGGTTCTTGAGTTGAACCGTTTTCTAAAGATAAATATCGTCTTAAAAGAGATTCTAAAGAAGATAAAAGTTACTTACCGTTATCATTGTCGATTTTATCTCCACACTCTTTTTCCAAAGGAACTGAACAATCGTTTCCATACCAATCAGCGTTACAGGAACAAAAATATTCACCGTTTTGCTCAACACATGCACCACGATTGTTACAATTTCGAGGACATCCCTCTGTTTAAAACGGAACAAGATAATTTCACATGAGCACCATGATAATATTTATAATAATTTTCTAAACATGGTGATAGTTTTACCTAATGTACACAATTTTCCGTTCCATCCTTGGTGACAGAAACAAGTTCCATTGTTACACTGACCATGATCTAAACACCGACGGTCACATAAACGTTGTTCACATTTAAATCCAGTCCAACCTTCATTACAAACACACCGATCACTTTGACAGTTTCCATTGGGTCCACAATCGAGGTCACATTTTTCTGTAATAAACCAACAAAATAAATTAATAAATTCTTATGAAAATGGTCGAAGCTATTGATTATAATTTACCTTGTGAACAATCAACTCCCGTCCAGTGAGGCTCACAAATACACTGTCCATTTTCAATATTAAAGCTTCCATGTCGTGAACAATCAGGTAAACATCTTAATAGCTCTAAGTCAATTTCTGAACAATCACCACCTTTCCAGCCTCTGCCACAAAGACATCGACCTTTAACACAAACACCATGTCCACTACAATTAGGATCTAAACAATCAACTATAAGAGACGGAGAAGGAGAAAATATTAGAAGAATATTTCTTTCAAACCAATTCTATTCTGTTAATAATATAAATCGAACTTTCTATTTTTAAATTGGTCATTTTTAGATAATAGCATTGATATTTACCATTTTCATTGTTAATTTTATCTCCACACTCTTTTTCCACCGGGAAAGAGCAATCACTTCCATGCCAATCAACATTACATGAGCAAAAATATTCACCATTTTGTTCAACACAAACACCACGATTGTTACAATTTTTTGGACAACCCTCTATGTGAAGGAAAGGGAAGAGAAAGAGAGAGTCACAAATATGTGAGTGGTCAAGCTTAGTTAGAGAGAGAACTTTGAAAATACCAGAAGAAAGATAAAGAATATACAAAGTGACCTTTGTAGAAAAGTATTTCTTAAAATAACATACCTAATGTACACAATTTTCCGTTCCATCCTTGATTACAGAAACAAGTTCCATTGTTACATTGACCATGATCTAAACATCGCTGGTCACACAAACGTTGATCACATTTAAATCCAGTCCAACCTTCATTACAAACACATCTATCACTTTGACAAAATCCATTGGATCCACAGTTGAGGTCACATTTTTCTAAGATGAAAACAGTTAAGAAAAAAACAACCATTTTATATGAGATTAAATATTAATATTAATAGTTGAAATTTCCAACATTAAATGAAACAAGAAAAATCAACACTTAATATCTCAACTTTACCTTTTGAACAATCAATTCCTGACCAATTGGGTTCACAAATACACTGTCCAGTATCAATATTGAAAGTACCATGATGTGAACAATCAGGTAAACATCGTAATGATTCAGATTCTAATTCAGTACAATCAGAACCTCTCCAGCCTTTATCACATAAGCAAATACCATTAAAACAGACGCCATGTCCACCACAGTCAGGGGACAAACAGTCAACTAGTTCAAGGAACAAGAGGAAATAAGAAAAAATCATAAGATGAGAGAAGAAAAAAACATGAGAATAGAAAACACATAGAGAGAAGAGAAATGAATTCACAAGATGGAAAAATTGTCACAGAGAGAGAGAAAAAAGCGAAGAAACAAAAATCCCAAAATGCGCAAGAAAAAGACACTCGAGATACACAAAGTCACCATTTTAAACATATTCCAACAAAGAGAAAAGAATAATTTTTTTTTTGTTCTTCAAAAAGAACAAATTTTGAAAAAGAAGAGAAAATCACCAAAATGAACTCACTTTTGTTATAACGAAGAGAAATTAAGTAAAGTGTATAAGTTAGTACTCCAGATAAGATTAAGGTTATAATTCCACTGGTGATTGCGGCACATCTCCAGGAGACATTTTTTCGCACCTTAGAATAGACCGATGGTTTATCCACAGATTCGTAAATACTTGGGAAAGGTTCACGTACGGTGTATGTGTGGTTTGGGGGTAAACCATAACAGTGGTGATGTAACCTATTCATTATAACCTAACCATCTTATCACATCTCCGATTGAAAAACAACTGAAAAAAAAGTTGTTCTCTTTTCCTTTTCCAACCAGAAAATGATGAGAAGGAGTTACCATTTCGTCTCTGCGCATGCGCAACAAGGGTCATCATTCAAAAGAAAGAGAAAAGAAAGAGAGCTTTTTTTTCTCACCAAAAGGTGGCGTTCATCTCGAATATCTTATCATATTTTTTATCGAAATTTGTTATTCTCAACTTTTGGAAGAAAAAATTTCGAAATCTTCTCTCTTTTTCTCATATTCTTTTTATCTTCTTCTTCTTTCTCTCTTTCTCTTTCTTTCTCTCTCTCTCTCACTCTTGACTCTCGAGTATCTGGTTAGTGTTTCTTTTAGTTATTTGAACAAGAAAAAGAAGAACAAAAAAGAAAGAAACAGATTGAGAGAGAAAAATGGTCAATGGTCAACAATAGAATAAACTTTTTTTTTGAGGAAAATTTTCTTAAAACTTGTTGTGTTCGATGTGGAGACACACCTAAAGAAATATAACCTTTGTCTCTCTTCCAGGTCAAATTTGTATCGTTTTTCTTTCATCACTTTTTCCCCCCTATTCCATTTGCTTGACCAATATCCTTTTCTCAAGATAATAGATCAACTTTTTTCTTCTTCTTCTCTTGATAATAATACTTGACCGATGGATTTTGTTAATTCGAATGAAAAAAAAAGTACTAACCAATTGTGTGTATTATGAACAACATGGTAAGTTGATACTTGAACAGATTCATTGTTACTTTAAATGTCTTGTGTTTCGCATTGTCCATCATGATATATTATTACAATTTCCAATCAAAAGATTGACCATTTTCAAGATGGAAACAACATGAATACTTGACCATTGGTCAGAAAGCGAGAGAGGAAAAGAAATCATCACATTTTATACTTACAACTTATTGGCACCAAAATAGAGTAATAGTAATCATCACCTCACCATCCCATTGACCATTGTCCACAACTGTCAAGTATCGGCACTTAAAATTGAGAGAGAGAGAGAGAGAGAGAGAGAGAGAGAGAGAGAGAGAGAGATAAGATTAATCTGATCATTGGATTAAGAAACTAGGAGCTGATTTAAATTTCAAATATAAAGATAACACTTAGGTGTCCATCTTGACCACTTGATAACATTGTAAGTACTAAAAATAAACTAAGGTGTGGATCCCAATGACATGGACAATCATGTCCATCCTCAAGTGGACACTGTCAATGAATGACTCATCCTGATTAATCTCAATGATTAACTCGACAGGATTAACTGTAAAAATTGAGACAAACCGATGGATTATAATTGCTGATGAAAAAAAAACTCTAATCCTTTTGATAATCTTTATCCATTCATCTGATTTTTACCGTTAGATTAATAATCCAAATTATTATTATCGAACCAATCAAACTAATTGTTGTCATATTATCAACAAATTTAATTGTCATAGGCAACTTTATTTACTCAGGTAACAACGTGACTTTAATTGTTATGATTAACTTCATGATCCAATTGAACATACAATCAAATTCAATTGGATCAAAAAAATTTCAATTGATTGTAAATTAAATTAACCATAATTGAATATCATGATGATGATGGTCGTCAGAATAATAATATTAATTGAAACAATTAACTTAATTACTTTTATATAATTTTTTTCCAAGTCAAAAGTTAATCAACAAACGTGATCTCAACTTAATGATTAACCATAAATTGTCACAATTATTTAATCATAAAAGGAAATGGTTTTGATTAAGGTTACATCCTGTGTCTAACAATTGACAACAATCAAGGGAAAAAGTTAATCAATAAATAATTGTAATTGAAAATAATCAACAATTAGATAAATTTTGTCAACAATTAATTGGTAACATTATTTGTCTAAATAATAACAACTGATCAAATATCATCATTTTTTTTCAGGGACATCAATTAATCATCATCATCATCATCATTCAGAATCATTAAATTGTTGTACCTCTTATATCAAGTTAATCAAGATGAAAAAAATTCATCATTTAATCAACTCTAAATTATTACAATCAGAGACCAGTGAATGAAAAAAAAACCAAGTTAATCATTTACAATTACATGTGATCATCAATACGATGATTATTGTCAACTAAGCTAATCAATTAACTTAATCATCTCACTACGATTAGACAATCAAATCAACGAGTGAAAAAAAAAACAAAATTGTTATTTACTAATCATTATAATCAGACAAATGAACTAATTTAATCAACTTGATTATCACCAATCAACATGTTCAACGTTTTCACAATTTTATTAACTCTATCATTAATCATAACCAGTAACAATCATAATCAAGTTAATTGTTTCTGGTTATTTTCACCTTTATCTAATCAACACATACAATCAACCAGCACATCAACAACAACAACCACAAGCAACAATCAACAATCAAAATCATGGATTAATTTAGGTTCCTGGATTGATCCAATTACCACAATTTACACAACCTATTTTGATTTATCATCAATCCCTTCAGTCTTTCACCTTTACCCACCTTTACCTTACCACCCACCCTACTCACCATCACTCCCATTTCCACCATCATCCTTTTCATCATCATCATCAACACCAGAGGATAAAACAACTCAATTCTTTGGAAATTCAATTTGTCCATCATCTTTATCCTCATCATCTCGACCATCATGTACATGTGATGGTCCAGAATCTTATCCAATAGTTACCTGTTCATCTTTATCCTCATCTTACCTGATCAATAATCTTGCCTACTCATCATTAGGCCGATTAACACTTTACAATCAATCAATTGACTCTAATTTTTTACTCACAATCAACAAACCAATTCAACATTTACGATTATCAAAATTAACTGGATTAAATTGTCCACCAGCATCTTCATCATGTTTATCGTCAATCTTATCATCATCTTTACGTCGTCTTGAGATAATCTCATGCAATTTAAACACCTTTCCCTTTTCATCCTTATCTCCATCATCTTATCCTAATCTTAAAGATATTGACCTCCGACAAAATGGATTAAAACTTATTCCAGATTATGGTTTCCCTTTTAATCCAATAATCCAAACGATTGATTTATCTTATAACAATTTAACTTACCTTGGTTCTTATGCCTTCACTCAGCTGATCAATTTGAAACAATTAATTCTCTCTCATAATCAATTAAAAATCCTAAACAATTATGCATTAGCCGGTAATCCAATTAATACAAATAAAAATAATCAACTGATAATTGACTTAACTTATAATCAATTGTTTCATTGTGCAATTGGCTCATTTGATAATCTTAATCCAGTTTATCTTGATTTAAGATACAATTCATTGGTCTCACTGTCTGAAGATGTTTTCAATCAACTAATTGTTACAATGAGTAGAAATGAAATCTCATCAACAATTAATGTTAAACACAATCGTTTCCAATGTAATTGTCCAAGAACCCAATGGATTGTCCAGTTAAAGATTGACCAGAAAAAAGTTATCCATGGTTATCATTGTAACATCAATGGAAATGAGAAAAGTTTATTATCATTAACACTAAATGATATTAATTGTTAATCAAATTAAATCTCTCCTCTCATGTGTTAAATTAATATGATTACAATTTACTAAATGTTATTGGATTAAAATTGTTACCTCGAAAATTAAATTCATTGTTCATAGAAAACTTTTTTTTCCTCTTGAATATTAATCTGATTATCTAATAGTCATTATCTGTTATTATTCAGGTTTCAGGAACTTTTTTTTAATCAGTGATGAAGATGAAGATGAAGATGATGAGGATGATAAGAATGAGGATGAAGATGAAGCCTGTTGCTGTAATTTGCTTCCTATCCTTTTGTTTTCCAAGGAATTACCTTGTTTAGTTGATGAGGATGATAAGAAGATGAATAAGAAGATGAATAAGAAGATGAAGAAGATGAAGAATAAAATTTATCATGTGATGCATGAAATGATATTGGTTTCCAGTTAACTGATTTAAACATGATCATCATGATAACCATGATGAGGAAGAGGAATCATGATAAAGGCTTAAGATTTTTTCGGTTACCATGAATTTAGATGAAATTGTGAATAATCTCAGCTGAATTTTTTTTTCTTCTTTTTTCAATTATTATTGAGAAACTTTTCCTTTCTCATGATCATCATGAAGATAATAAAGTCCCATGAACACGTAAATTGAAATTATCTCAGGTGATTGAATTGTAAGCTCAGAATGGAAAAAAAATCAACAATAACATAAGAAGAAAAATTTGAATATTATCTTCTCATCTTCTTCTTATTTGCATAATTTTTTTTCTAGAGAGATGATGATGATGATGAGTAGGAGATGGAAGATAAATTTTCAGGTAAATTGATGCAACAAGATTAAGATTTCAGATGTAATTGTGAAAATTTCTTATTACTTTGTGATCTATTTGAAAGATTATCTAATTGATTGGTTACCTTTAGTTGGATAAAGTTGATTGTTGCAAATGAGATGAAATTGTTTGGATAAAGTACAATTGTAAAGTTTAATTGCTTCGTTAACTGTTGGTGTATCAACCACAATTAAGCTTTAATTGTAACTGTTATTTGTGAAAAAAACAAATTCCTTTCATTGCTAAGGAGAAGAGAAAAAATTTTTCTTTTTCTCTATTCAAGATAATGAGATTTACTTATTATCAGCATTTGCTACTAAATACTAATGAGATTGATGATGTTGATGCGTTGATGTTGTTTGCAACTTGATGATAAAGCAGCAACAGCAGAGAGAGAGAGAGAGAGAGAGAGTCAAGAAAAGGCACCGAATTATTTAGGATGATAAAGATGATGAGGAAGATGAGAAGTAAAAGATTGAAAAGATGAGAGGAAGATGATAATAGAAGACACAAATTCCTAGAGTTAGATGTAAGTCATACATCAAGTTATCATCAATGGCTGAAGTTAATACATGGAAGATAAAAAGAGAGATGAGAAAAGGATGAGGAAGACAAAAGGAGAAAGATGAAAACGTAACGAATTGGCCTTAGGCCGAATCCTCATCTTCTTTTTCTCTTTGGTTCCTTAATATTTTTTTCCAAGTCAAAAGAAAGTAAAATTTTAAAAGAATATACAAACATCTTTTCTTTCTTTCATCATCATCTTCATCTTCATCTTCTTCTTCTTCCTCTTCTTTTTTTCTTCTTCTTCTTCTGCCTCATCTTCCTCATCATTTTCTCCCGTCAATCTTGTTTCTATTATGATGACATTGATACAATCGTTAACTGGATAACTTTTGCTTTTTCGAAATTTCTGTGTAAATCAAATGTTCGAAACTTTTTGAAAACTTTCATGTTTGTTATTTGAACATTTTTAACCTCATCAAGCTGAGATTATCCTCTCTCTCTCTCACTCACTCACTCACTGAAGATAATCCCAATGATAAGGACGATATTTACTAATAGCTAATAATAAATTTCTAAACCAGTTAACTAGTAAACTAACCAAGTAGTTAACTTGATTCTAAACTTAGCTACAGTAATAAGAGTTAACAATATATGTATTTATGGTTAATCATCATCTTAATTGTCAAACTATCAGGTCAATTAATTATCCTCACAATGTCATTTATAAATCATTTTTAATGACATTTGAAAAGGATTAACATGATTGAATATGATCATCATTATGATAAAAATATTACCAATCAGTTAAATGATATTTTGAAACAATTTTCCTAATGATAAACAATCAAATCATCAAGATTGTTTCCTAATAACCAATAGAGAGAAAAATTTTCAAAGTAATCAAATCGTCAAAAGATTTTTCATTTAAAATTGTTACAATCAATTTATTACTGAGCTTTGACACTGTCCGAATATTGAAAGTGACCATCAATTTGATACTTTGAATTGTATTCAGTTTGGAAGGGAAACTTGACCATAATTATGTGAGAGTCAAGGAAAAGCGAATGGTCAAAATTCAAATGGTCAATTTATCAATTTGAAAATATCATTTATTTTTTCATCATCTTTGCACTTTAAATGATAATAATACACTTCTCATCTTTACCGATCACCATAATCATTATCACCTTTATATCAATAAGATGATAAATTTAGTAGCCTTTAATTTGATGAGAGACTATTTTCATTATCACCTGATTATCAAAGGAAGACAGTGTTTGATGATGATGATGAGATAATATCTTCCAGGATGCTCTTGATTATATGTATTAGAAGAAGACGGATGAAAAAAGATTCTCTCTCTCTCTCTCTCTCTCTCCATTTTCCATCATCCTCATCTTCTGTTGTGGGAGAATTAAGTTCATTTTCTATTGAAAAACAAGAGTAATAACTTTTTTGCTGGATGAAGAGAAGAAGAAGGAGGATGAGGAAGGTGGAAGATTAGAGGAAAAAAGAAGACAATTGTTCATATAAAAAATTAAAAAGAACCAGAAAAAGGGAGGAGTGGGAGGTGGAAGATGAGAGAGAGAGATGAAAGAGGAGCAAAAAACTTCAAGTGATAAAACTGAAAATGAGAAAACAGATAAATAAATGATTCTAATAAAAAGGTAAACTGGATTAGATTTGATGATGAAAAGAAAACTTTATCATCTTTCCTTATCCACTTTGTTAGAGATGATGTTGATACCTGGAAAGAAATGAATTTAAGTATTATCATCATTAATTTGAAGATGATCATCATCAAGATGATATTAGATTGAATTTATCTATTGAATTGGTGCAAAGAAAAGGTACCAGATTATATATTGAATTTGTTAGTGTTAATTGTTTACAATGAAAGAAAATTTTGTAATCAGATTACAATTTCAATTGCTAAATAAATTTGTAAATTAATTGTTGCTAGATTGTTGGTTACAACGAATCGATTGAATTTGTAGTCTAAATTGTTACGATTAATGAAGCAGTGGCAATAAGATTAATCATGATTAGAAATTTGCAATCAGAAACTTTTTCATTCAGTTGACTTGTTATGTGTTGACAGCTAACAATTAAGTTGATTGTCACCAAATATCATACATTTTATTATGAGAATAATTTTTGTTGTGATTTACTAATAATCTCATGCTGATCGATTGACTGAGATAAAATATAAACATGATAAATTCATTTACCTTTGATTATCCTTTAACTTTTTTCTCACTCACAAATATCATCATGATGATATATAATTCAAATGATAAATCAATCGGAAAGTTAGTTTAATGTAATAATTTCAGGGCAAAGATATCATGAAATTTCATCAGGATCTGGATTCAGGACAAACAAGAAGTTGAGATTTTGAATAAATGATAAATCATCATGAAAAAAGTGAAAAAAAGTGATTCAGATTAATGATGAAAATTTGTAATCAATTTTCATGGTGATTATTTCAGATGATTGATTTTCCTCAATGTAGATTCAAGAAAACTCATTGGAAAAGGAGAGAAATTAATTAATCAGTTTTCCATGATAATTGAGCACCAAGAATATCAGAATCAGGTGAAAGATAAAGGTGTCAATGATGAAGATAATGATGATAACTATGCAAGTTCTGCTTCTTTTTTTTTGTCTTCACCTTTTTTTCAATCTCTTTTTCTGCCTCTCTATAATTACGATCATTTTAAACTCAAGTCCAACCCATTTGAAAGGCTCATCATCATCATCATCATCTTTATCATCATCCAAAGCTATAATCATGGATGATAAACTTATCCTGCTACCTTTAATCATCGATATTATTAATTGGTATTCATTGTTTTTCACGTTAATTAGCATCAACCCGCCCGAGTTATTGGATAATTACTGTTAATATCAAACCTTTTTTCATCACTTCATCATTAGCATCCTCATCTTCATCCTTATCATCATTGACTCTTCCCCATTTATCATCATCTGAATACTTGTTTTCTCATGATAATTTTATCCTTCAAATTTGAATATTAATTATCTCCTATTTGAATCTTTATCCTTTTTCGTTTCCCTCACAATCAACTAATCAATTTCCACCTTTACGTTGATCATTTATTGAGCCAGAAAATTAATCAACTAATTAAATCAATTCTGTTGATTATTGTGACAGTTTTAATCATTTTTTTCCTCTTCCAAGTTAATTAGTTAACTGATTATCTCTTCATTTCCATTAGGTGAGGTTAATCTAAGATACAATCAGCTGATTGTAAGGTAATGTAGTTTACAAGGTAGAAGAGGCAAAATTTTATCATCATCATCACCTTTTCATCCTTAATTATCATCAATTGATTTAAACAGTTGACTGAACATTAACCATTTTTGTTGTAATGTAAATTATATCATATTTAATAGATAAACATATTTAAGGATAATCAATGAAATTAAATCAAGTGTTAAACCATTTGATTAAAAATGAAATGTAATCAGTTTTAATCCATCAAACATTTTCAACGGATTAACTGATTAACCAAGAAAGGTAAATCTAAGGTGAACACACAAGATGATTGCTAATCATTTGGTGTTCAATTGAATTAACATATAAATCAAATTAATTCAATTCAAAGAAATAGAAACACACCAACAATCAGGATAATCATGAACGAGAATAGAAATGAAATAAAAAGTTAAATGCAAATGATTAAATCGCAAAATTGATGTGTAAACAACACGATTAACAATTTGCAAAGGATTAATAATCAAAAGGATCATAAATCTTAGCATCTTAAGTGTTGGTGTTCATTTAATCATCATGATTATCATGCAATTCAGATTCCAAGTGTCAGAATGATAATGATGAACAAAATGGCGAGAAAAATAAAAAAAAATATCAAAAGAAAAGGAGTCAACTAAAGTTACCATTTAATGTTCATCTCATGATATTAACTCATTAATCAGGTTTCAAGTTAATCAGCAATCAGATTAAACTGTTGATTAAATGAAATTTTATTTATATATTTTCCAATCATAAACAATCAACAATCAAAAGGGTTAAAGTTTAATGATGATGATTATCAAAAAGTATCCATATAAACATTTGACTCTCAAGAAAAGAGCAACAATAATGCAATAAGATTACAATCAGACAAATGAATTGCAATTAACAATTACAATTAAAGATAATTGTTCGTTAGTGTATATAATTAAGAGGAGAAAACTTTTTTTCCTCAATAATAATAATTTATACCAATAGTTTGCAAAAACAATCACGAACCACCCATCAAGGTATCAACATTAATATGTAATTTTGTTAATCACTCGCTATTAACGGCAATGATCATTATCAAAATCTACTACATTAACTGTTGATTGTTGAATGTGATTGTTATTATTTTGCAATTGGTAATTGTATCAATTTGAGAGCCCGCAGTTATTATAATGTATAAGTTGTAGATACTTAATCATCATCATGATGATTGGAAAAACTTTACTACAACATAGTAAACAATTGTATTATCTATTATTATGTATCTAATTTGAAAAGATTTTCGTATCAATATCCAATGGTTAACTTTTGATTTGATCAATGAAAATGATGATGATGATGATGATGATTATGTTGATTAAATGATGTTGAAAGAGTGTGAAACAAGGTTAACTTGCTTTTGGTGATGGTGATTAAGGTTAAGCTTTTTAACAAGCTCTAGACACGCACAAGAGGAAAACAATGATGAGAAGGAGTCAAAATTATCATCACAATGTGCAGATAATATTTTATCAATGATAGATAATAAGGAGAGAGAGAGAGAGAGTTAAAGGTGAAAGAGTGAGTGAGTGAGCATACAAATTGTATGCAATGAGAAATAATTTGGGTGCTGGTAATGATGATGAGGATAATGGGTGATGATTAAAGATGTGGTCTCTATCTTTCATTTATCTTCCTACACACAAGGATGAGGAGAATGAGGATGAGAGAGAGAGAGAGAGAGAGAGAGAGAGAGAGAGAGAGAGATGAAAATGGAAGATGAAGAAAACAAAAATCATCGAAGACCAATATAAATGGGTGAAAATCCTTCCCATGGGGAAGATGAAGATGGAAGAGGAAATCGTGTAGATACAAAGAAACAGACACATTAAATCATTGCTTCCAGGCATCATCCTCATCACCAATTACCTTAGTTAATTCAATGTTATCTCTTCCATAGCAAAACCTTTCCATCATCATCGTCATCTTATCATCCTTGTTCTCTCTCTCTCTCTCTCTTTACCATCATCATCGTCATCATCTTTTCTTGTTAAATCATCCATAGAGACTCTCCAATTGAATACCATCAAGAGTATGAATAATTTTTATTCACTTCACAATTAAAGTGCTACAAGATGTAAGGTTAAAAAAAACAAACTCACTCGATTGATAATGAATCATAATGATTATAATTGATTTCCGTTGACAATTAATCATCAATTTGTAGTGGTAACAATAAATTAATGTCATTAGACATTTTTTTTTAGGCTGAGAGGAGGGAAAGGTGGAAGTGGGTGACTATGGGAGTGGGAAAAGGTTACCAATAGTGTGTATGAAAAGCAACCAAACTCCAGGTGATTGATTGTAAATAATTTAATTTAATTGTAAAGAATGAAAATTTTGCAAGCAATTCAACAAATTGTTCCCATTGAAAAGTTAACCTAACGGTTTTTATTCATATTGTTGTTGATTCCATGATTCTATTCATCATCACCTTGAATTTCATGATGAAACTTTCATCATTCACCATAATATTTACTCTCATCTGATATAAATCAACAGAAGGGAAAAAATTTCTCAAATTGTAACAATTAACCTAAAGTTTATTTATAATAACAATCAAGCATTAAAGTTTATTCTGATAATCATCATTTTCTGGTAAATATCAATCACCTTAATTCATCAATTAATCATGAAAATTATTCATTCATCATGTTACTTAATTGAAAATAAACCAAATCCAATTAACTTTTTCTTTTCTCCATAAATGTAATTAAGTTAAACCAATTGATAATTTTTGCTCATTATTATTATTTACTCTTATCCGGATATGATTCTGTTCAATATCATGTAATCATCATGTCTATTAAACGATTGAGTAAAATTCAATGACAATTAATTGAATATCTGGTTAGTATCTTTTACCATTAAATCAACATTAAATTGAGTAACACCAACAATTATAATTACGATTGTAAATCATAACTCACAAAACCTCCAACTGAGTAAACAATTTAACCAATACAAACGGGTAAACCCATTGACCTCTCAGTTTAACCCTAAGAACCCATAGGGTCAAGTTAAACATTCAGATGAAACCCTTAACCATCAGAGTTAATTGTTCAAAACTGATTAGCATCACAATTTAAACAGACAACTTGATGTGTGTTAATCACCATTCAAGCTCAATATGAGTTGTATTCATTTTCCTCAATCATCCTCATCCATTTACATGGTTTCCTCATCTTTGGGAATCATTTGTTGATCATTTCCAATCATCTTGTAATTTAGTTTATGTTAACGAAAACATGATCACCATGATCATTGGAACACTGAACATGTAAACATGGAACTTGGCAAAATTGTAATTGTTATATTTTCCTTTGTCTATTCACCAATCAGCTTACGATTTACAGGATCATCGAAACAATTTAAACACTTCATTGATTGTCCACAATTGTAATCAGTTGATTGTAAAGAAGAAGAAGCAAAAAAAAAGTTGAATCGTTTTGTTTTTCTCTTGATTATCTTCACAGTTGCAAATAGGTAAACAATCATTTCCAATGTTGATTGTTTATCTTTATCATGGATTACAGATTTAATTGCTGTTCGGATTATACAAACTATTGTGATCATATGTTTACCTTTTTGGGTGGGGTTGAGATTTACCTTTGTTGTTGTTTTTTTTTACTCTAACAATCAAGGAATGATAATTAACTGACCCTATCAGACATAAATAACATGTTAGATAGTCAATTGATTCTCAAAGGTAAATAAACATTAACTTTTTTTTCAGTGGATTTAGTTAATTATCAAGATAAATAAAATCTTTTCATGATCCAATCGTAATCATCTTAATCTATCAATTATTATCATCATCATTTATGCTTTCATAATAATAACTTCAAGGAAGACAAGATGATGAGATGAGAAGGAAAAAAAAAAGTTTTCTTTTCGATATTTATTTTATTCTCTAACTATAATATAATATAATATTAGAAGTTACTAAGATGAGATTATCAAAATAATATAAATGGTGGACAAGAAGTGGACAAAACTACAAATTGATGCGAATCATAATTTTCATCTTCATTATTATAACGGAAATGAAAAGTAGGAGGATGACCAGTGAAGGGTCAGTGAAAAAAAAGTAATCATAGTGAAAAGATAATAATAATAACAGTTGAGTCACAATGGTCAGTTTTCTTGTTTATTATATTAAAAGTGTTGAGTGGACAGTCAGGATTAGATAAATAATGAAAACATTTCCAATGAAAATTGATCAAGATAATCATATTATCACATCTTTCCGAGTTCATAATTAATATATGACAGAAAGTTATGAATATATTTTTGGCCTTAAATTGGGTGTTGATGTTTTGTCACTTTCTGTTGGTCAGTATGATTGGTGGAAGCGACTATTTTTATCATCATTAGGGTGAGAAAGGTATTCAACTTGTAATATCATTAATGAAGATTAAGGATTATGATGATTAGGGAAATGATGTTACTCATTTTGATTACAATTAATGAGGATCAAATTTACTCATGGAAATTGATTTAATCATTTTGGGTGTGTGACTTGGTGTCAATTATTTTGTGACAAAAAGTTTACCTCTCAATTGGAAAAGTGAAATGATGAAGATAAAGATGAAAGAAAATGAGAGAAAGATGAGATTCTCTCTCTCTCAGTTTATCTGAAATATTGATGAAGAGAAAAAGATGGACACAGAGATAATATTATCTTTAGAATAATTGTCATCTTTTCAATCGAATTTACCTGAGAGAGTGAGTGAATGTGAGAGATGAGAAGGTGGGTATTGAAATTGGCGAAATGAGAGATAAATATGAAGGAGAGAAAATAAATGAACGAGATAAATGGCTTAATAAATTGATTTCGAATTCTCGATAATATTTATCATCTTTCTTTCTTCTTCCTCTGTCTCATCTTCCTCCTCCACCTTCTCTTCTCTTTCTCTTTCTCTTTCTCTTTCTCTTTCTTTTTCATCTTTTTCTTTCTTTCTAGTCAACTGACAACTCCAAAAATATTCTACTCAATTCCAAGGGAATTAAATTTCCTCCTCTTCGTATGTAGAACCTTAGACTCTCGAATCTTTCGAAAATGTTTTCTTCCATCATCTCTCTCATTGCCTCATCATCTTCATCTTCCTAGAAATGACGATCTCTTTTGACACATTTATCAACTATGTTTGTCACATTATCCATATAAAACAAGATTCCTCATCGTCTTCATGATTCTCTCCCTCACTCACACACTCACTCTTTCAAACTCTGTCTTCATCATCTTCAGCTTCCTCCTTTAGTTATTGCGAAAAAAATCATTCATTCAACATCAAGTTTATGCATTGAGAGAGAGAGAGAGAGAGAGAGAGAGAGAGAGAGAGAGAGAGAGAGAGAGAGAGAAATGATGAAAGAAAAGAAAGAAAAAGCTAAAGACATGGAAAATACTCTTTGTTTTTACTCTCTCTCTCTCTCTCTCTCTCTCTCTCTCTCTCTCTCTCTCTCTCTCTCTCTCTCTTCTATTCCCTCTCTAAATAAATAAAGAAAGAAAGAGAAATAATGATCAGAGACTAGAAGGAAATCTTTACAGAAGCACATATACCACCCAGGCCGAGTATTTCCACCCTCCTCCTACACCCCACCCTCCAATACTCGTGATTTTTTACCACACAAATATGATGTAAGATGATCAAGATGATGATGATAAAGTAACAAGCAACAAAAAAAGTGAAAACTGTTAGCAAACTTGTTCAACAATTGGAGAGAAGACAAAACAAAACGTTACACCAAGATAATCAAAAGATTATGATGATAGATGATAAACTCATTTCTTACATCTCGTGCTGATGAGTGATATCTTCCTACTCCCTCACCTCCCCCACCATCAACTACTTAATCATAATAATAATTATCATCATCATCAACAACAGCAAAAACACCAGCAACATGACAACATTGATAGAAAAACAAATTCATTCATATTCATCCATCTTCACCTCCAATCCAAAAAACAACAACCTAAGGTCAAAGTTAAATAAATTTATCAACAATTTCCCTTCATGTCACTTGTTTAACATGCACTGACCTTTGGTCAGTTGGTATGAGTTACATTTGCAACTATTTTCATTTTCTCATCAAAAAAAACCTCACAACCTCCTCATCCTCATCCTCATCTTCATCCCCACCCTCTAGATGCTAACAGTTAACATGATTGATGAACAGAAAAAATTTCAAATTCAAATTGTTACCAAAATCAATCCCACCAGTGGTTTAAATCATTGTTTAACTTTTTGATTGATTAGTTGCACAATTAATATGATTCCAATTGATTAAATTAAATTTTTTTCTTCCTCATTCAATATCATCACAATCCGATGTGTTTATCTTTAATTTTAATTGTTGATTATTCATCCATCAGTTATGTAAATTCAATTAACTATCATCATCACAATCAACACAATGATGATGACATGATTAAAGTTTAATCATTCAACATTATTGATTAGACTGACCTTTGATTGAATTGATTATAATCATGATTAAGATGAATATTAATCCAGTGAAAACTTTAGATTGCTAATTCCCATGAAATGTTTTCAGTTTAATCATAAAATCAATGATTAACTCATAACAATCAACTAAAAGTTTAATCAACACAATGAGAAAAACAAAATCACAATCAACATGATGAATGTTACAATTGAAAAAAAAGTGTCAACCAGTTAATTGTAATATTTAAGCAAAACAATTAAGATGATGCCTAATGATAAATGATGGCAATAATTTAATCATGATTAAGATTAGTTTAATTGTGATTAAGTTAATGACAAAAAATGAGAAAAAGTTTTGTAATAAATTTGTAAAGAGTAAAAAAAAATCACTTCATTCCCATGGCTCAAATTCAAATATCATGAAGGTAAGAAAGTTAATCAACTTAATTATCAGCTGATTTTATTCATAAGCACAAATTCAATAAATCACCAAGTTAATGATTTACAATTAACCAAAGTGATTGAGTTTAGCTCAGTTTCTAACTTGAAACAATTAGCCAAAGATGAAACTCAATTAGCTGAAAGTCAAAGTTAATGGTCAATGGTCAGTAACTGGTAAACAAATTAACGGGAAAAAAAGGTAAACAATTTAGTAGATTAACAGTTAAATTGTTTACATTAAATTTGATTATCTAATAGTAAAAAAAGCAAAGTTTTAAATCATTTACCTATTTTCATACAATATTAATGATATCCTTGAATACTTTATACACTAATAATGATGATGATGATTATCATGCTTATGATTTATTCCTGATTCTGTTTACTTAAGATTTGCATGAATAACTCATCATGATAATGATGATAATACAAATTAGTTAGTCCAGAGACTCGAGGTACCTGAAAGGGTTAACATTAAGCCCTCCCTTGATTCATGGTGGGAGGTTGAAGGCGGAAAACATTTACCAAGAGGGTTTTGCTTTCCCTGATACATAAAGTGAAAGGGTTACAATTCATGAGTTTGTGTTGATTAATTAGTTTTTGTTTCAACTTTAATTAGCATTGCAATCATTAAATTAACAACAATGAGAGTTGGAT
Organism: Panonychus citri; assembly: GCF_014898815.1. Taxonomy (NCBI): domain Eukaryota; kingdom Metazoa; phylum Arthropoda; class Arachnida; order Trombidiformes; family Tetranychidae; genus Panonychus; species Panonychus citri. The sequence continues at coordinate 312,281 of NW_026515505.1, read as the reverse complement.
GGTTATGATGATCATGTTTATCTCAGTATTTGCTAGAGGCTCAAGTAATAATAGCTGAGGAGAGGATTATTTCAGTGGATGGCAGAGTGATGATGATTGTGAGGTTGGAAGAGCTAAAAAGTTTCAATGAGTTTCAACAGGAAACAAGGAGATGCCATTGAACCAGAAATAACTGTAAACTCATAGGTAGTATAATGATATGAGTCTAATTGTTATTATATGAATATCGCTTATTTAATCAATCTAATCGTGGTAATCTTGCTAATTGTAATTTAATTGTGTAAAATTATTTTGACTAAATTAACAGGAAAATGAAAAGTAAACTGTTGTATTTGAAGAGGTTCATTTTTCACTCTCAATTTGTAAACTGTGTCCATTTGACTGGAAGGTTATTTTTTGAATTTGATTCCTTGATTGATTATTTTTACGATTTCAGGGGGAAATTCAGTATATCAGATAAACACACTGAATAAGAAGTAAATGAAAGGTAAGAGGTGAACTTGAAAGTTCAGTCAAGATGAAAAGGATAAGAGGAAAGAGAGAGAGAGACAGGGTTGCGAGAGAAATTCATTGAAGCTCAAGAAAATTCCAATGAGATTCAGAATTGAATTGACGGTGGAAATCAATTGAATTTGTTATTTTCTTTTTCCCAATCAAAGTTAAACCGAAAAGAAATAAAAAGGGAAAAAAAGGTTTATAAGGAATTGGAAAACACGAATTGAGATAATCTCAAGATGAAGAAGAAGATTAAAAACAATCGATAGAAAAAGGAAGAGAAATGAAACAATTGACTTGGAATAAAATTCGGAAGATATTCCTGTGAACTGCATGGAAAAGAAGAAAAAGAGATAAAGATAATAAGAAGTGAAATCGAAAATGAATGAAAACATGGTAACACCTTCGTCGGCGGTGAAAGTGAAAAAAACAAAATTCTTCCTCTAATTGAATCTCTTTTAACCCTCTCTCATGATTATCTTCATCTTCCTCTTGACCAACATTTCATGATATCGAGATGATACAATCTATCAAGTTCCAGCTGAACACTGAACATTATTTACTCTTCGATGAAACAAATAGATGATTTCATCTTGAGCCAATCTCTTTACTGACCAATGGAAATTTTGTCTCCGCCATGATACATTTAAGATTAAACTTCTTTCCTGAACAGTTAGAGAGAGAGAGAGGAAAATTATTCTGCTCTATTTGATAGTAATAATAGTTGAATCCTTGGGATAAGCAAATGAAGATTAAACTCAGAAGATTGGATTTATGATGGACATTGAATAAACTGACCAAAGGGATGAAGAGACTTACCAAAAGAGATGAAAGTTAATATCATCTTTTTTTATGGTAAAAGGAAAAAAATGATAACTCATAACTTTTTCATTCTAATAAATTGAAACAACTGAATTTCCAATTTAGAATTGGAGAGAAATTTATTTTCGAATAAAAAATTCAACTTAAATTACTATTCCTCCCTTTCATTGGTCAAATCTTTTATCTTCTATTGAAAAAAAACTACTTGACCAATGATACTTTATTGAAATATATCATCATGGTAATAAGAAACATGGAAAAATATTATCAACTGAATAATTTCAGAATCAGAATCAGAGGTTGAGTTATTTCAATTGAATTTATAGTAACTTTTTTTGCTGCTTTTCCGAGAGTTAAATTTTCAATGAGATTATCTGATTATCGTAAAAATAATCCTGAAATTATCATGGAATATCATTCTGACCATGTAAAGAAGATTAAATAATAATAAATTCTGACTCAGGGTAATCATCATGAGTTAAGTTCGAATTTTCCTTCTTAATCTGGATCATTTTCCTTCTCACCAAGCAAAAGTTCATGATGATGAATCTGAATAATAATCATTAAGAGTTAACAAGTTTATTACATTATCATCAATGATTTAATATTCATCTTTATGGTTAAATATAATCAAGAAAATTTGAATTATCTTAATCAATTTGTCATGGTAACGGTGGGGAAAATAATATAACAACGTAATCACCATTTGAATTAATCTCAATTCTTATTTACAGAAGTAGATTGAAAAGTTCAGTATTTATATCTATTTACTCATCTATTATCATGTATATTATTGTATAATATTTGCTGGCAATCATTAACAAGATGAAGATGATTACAATTTTATATTAATCTCATTTGATTCAGTTGTCTTCGTGAAGGTGGGAAGTTGTAGAGTGGGCAAATTTAGTCATAGGAAAAACGCGTGTTCATCATTATCATGCGTCTGATCATTAAGTCACCATAATGAAGAGCGGGTGAGAGAGAGAGAGAGCAAGAGATATGAAGAAGATGATGATGAAAATGTAGAAATTGATGAAAGGAGAAAGAGAGATCCGGAGATGAAGGCGGAGTGGGAGGAAGTGGGACAGTTAATTTCTAACTGTCATCAACTGAGTGGGAGAGAGATAATATTAATCAGGATAAAAGAAAGAGAAAAATAATGAAGATGAGAGAGAAAAAAAATTCTAAATTCATAAATTTCCTATTCTTTTGATTCTATTCTTTTTGCATGAACAGTTAAAGCTTTTTAACTTTCGCCCATCATCAAGCTCATCCTGTAAGGTTCATTATCCTAACTAGATAAGATTCGGTTCATTAAAGATCCACCACCCACCCTGTATTCACCATTACCACCCTGTGATAAATTTCCCTCTTAGATGCAAAGTGAAAAATGTAAATAAAACTGATACATATAAATGATTGAACTGAAATGATGTCCAACAAAATTGATCAATCTTATTATCCGGAAACTTGGACAATCACTTTCCTTGTACTTTCGAAAGAATAATATTCTAAAAAAAAAGTTCTAACCCTCTGTGAGGGACGGACATAATTAAACCGATTAGCAATAAATAAAAATAAATGAGGACCAGGGACCGTTACAACTGAACAAACTGAATTAAGTGATTACGATTAAGATGATGTTTATTTGAATATTAAAGATTAGTAATTGATTAATTAGATACTGAGTGAAGTTCACTAAAGGAAACGGAAAGTGTTGATGAGTAACAATTAAAAATATATTGTGACTTAAAGAGGACACTGGTTAGTAATTAAGTGTGTTGATTGTATTTAAGATGTAGTCTTAAATACTCATCTAGATGTGTCAAATAGCCAATGATAGATTGACAAAAGGGGGAGCTAGTATAATCTAATGTAGATCCCTTACATAGCCCCCTTGTTGACGAAGACTTCGGCTGATCGAAGATAATCTTCGGCTCGATTTGATCTTATCAGGTCAAAGCAAGGGAAGATTAACGGCGTCGAAGTTTTCGATACTTAGCGAACTTATTTATGTCAATATCATATGGCGGATTGAGAATTCTATCTCCTGTCACAAACGAATCTTCATCATATGAAGGTGATGGTTTCCATTTAGGATTCACTCGCTTTCTCAATTCGAATGGCCAGTTTCCTATTAGATCCATTATTCTTTTAATTAATCCTGACATTTGATGATTAACTGGATAGATATAATCAGAATAGTATCCACTTGTTCCTGGTGAGTTCGAGGCTTCTTCGAAAGCTCTTTCAAATTTTCATGATCAATCAGGTACAGGAACATGGTGAAAGCTGCATCAACTACTGGAGTGAGCACCATCCTGAATAACTTTATTGAATAAGGCGAAAGTTGCATATCTTAGTCCGAGAGTTTCTCCTGCTTTAGCTCTACAATTATAATAGGCGGCAACATCACGAACTCGAGGTTTAATTAATTTCCAATCGGTCTCTGTAAAGCCCATTGCGATGAAGTCTTTTGCTCCACCAGCGATACAAATACGATCATATTGGAGAAGAATTTGCAATGCCTTTTGTCTATTGATGTAAAAATTATTTGCTCTTTTGATTTCATCCCATGAGAGTCCATGAAAAGGTGTATTGTATTCGACGATGGCAGGTTTAGAATATCGGACTATTTCATTCATTCGGACATTTCCAATACCATCAACAATACCAATCCACACAGGCATCGATCTTTTACCATGATGAGTTAGGACTTCGAGCTTTTCAATATCGAATCCACAAACTCGAATACCTTGTGAACACAGAGCTTGATAACCTGCAGTAATATTTTCTGCTTGGATATTATCTTGGGTGATGAAGTTTTGTAGATTTGAAATTTTTGCCAAAAACGAATCCGTTTGTCTTGATCTTGATCTTGCTTTTCTTTCGTTTTCAAATCCACGATTTCTTTTTCTTCTTATTCTTTTTCGAGCTTGTTCGAGGGTAATTTTACCTTCCTTAGCATCACGAAGATGATCTTCGATCGACTTCGGCTTTGGAGGCATCTTAAACGTGGCTGAGTTTAGATGAGAAGGAAATTGTGAAATGGTTATTTTCTTTTCACTTGAATGTTCAATTGGAACAACTTTTGATTTAACTGTGTTCCATGTTGAAATTTCCTCTTCTTCCTCGATCGAAAGTTCTGGTACAACTTCTTGGTTTGAATCGGTCTCATTTGTATTTTGGCCGACTTGAAGATTATCTTCATTATCGACATGGCCTAGTTGATGATAAATGAACACATCTTCTTCTTCTGATTCATTTAAAGGCGATGTTGAAATGGTTGAACAGATTGGTGGTTGTTTACTAGTAGAGGGAATTGGTGAAATTAAGGGTGATTTGGGTTTAGAACATGAAGCAAGTTCATCAATTGGTCCTAATCTTTTCTTATTTTGATTCCTCAAGTCTCTAGCAAATTCAAAACTTGGAGCTGTTCTTTCTCGATAATAAGATTCTGGTCTTTTCTCACTTTCAGGTACCGTAGGCCAATCAGTTTGGACGACTTCGGACCGAAGAACATCTTCGAGAAAAAGTCCTTCAACAATTGCTCGTTGTTGTAATTCTCTTTTTCTTTGTTGTTCGGCTCTTAATCTTTCTTCATGTTGTCTTTTCTTTTCATCATATCGTTTATCAGCTTTTTCTTTCAATTCCTTTGCTTGACTTTGTTCTAAAATGGCTTTTTGTATCTCAGCTTCCCAAAGGCTTTTTAACTCTGCTTCTTGTTCACTAGTCAATTTATTTTCTACAACCACGGGATCAATTTGGTAAAATCTATTAATGTTTTTCTCAAAGGTGTTTAAATAAGCCAAACTTGTTTCTGTCTCAGGCCTTTTATCAAGAGTATAATTTATCTCTTCCTCAGGAAATCGGTTGATTACTCTTTTTGCCTCGAAATACTGGTTAACTCTTTCATTGATTTTAACGAGATTCGATTCTTGTAGGCATGAAGGTATATGATTTAACATAGTCTTTGCTTTTTGAACAACGGAACATTGATAATCAGGGCACTTAACCATGAGAGATGAGAAGAAATCTTCTATCTTAGTGTCCAAGATTGGGACAATTCTTGATTCATTGTAGCGACAAATTTTAGAGAAACAATTTAGTTTACTGAAAGCTGGAGATTGTCCTTTGGTGTAGGTGGGAAATCCAATTTTTGACCTTGAGATATTCACTAAGACCTTGGCACAACTTTCACAATAATAATGTTTACAATTTTCGCACAATAATGGTCGCACAGCTATATGAGTACACAATTGGCAGGTTAGTTCATCTATTGATAGTTTTTCTTCATTAAATTCGGCCAAACAAAATCCATATCTGAACTCATTGATCGCTATTTCCTTAGCTATTGTTGGTCCGAAGAAATATTTGATTGTTTCAAGAAGATATTCTTTCATTTCAGTTCTTGTTCCTTTGTGATGAGTAAACATTTTGATGATAAAAGATGATAAAATTTGGATGAAATAATAGTTAATATTGAAGAGAAGGTGATGATGTTGTTGTGTTAGCCAGAGGAAATCCCCTTTACTTAACACAAGATGAATTCACTAAATAATTTAAAATCTTTCACTTTTAACGAATTCTTAATGTTTTGAGTGTTCACAATTTGATTAAAATGATGATTTAACTCGAAGACTTCTTCGGTTAATGTCACAAATCAATTTCAAACACAATTAAAATGTAAGTGTATTTATATGGTTATTGATTTACTTTGATGACTTTGCACTTTTCAAATGATTGCTTAGTAACGCTTGACCATTTTAATTGATTTAAATCAACTTAACCTGGATGATGTTACTGTCACCTAACCCTTTGTTTTAGTTACTATGGGTTCTTGGCGCGTTAATTGATTGAAGATTAACTTCAATATTTGTGACTGCTGTAAAGGTGTCGAGTGTCATGAGGTACTTCATGCGATGACAAACTGCTGAAAAGGTGTCGAGTGTCATGAGGTACTTCATGCGATGACAAACTGCTGAGAAGGTGTCGAGTGTCATGAGGTACTTCATGCGATGACAAACTGCTGAAAAGGTGTCGAGTGTAGTGAGTTTTATAAATGCGAAGATTGTCTTCGTTTTAGTGATGAAAATTCCGTTTCGCTCGGAAAATTGAAAATTTCTACTGATCTTATCGTGATTGTGAGATAATTGTGAATTCTTTATAATCAATATGATTGAGTCGGTTAAAATTTCTCTTCAATTCGATGATAGTTTCATTAGTTTCTTTTGCTGTTTCTCGTCATCATTTGATGTTTTGGAAATTTTCTTTTCGTATATTTTCTCTTGGTTTTCTTTTCCACATCCAATGAATGAGTTGAGGTTGATGATTCGTTTTCTGTTGTTGATTCTTCATGATAATCTATCACTTTTTCGTCTTTATGTGAATTTTTGTCTTCATCATAACTCGAAGAGCGATCATCTTGATCTGCTTCTTCAGGTGTTTTCTGGTCTTGTTGAACAGATAACTCGGTTGATGATTGTATTTTCAGTATGTTTCTTGAGTAAGATATCATAGTTTATTGGTTTAGGAATATCGATTTGTTTTATTCTTTGATAGTTTTGACTCGTCACTTTTTCACTTATCACGTTGATTAGTTTAGCAGCCGAATCGTAAACTTGTAAGACAATGTATTCACCTTTGAATTTTGGTGTTGTCTTTTTACATCCATTCGAAACATGTTTAATTGTCACCAAATCTCCTCTTTTAAGAGTTGGTTCTTTGAGTTTTTCATTTCTTTTGTTTGCAGATTTAATTGAAATTTGTACCATTTTACTTCTTGTTTCGTCTCTTATTTTAACTGGATCTTTCTCTTTATATTGAGGGTCAACTCCTAATTCATTATGAGTTGTTTTTCTTGGTTCAAAATTGAACAAGAGTTGAAACGGAGATTTGTTTAGTTCAGACTTTATCGCCGTGTTGTACGAGAAGATAATCTCCTGCAAGTACTTATCCCAATCTTTCACGTCTTGAGTTGAGAAAATTGCGATTCTATCTCCAATTATTTTATTAACTCTCTCCACGAGGCCATTTGTTTGTGGACGATAAGGTGTTGAGTTAATGAGTTTAATTGCTTTTTCTTTGGCAAATCTTTTGACATCTTTTGAGACAAAATTTCTTCCGTTATCGGATTGGATTACTTTTGGTACTCCAACGGTATAGATGATTTGGTTTAACATCGATATTACATCTTTGCTTTTACCTTCTTTCGAGGCTTTGACGAAGGCATATCTCGTTAGAACATCTACCGCTACTAAAACGTTTTTATTTCCTCGATTTGAAATCGGAAATGGACCAACCATATCTATTTGAATTCTTTCCATGGGTTGAGCAGGGATAGGCATTGATTTGGCCTTTCCTTCATTAGTTGTTTTAGTTTTATACTCTTGACATAATTTACATGCTGAACATTTCGCTTGAATTATCTCATCCATTCTAGGAAACCAATAATCCATTTTTATCTTGTTAATTGTTGGTTTAGGACCAAAATGACCTCCATTTACTGAGTCATGATACTCGTTCCAAATTCGGTCAACCAGGTTATCAGGTAGAACAAATTTTGGTGGTTTTTCCTTATTTAATCGGAGTAAAATTCCATCCTTGACAGTGTATTTCTTTGTACCTCTGCCAGCTCTGAGTTCTTCCTTTATAAACTCACACCTTGAATCTTTTTGTTGGTGATTTTTAATGTTATCAGCTTCATTTACCTTATTCAATTTTATATTGAAGGTAAAATTTTCCTTCGATGCTTTATCATAAATGTCGAATTGATCTTGGATCAGACTGATGAAATAGTCTTTGGTTGCTTCTTCGATCGACTCTTCTTGTTGCTTGAGGCCGAAGTCATACCAAGCTAAATCATCTTTGTTATTGTGAGTAACTTTTTCAGTTTTCAATAGATTAAGGTACTTATCATAATGATTGTCTTCAATTTCTCCTTGAGCTCTGTGATTCCACTCGTTAGATCTTGATATACAATCGGCTGGGTGTTTATCTCCTTTTATGTATTCAACTTCGAAGTTGAAATCTCCAAGTTCTGCTTGCCATCTGATTAGTCTCGGAACTTTAAAAGTTTTCTTTTTGAATACACATAGTGCATGATGATCTGTCACTATGGTAAATGTTATGTGTCTCAAGTAGCTCTGAAATTTGTTACAGGCATAAACAATCGCTAGACACTCTTTTTCTGTGACTGAATAATTTCTTTGATGTTTCTGTAATTTACAGCCAAAGAAATAAACGGGCTTCCAATCTTCATCTTCTTTTTGAATTATAACTCCTCCGATAGCAACGGCTGAAGCATCTATCATAATTTTGATAGGCTTTTCTGGATCAAAGTGGGTTAACATACACTCTTTAATGAGTGATTTCTTTAGTTTTTCCCAAGCTTCGATTTGATACTTATTTAATGCAAAGGTGATTCCTTTATATTTTCCTTTACACATTTCACTTAGAGGTGATGAAGTTAGAGCATAGTCTTTGATGAATCTACTGAAGTAGTTAAAGAGTCCCAAATGAGATCTTAATTGTTGCAATGATGTTGGTGGGTTTAGATTCTTGATTCTTTCTATTTTCTTGGGGTCGGGTTTTACAGATTTTCCTGATACTAAATGACCCAAACAAACGAATTCGGTGACACCAGTTTTTAATTTAGTTATTCTGCTTTTGAACCCATAAACTGCCAGAGCTTTGAACACTTTTTCCATCCTTTCGCAAAGCTCGAAGATTGTCTTCGCGTAGATAGGGATATCATCGAAGTACCCCAGGCATGTTGTGTATCTTAAGTCTCCAAGTACAGCATTTATACATTCTTGAAAATAAGCTGGAGAATCAGCTAATCCCATCGGTAATCGTTTGAATCTGTAGCAACCATCTTCGGTGACGAATGAAGTTTTATCTCGTTCTTCCAAAGGTAATTCTATTTGGTAATAGCCTTGAGCTAAATCCAAAGTTGTAAAATATTTATTTCCTTTCAGTTTATTGATAGCATCATCGATGTTTGGCATCGGATAAACTCTTTTATTGATCAGTTTATTTAACTCGACATAACTTATAACCATTCGCCATTGACCATTTGGTTTTGGTACGATAAAGGCTGGTGCTCCTCCTCCGAACTTAGATTTTTCCACTATCCCGTTTTCTATTAATTCATCAATTATCTTTCTGATTTCGTGTTTCATTTTATCACTCATTCGGAAAGGTTTTAGTTTAGGCACTGTTCTATCTCCAAGATCGATTTTTATGTTGCAAACTGATGCTGGTACACATCCAAGATCGTAAGATGATTTCGAGAATGAGTCCTTATTTCGTATCAAGGTTTCATAGAGTGTCCTTTTATCATCATCATCTAGTGATGGATTGATTGACGTGCGAAGAATATCTTCGACGCTGTCAACCTTTGCTGGAAAGTCTTCGTTTTTCACCGAAAATTCTTCCACTGTGTTGATGATTAATTTTGATTCTTCGGGTTCTGGGTAATATTCTTTTATTCTTTGGATGAAGTTGATTTTGTGTTTGTTGAGACTGTCAATTTCTGCAAGTTTTGTTAATTTTGAAGGATCGAATTCGTCCCCATACCACGATATTAGTAGTCTTTCAATGTCACTTTGATTTGGTAGCTCCATTGAGATTTTATAAGGTCTGTCAACTGTCACTTGTTTTAGTTCATACGGTTGATCTGGGCCTTTAGCAATTATTATGCATTGAGTAAATTTTAACACATTTTCACCTAAGATAATGTCATTTGATAGCTCCTTTATCACGTAGGCGGCGATGATTCTCACCGTCCGGCCATGAGTGATTTTCAATGGAACAGTAAATTGACACTTAACTTGGTTAGCATCGATTGCCAGAAATTTGACATCGGTTGGATAAGCGATTAATCCTAATTTGATTACCACTTCTTCCTTTATTAGGGTAGTACATGCACCCGTATCAAGAAGACCTTTTATTTTTTGATTCGCTCCAATGATGTTGATATTAGTTACTGGATATCTTTGGTCGTCAGCACTATTTATATCATTATGATTGATTGACAATCTGATATGGTTGAGTCTCTTATCAACTTGATTCGTTGATTGCTGGTCATCACTTGCTCTTGCGATTGGTTTAGAATCTGTTTGTTGATCTGATGAAGTTGCTCTTTCTGCTTTAAGATATCTGCAGTCAACTGTATTGTGTGTATTTTTCTTACACCTTGAACACCATTTCTTTTTCATTTCACCTTGTTGATAACTTTTGTTTTCACCTTTGCTAGATTTTACACCTTCTTTAGTGTTTTCTCTATCACCTTGGCGATTTTTATAAGCATTTCGCTTTGAAACCATTAGCTGGTGGGTTTCAACAATTTTTCTTTCGATGTTCATTAAATCAGTCAAATCAGTTCCACTTCTCACTTCGGCAGCAATTGTATTGGGAAGAGACATTAGAATTATCATTATCATAGGGACATCAGCGATATCAGGACAAATTACTTTAGCAGCTTTCTTAATCTTCTTGAGATGTGTAATTGGGTCCTCTCCAGAGATTAACTTTGTATTCTCGAGAGTATAAAATGCGTCAGCAATTTCTGTTGCTGTTATAGTTGACCTTATCATCATTTCTTTTAGATCATCATATTCAATAAACTGGTTTTGACTTATGATGTCTTCGCACTTTTTACGTGCTTCACCTTGAAGTGACCCTCTCATATATCCAACCCACTCTTTCTTTGATTCATCGATAATTCTTAAATCGTATTCGAGTGTTTCGATAAAGGAAGCAAAGGTTTGATTATTATCGGGCCAATATCTCGAAGATATTCTTCGGATAACCTCCCTTTGAATTGGTGTTAGGTAAGGTGCCCTTGGTGGATAATTAGTGTTGCTTCTGATACTTTGATTAAAATCACTCAATGTTTCACCTTTTACGAAGTATTCACCAGCTATTAGAGCAGCTTGAAAACTGTTTATACCAATGCTTTTAAGCGCTTCTTCTGACTGTACTTTTAAATCTTCTGTACATGTCATTCCTGCGTTCATTAAAGCTTTTATGGTTTCATCACTTACTCCTATGCTTCTTAAAGCTACTGCTTCAGGCCATAGTGAAGTGTATTCTAAAACAGGAGAATCTTCTTTGAGATTGGTTGTTTTACCATCCCATAGGTTTTGAACATTATGTGATGAAATTACCGCTGAGAGAAGTCTCTCATGTGGTAATGTATCTGCATTTCTAATTCCACTTTCTTTTGCCATATCGATTAATTGTTTGCGTTGAATAGTTTTATAAAGCGTCATGATGAGTGTATAAGAAATTGATGATGGTGTTTCAATGATAGTTTCTTGTTTCACGTAAACACTTTTTAAGTCTTTTGATGAGATTTTTGAATTTATAATTTTGAAGGTTATTCACTTAACACACCGTAGCTTATAGTTGCATTCACTGTTCACTTTGTAATCAAGGTTGAAGAAAATCTTCGACCAAACAATCTTGTATTCAGGCTTATTTTAAGAAGACACAATTGTTTTCCCTTCACAACAGAAGAAAATCTTCTTGTTTAATTTCAAGATGCTTTGAAATTAGAGAAAAAAGCCAAAATTTAGGTGATCAGACTAAATTATATAAACACGCACTTAAATCACTACGTTAAGGTTAATGAGAGCTTAACAATTCAGAAACAGTCGGTAATCTCCACCAAATTATGTGAGGGACGGACATAATTAAACCGATTAGCAATAAATAAAAATAAATGAGGACCAGGGACCGTTACAACTGAACAAACTGAATTAAGTGATTACGATTAAGATGATGTTTATTTGAATATTAAAGATTAGTAATTGATTAATTAGATACTGAGTGAAGTTCACTAAAGGAAACGGAAAGTGTTGATGAGTAACAATTAAAAATATATTGTGACTTAAAGAGGACACTGGTTAGTAATTAAGTGTGTTGATTGTATTTAAGATGTAGTCTTAAATACTCATCTAGATGTGTCAAATAGCCAATGATAGATTGACAAAAGGGGGAGCTAGTATAATCTAATGTAGATCCCTTACACCTCGAAAACTAACATTCAGCTCATCATCTGAAAGATAAAATGATCTTCAAGTTGATCCTTATCATCACTATCATCATGATAATAAGATAATCAAGACAAGATGAATGAGGAAGATGCTATTAGATAATATCAATGTCATTCTAGAAGCCAAAATATATAAACAAAAAGTAATAGGAAATGAAGTAGAAACACAACAGACTGACCAATGGTCAATTGGCCATAAAGTATGTATATTAATATATTGGATAACTTTACTCTCGATAAATAATATTACACTATTTATATTTGTTACCATGATAAACAAACTAAATGAAAGTTTGATGGGATATAATTTATTGTATCATGGTCAATATATCATAGTGTCTTTATGATATGCTTGGGATATTAGATAATGTTGCTGTTGAAATGAAAATTACTCGACTGACCCTCCCTGTCCACTCTGTCCAGTTAATATTGTATAAAAAGCTAAGGTTATACATTCATAGTAAAACTGATAATCATGATGATTGTTTCCTATTCTCATTGAATCGTGAGTGAGATACAATTTTCATGATAATTGTATTTATCCTTCACATTTGAATATTTGGACTGGTCAGATATCAATGTAATATTATTTTCCCTAGCATTTAATTTATCATTTTGTTGTTGATGGTGATGATGACAATGAGAGGAAATACTGAATTATTATTATCTCAAAAATTCTGAAACTTTTTTTTCTCATCATCATGTATTATTTTATATACATACTCAATCTTCATGTTGGCATTTTGAGATAGTATTTTTTTCCCTCTGAATACTAATGATCATTATGAGTTAATAGGGAGGAAAAAGTTTGTAATAATTTTTTTTGTTCTGTTCTCATTTATTTCTCAAAGTTCTGACTGATTATCATGCTCATGGTAATTATTACTGTTATTGTTTTCAATGTGAAAGATTAACGGCAATGAAATTAAGTAACAGTCTCGATAGTATTTGTTATATGAGAGGAAATTAAATATGCTACTTGAGATGAACCGTTAATTACTCAGAGAGAGAGAGAGAGAGAGAGAGAGAGAGAGAGAGAGAGATGAAGGAATTGGAGATTGGGTGAAAAAAGAGTTAACATTTCACCGGAATATCCATTCATCTTTTATCATGTAATTCCCATAGGAATGAGTAGCAAAGCCAACTCTCGTTTTCTCCCGGTGAAATAATGAGTGAGATTGTTACTCGTTGGTGGGAGTCGGTGAAAAAAAACTTAACCTCCCATTAGTAATTCAGGATGAAGATGAAGATGAAGATGATGGGATGATGCTAGTCTTTCTTTTTCTCTTTCTTTCTCCATCATCATCATCAAGCTCCTATCAACTTCACTGTTCTTGTGGTGATTAAAAGCTAATAAATATTACAGGTTGAAAAAGATTCATAGTTGAGATAATATTCAGAATTTTCCCCTGAAAACCCTCACTCTCTTTATCTGTAATTAATTGTTCAACATAATGAGCTATTAAATAATAGAGATTAACTGATAACTCAATGTTTCTGTTAATCCACTAGTGACTAATCAACAACTAGATTAACAATCACGATTAACAAATTTCTTCAATTTGAATATTCCCTTTGATTTATTTTCATCTTCAATTCAATTGATTGAAATCATAATTTAATAGTCTACTATTACCTTCCAACGACAATTAATTAAACTAATTGTTGGCAAAGTTTTCCAACTTTTAATTTGTATTAACTTTTGATGGAAAAAAATTTCTCCTTGATTTAAATGCAACAATTTAAAAACCTCTTGGGGAAATCATTAGTTAAATAATCAGAAAAGACAATTAACTCAGACAACTAATTGTAATTAAATAGGTTAACATTTCTAGTAAAACATAGTAATCAATTCAACTGTAATTAAATCAGAAAAAAGTTAACACAATTTAATTCATTGTTGATACAATTGACAAGTTAACAAAAAAAAAGGTTAACAATTAACTAATTGTGAGAATGAAAAAGTTTCAAATTTCAATGATTGTCTTTTTTACCATCATTACTTTCACTCTGATTAATGAGATTCAGTGATCATGATAATGAATTATATAATTGATAATCATTTGTTTTCCAGATGATTAGTTCAATTTCAATTCAGTCACAGGCAACAATCAAAATCTTACATGATGTTAGAGTCTAAATTTCATGGGAGATTCTTGAAGTTCCTTTGCACATAAGCATAAGAGGATAATGATGATGAAGATGATAAACTGAAAAATTCCGCCTCAGTTTATCATCCATGATGATTACTCTCTCTCTCTCTCTCCTTCTCTATCTCTCTAATGAGATTCTGCTTAATTAAATGTCTCTTCTGTAATGTTCATGGTTCATGGGAGATAAAGTTCATCTTATGAAACCATTCAGTCTAAAGCAATTAGATCAAAACATTTTCGAATTAAAATTTTTTATTAGAAAAGTTCAAATAAATGAATTTACCTGTTGATATATAGAGAGATAAGCTGGTAGAGCGAAAGAGAGAAAAATGATTCAGAGAAATTCAATTCTTTTAGATTTTCTTTGTTTTCATCATCATGATTGTTAGATTTCACTGATTACCCTGATTGTGAACAATTCATCTCTTTGTACATTGATAGTTCATCATCATTATCTTCATTAGAAGCTGGAGAAAATAAATTCCATTCCAAAACTTCATGAGACTAATGATTCACCATGAAATCTTTAAAAACTTTAAAAGGAAAAAACAAAAGTTCAGTTACATGATATTTCTCGGTATCAACATTGACAATTGTACATTAAATTGATGAAAATAGAAAAAGCAAAAGAAACGAATAATCAGTTCATGGAAAAAAAAAACTTTTTCTTTCCCCAAATTCTGTATCATGTATCGAAAATATTTATTTCCGTTCAAAGGAAATGAATTTCTCTCATGACTTGAGGGATGTTTTTCTTCACCAGCGAATATTAATCAGAATAGCGAAAGAAAATTTCTCATTCATTACCAATCAATTATTCTACTGATTTTAAAGTGAATCTTGTTCCAGAACTGACCCTTAGGGTACTGAACTTTCACTTTGATGGTCATTCTCAGATAATCGAGAGTCAGAAAAATAAATCTGATCATGATAAAGTCAACAAATCACCAAGAATCAATTTCAATCTTAAATCAACATAATTCAAAGTTGTCATCTTTCATTTATACCCAAAGTCTTGAAAAATATCATGAAGTTCAAAGTAACAAATATACATGCAGATTTCAGGTTAATGTCTTAATGAAACATTGTGCCCATAAAATGTTAGCTGAAGTGAGTTAGATAATCTTTTAGGATTCAAAGTAAAGTCAGAATCTTGACCAATCGTAAAAAAAGTTCATATTAAACACAGACTAAGAATAATAAATGACCAGGCACATAAAGGAAAGGTTTACATTGGATAATTGTAGGTAATCATCTTCATCTTCCTCTCCAATGGTGATCATCTTCATCCAACACACTAATCGTTTGAAAAAAGGCTATTTTATAATGGTCAAGATTCAGTATTCACCATTAATTCTTGATCTGATCTTGATCTTTATTCCTGATTCCCTGATTTCTTCTTACAACTCAGGATGATGAAGATAAAATAAACATAAGATAATAGTGGACAACAAAATGCCCAGTCAACAGAAGAAAAATTTTTGAGAGTAAAAAACAGTAAATTGAGTCAAAATTGAGTCAAAATTTTTTTTGAATGTTAATTGATTTGTTTTTTACTCCAAATTGAGTCAAAATTTTGAATGAAAATATTGGATTGAGTCAAAATATAGTCTAAATGTTGATTTTTATTCAATTGATTGAAATTGGAAGTTGATCGAGAAAATTTGACACTGAAAAGAATCTTTGGCTTTGATTTTTGGTAGAATTTTTGAGAACGGAAACAATATTTTGATTAACAATTCGGTGATTTAGAGATTTTGAACATTAGAATCTTGTAAAATTTGGAATAAATATAAAATAGATGAGAATCACGTTAACAAGTAAAATAGTAAATATGAATCTTCTTGAAAATGAATATAAAATAGAGTGGCTTGGCTTATAGTAGCGTTAGCTTTAAAACAATAATGAAAAATTCTATTCTCAATTTGTTTCTATGATTGGACAAAATTCATTCCTCGTCTATCATCATCATTTCAATTGCTTTCTCGAGGTTTTGGTAAGAAGAATCTCCTCCATCTTCCATGTCCATCGCCTCTTCCTCGTCGTCTTTATCTTCATTTGGCTTGTCTATTTCCATTGAGAATTGATCATTTTCTTCGGACGCTTTTCTTCAAATGAGAAAGAATCATCTTCAATTGAATTTTCAGTCCATTTGAATTTAGAGAATGTTCTTGTCTTTCAAAGGATAACAACATATTTCACAAGAAGAATAATTTTCACAGAAATGGAAACTTGTTGATTTTCGATGATGGAGAAATCACATTTGAAACTGAATAAGACACCATTAGAGATTTGAGAAAAAGCCATTGAAATTTCCATGTTGAACTGAGTTGATTCAAGAGAACGAAGATCACAAAAAAATTGTACCAAGAATAAATTCGAATTAATTGATAATAGATTCACTGATTGTTGAAGATAATTTTGTAATATAAATGATTTAAATAATTGATTAATTGAATGAAATTAATTTGATGAAAATGAAGAGAAAAAATTCTACGTAGAAAAAAATGAACGGGATTAAACGCTAATTTGGCGTCTGAACAAACAGCTGGAACGAATTTAGCTTTTTCTTTTTTGTTCTTCTCATTATGAGAAAGTGATCAGCTATTATGTAGAATATGTTCAACAACGAAATTTTTCGAGTATCTGTAATCAAAGACTTGGCTTTCGATGAAAATACTTTTGTGACCGATATCATCGATGCTGAAGATTTTCCAACCATTTTCGATGCCATTTACTTCGTGAATATGATCGAATTTGAGGAAAATTTCACCAGTAGTACCTCTGAATTGGTGTTTGATTGGAGCTGATTTAAAGATATTTCCCATTATGAAGATCTTGTTCAAAAGCTCAAAAATTGTATCAATTCGAAAGAACTTTTTATTTTTCAATCGAACAACGGAATCATCTCTTGTTTTGTTGTGGCAATAACTTTTTGTAGAATATCTTATCGAATTGACACATATACTCTTGTAATATTTCGTGTGTTGCAGGTGAGCGAAAATATTCAAAGGAAAAGCGTAACAACATTCCTCGTGAATTACGTTTTGTTTTGATGTGTTTCTATGTAACTCGTCATCCTTCAATCGGGTGATAATTGGACGTGAATCGTCTTCATTTGTAGTTTCAAAGAGTTGACGTTCTTTCGATGATAAGTTCCATTGATTAACTGTTGTTTGAACATATTCTCGATATCGAAAATCATTCAAAAAAACACGAACAACAGCTTGAGCCACATTAGATGTCCGTCTCACTTTTCTTTTATTACTCATTTTGGTTCTCAAGAGGATAAGCAGAGATGCTGGTAAATGGACCAAGAGTCAACTGATTGTGGTAAATGTGAGAGGATATGCAAGTTGTAGGATTTTAATCCTTCTTTGTAAATAGTAGAAACACTTTCTTGAAATTCTTTGACAAGATTATCAATCTCGGTAACTTTATCACTAGAAATCGATTCGAGATTGAGAATTGAGTAAATTCTAGATAAAGTTATTATATTGTTGGTAGCTTTTGCACTGAGAAGTCCTCTGATGGTTGGGATGAGGTAATAAGCCAAAAGCTATCATACTCTGATGATTTCAGTTACTTTATTTGATTAAAGTCTCTTGGTGGTCTTGACAATTCCGAAGGCACTTTGATTGATTTTAATCGTTCCCCTAATCTTGTGAAATGTTGTTCTATCAATACGGTTGTTTAGAACATTGGGAATCTCATTTTTTATCCATCCTTTGAAGATAATTGATCGAAAGATTCCAAGCACTATACAGTGCATGGGTTCAACCATGAATCCTTTCACTATATCGAAATCTTTCAACTTCAAAGAGGAGAAACACCTGATAATCCGAGAAAGCGGTTGACATTAGCTCTGCTTCCTGGGTTATTTAGATGCTTTTCAAAGTTGATGAAATCTTTTTTGGTTCTTTGAAGAGCAGTTGAATCATCTCTGGAAACAATGGGATAAACTCGAGCTCTGTTTTCAGAAGTTGCTTGCACCAAACACCAATCACAGCCATTCAAATGATTAAATTGCTTGACATTGCGTAGGTAGGCTCGCATGGGTGCATCAGCGATGACTGCTACTAAATGAAAAGTCGATTTGATTTGAGTCTTTTCCCAATTTTTCCAAATCAAACCATTCTTTGATAGAGAGACCAATTCGTCAACAATTGGGCCAAAAAAGATCTCCACTGGTGGCTTTTTTCTTCCAACAAAAATTCCAACAAGAAAAAAATTCTTTTTCCTAAATTTTTTTGACATTTCATTCACTGTGATGAAAACAGGAAAAATAGAGACGTTTGAACTGTTACCAAGGGCAACCTCGTCTGTATGCAGAGTCAATGTGAATCTTTTTATTCTTTTATCTTTATACGAAGATTTGATTCTCTTTGCTTCAGAAGAACGACAAATGTCTAGCTCACTGAAACAAGATTCATCCCAACACGATTTAGGTAATTGAGGCAATTGATTCATCAATTGCTGCTTTAATTCTAAATGGATAAAATATTTGTCCTGTTTAAGTTGAACGGGGATATCGTTTCCTTGACAATTATATGAGCCAAATCTTTTCGGCTCACCTCTAAAAGGTCCATGTGAATGTTCATTTTCACATATTACATAGACATTGACAGGATTCGTAGCTGCTTGAAGGTCCCAAAAGTAACGAATATTTGGGAGAAGACTATTGTCACTTCCAAATCTTTTGGTGTAAGCATTGAAAAGATGTGTGATTTTTTCAGCTGAGCTCAAGCTGACACCCGGACATGAAAGTATTGCCAATAAAACACCATGTGAAAAAGAAATTTTATCTGGACTGACACTTGACACTTCATCATCACCACCAATATCTGAATCACTGTCTTCAATGAGACCAGAAAAGTCAAAGTTGAAAGATTCATTTGATGAGTTAGAATGACGAGATAGAGACGATAGAGATGATTCTTGTGAAGAAGATGAAACGGAAGTTTGAGGCACATTTTCTTGGTGATCACTATTGGGTAGACTATACACATAATCAGAAAATTGATGATGATTTTGCTTCCGTTTACGACGATTGATTGATCGTTTTGATGAACCACTTTCATTCATCTTGAAAGTGAAAACAAATTCACAAATATAATTCAATTGTAAACAAAACGTGTTGATTAAAGAAACTAAACTTATCTTAAAAGGATAAGGAAATCAAATTAATCAAAACCGGAAACAAATCTTATCTGTTTAAGATAAATTCAAATTAAATAAACGCTTATCTTTACCAAGAGATAAAAGAAAACTGAAGATAAGCTTTTATCTTAGAAAAGAACAATTAGTTTAGAATAGAACAAAAATAAAAAAGAATTTAAATGGTTGCTAAGCAACGAGATAAGATTTCCATTAAATTTAAATTCGATTTAATCTCATTTTCTTTTTACCCACGTTTTTGTTAAGTTGTTTAGTTTCTCTATTTTTAATCATCTTAATTAGAAATTGAATTTGTTTGTTTTCGTATTAGTTTTATGTTTAAATCTCATAGATTTTCTCCTGAAAGTGTTTTAACAAAAAGAAAAAAATCTCCAATCATCAAAAATCAACGAACTTTAATTGGTTCCTTTCTCGGTCTAATGGAAGGTCAAAAATTAGTTGCTGCTGTGGTTAGAGTTTCTTATAATAACTCAAAGCAAAAAACAGTTCCAATTGGATTTAAAATCAGTGAAAATCTTATTCCAAGTAATCTTATTCCAATGAAAATAAGAAAATCCAATTTAGCTTATTTAGAGCTAGAACGGTGTAAACCATTACCAATCATGATTGTAGCCGTCGGAGGTAAGATATAAGCTTTTCACCTAAAATTTTCTAATTAATAAGATTCTTTTCGTTCTCATTTTTATTCCACAGATGATTCTAAAGATTTGGCTGTAAAGTACAGTGCTTTTTGTAAATCAATCTCAAAAAAGGTGAAAAAAAAGATTCCTTCATACGAAGAAAAAATTGTTCATTGGCTAGCAATCAATGGGTTAACCTTATCCAAAGGAAGTGGAGAGTCATTGAAAGTGACTTCTGAGGATGAATTTGATCAGTTTCTGAATAGAGCTAATCTATTAAAAAGACGTGAAAAGGCTAAACCAGCCCCAAGTAAAATTTTTCCTAATGTTCCAAGTGACCTGATTCATATCGATAGTTCAGAAAGCAGTGAAGCAGATGATTCAGATAAAGATTCTGAGTACGAAGATGAGCAGGATGAAGGAGAAGATGTTGTTCTACATGACAACAGACGCGAACATGTAAAGGAAATGAAAGATTCAGCTAATTCAAGTCTTGATCAAATTCACGCAAGCTTGTCAAAGATGCGCTCTGTCCTGGACAAACCAACGGAAACTTCCGTGAAAATCTTCTTGCCGGAAGCATACAAGGTTCTCGATTATCTTGTTAGATTCACTGGCGGTGTTGAAAATTGTGATTTTTATCAGTCGTTTTCTCCCGACAATGAAGACCTTCGAATCATCGCCGAAGAAGATACCACCTTTCAAGTGGAAGTTCCTAACCTGTCAGATCTGATTCTTCTCGAAGGTATTTTTCCATTAGTTGCTAAAGATTACAGGATTGCTTTAAAAATGGCGAATTTAAGTAAAAAGGATGATATTGAATCTGGGCCATCGGCTGTCTTAAGTAGTATCATCCGTTATTCTTTTCCCGAACACTGGGTAATTGGAGTAACTCTCCGTGGATCTAATGGAAAACAATCTCTCATCAATATATGGAACCATGAAGACCCACTTTCTAACCCTTTAGAAGGAAGTGCTAAGGCTGGATTAGGAGAACGTCGATTTAGAGCACTTTTGGGTAAGTTTCTTTTCGACAGTGAAACATTTTCTGAAAATTCTTTCTCTTTAGATCACTGTGTTAGGAAAGGAGGAAGAAAATCATATGACAAGTATATTGAACGTGATCTTGTTGGTGTTCTGGCCAAAGCAATGTGTTACACGAGAAAAATTCATGAAAACAATAAAATCGCTGCAGCTAAAAAGAACTTCAGAAAATTGACCAAAGACGTGAGATCCGATCGTGGTGTCAAGCGATCAAATAAGCAAAGAAATTCACTAGAGCCAGTGGCTGGTTCCAGCAAATCATTGGATAAAAATCTCTTTGACAAAATGGATGGAGTCGCATTAGATGTCTCTCGATTAAGTGCCCAAGAAGAATCAACAATTAATTCTACGATCATGCCAAAAAAGTCAAAAACCACTACAAAAATAGTTCACCAAGAAGCTCAAGTCGTTGAAGGGGAAATGGAAGATGGAAACGAGGATGATAATGAAGAAGATTTTGTCGACGCTGAGGAAGAACAAAATGAGAGAGAAGCGGCAGAAAATGATAGCGATGATGATGATCTTTGTGATGATTATGATCTTGCCGTCGGTCTCACTCAAAATGATGAAAATGTACAGGAAAGTGTAGAAACAAAAGAAAACGAAGAAACAGTAGAAATTGTCGACCAACAAAAGTCAAAAACTGACGACGTGCCAAATGATCCAAACAAAAGTGAAACAATAGCCTCTACTATTTTTCATTCATCTGAACATGAAAGCCAAGATGAATGTCGAGTCGATTCTTCCTCACAACAAAGTGAAAATAACAGTGTTATTACAACTCCAAAACGTTCTTCTGATAATGAACCAGATTGTGCTAAAAAAAGAAAGGTGGCAGAGGTAGATTATCCATCGACACAACCGATAAAATTCGTGTACGAACTAGATGTTCCACAGATTGCAAGCCAAATCAGTTCTCCTGTTTATCATGCTGCAATTGCTTCACCTATTTCAAATTCTGAGTTGAGCTCACTCAAATCTATTCCAGACAGACTTGTCATTATCATCAAACCTAAACAAACCGAGCTGCTCAAAGATTCATCTCAAAATCGCTTGATTATGACAACAGAGATTGAGAAAATACCGGATAAAAATGAAATTGCTGAACGTGAATTGTTGTCATTTCTCAAATCAAGACCCGAATATTTGCTTGAACTGATTCAAAAAGATGAGGCAATGAAGCAGATGTTGCAAAGTGGCAAGGAATCATCAGATCTCAAACGTGATGAAACTAAATAGTCAAGCAATTGGTTGTTAAAACGGGTCAGAAGTCATTTATTCCCCCTTTATTTACCTTTATTTTTGTTCAAATTTTTCTTTTTTGCAATTATTTTAGTCTCTCGAGACTTTCAAGTTTAATTACCTTGATATTTATTCTTCTCGATTTCTATTGGCTCTGGTGAGCAAAATCGAATCAATTTAAAGCTGAGGCATCTCAATTTATTTATTACAATTTATTTTACCTTCGTTTCATCAACTCTCATTGGTAAAGATTCTCTTCGACATTTAAAAATCATCAAGTATTTTTCGACAATGCAACGTGGTAATAAGGAACATGTGAAAGATTCAATTCATCTCAAGAAGATCAATAAACAGTACAAGTGTCCAGTTGTTAATGCTCCAATAAAAGTTTACACGAAGTCCAAATCTAGTGCCGATAAAGAAAAGTCCTCAACATCTTATGTAAATAATTCCTCATGTGTGACACCAGCAAAGAGAAGAAAAGATGATCAGAAATCTAGTGTTTATTCAGATTCATCTACATCAACAGAAACTTCGATAGTCGACAAAACTTTTCTTCTGGTTATTCTGCCTTTTATTGTTGACTCCGTTGAGAAAAAACCTCTGAATCAACCTGTTCTAGTGAAAGTTAAACAAAGTGATTTTTCATCAGTTGATAAGAACTTTGATTTCATTTCTGATCCTGATATGAATCTTTTTTATACATGGCTAAATAAAAAACGTGTAACTTTCAAAGTGATCGCCATAGGAGGTAAATTATGAGGTTTACGAATTATTTTTTTTCTACAATTTGTTCTTCTTTTCAATCCCTAGATTCATTCAAAACCTTACAAAAAAATCTTCGAGAGAACATTAAAAAAAACTCACATTGGTCAAACTTGAAAGAAGTCATATCTTTTCATGAGTTTCCGATCGAAATCAATCATGATCCTTCAGCGCTGATGCAAGAAGATATCGAGTTTATTGAGATGGAGCTGAATGAAGTGCATAGTTTCTTTTCACGTGAGCAAATGAAGGATTCTACAACCTCAACGATGCCTGAAACTCAAAATTATCCAGTTGAAATTTATGACTCGTTGAAGAGCAACTTAAATAGCGACGAAAGTGATGATGAGGATCAAGATTGTTCAGTAGAATGTGATCCAGAGAATACTTCTACCAATGTTTCTAAAATTGAAGCGACAAAATTTACAATTCAAGAAGTTGTTTCTGATGAAAATGATTCATTTCAGTTTAAAAAAGTGACAAGTTATCAGAAAAGAAAAGAAAAGGTTCTCAAAATTCGCGAAAAGTTAACTGAAACCACCCGAAAGCAGAAACTCATGTCTGACATGAATCTTAATGATATTTTGATTTCGTCCCTTATTGATATCACATCAGACATATTTTCTCTCATTGATATTGATGAGGAAAACTCGAAAGCAAAAGATCATTTAGTTGACCAAGTTGACAAAACATACAAAAAAACAACAGAGGTAAAGATTCTTCCCTCATTTTCTTTCCTTACATGTTAATCACAATCATTTACTTCTTTTTTCGCAGAATAAGATTTTTCTTGAAGGTATTTTTTGTTTGCCGCTCGATGGATACACGAAAGCGATGAAAGAAGCGCGTTAAATGATTATTGCTCTGTTGCTTATCAGTTTGTTGTTGCTGCATTTCCACCATGTTATATTGAAAACGTTACGCTTGGGAAAAAGCTATAAGCTAGAAGAATTGGGTGTTGCTTGAAAGCTTTGAATTCAGAAAAGAAAGAAAAATTCCTTTTCCATGTGTATTAGGATTTCCTGATCCACTTGAAAAGCCTTTCAAAGGATCATTCGATCCTAAATTAGGTTTAAAGCGCCTGAATGCATTGATAGGTGAGTTTTGATGTCAATGATATGATTCAATTATTACAAAACATTACAAATAGCTAATCTTTTCCAGATCATATTTTCAGAGTTTCTGGATACGAAAGTTATACAGATGAATTCATGAACAAAGTTCGCTCACGTATAATCCCGACCTATTTTCAAAGAACAAGGAATTGAATCAAACTCTCAGAAAGAATCAGATGAAAAGACTCGCAATGATGACGAAAAAGTTCTCAAAAGATTCAAATCTAAGTCAGGAAGAAGATTCTTTAGTTGATTTTCCAATATTGCAAAGCCAAGTTTTCAAGAATCATGCCTCTCATATATGGTGAAGGATATATTATATTCATTTCTATCAATTGATTTGAATTTATTCAAATATTTTTTACTTTTTGGTGGACAATATTCAATTTTTTGTATAAATTTAGTTTAATTTCCAATACTGCCGTGTAATGACTCATATCCAATTGCTTCACGTATGAATATTAGATAAATTTCCATAGAATAAATATTTTTCCAATATATTTACAAAGATTTCCTCTTTGTTTTCATTTTGATACGATTCTAATCATGTGAATCTTTTTATACGAAATGTGTCTTGGTGATAAATGTCACTTTTCGTGATTCTCAAGTTTTGCCAAGGCTTGTGATGAACTTATTCTATTTATTAGAATAAATTTTTTAAAATCTTAAAATTTGTTTTGAGTCAATTATCAATCAAAAATGAGTACAAATTGATTCAAAATTGATACAAAGTTTTGACTCTAATTTGAATCATAATTGAACCATTTTTGATTGTATATTGACTCAAAATTGACTCAAAAGCCCTTTGACTCCACTTTGAGTAAAAGTGACTCGTATGTATCAATTTTTGACTCAATTTTGACTCCAACCTGTTGACTGGGTGATACCGACAAACCTTTTTATCTTTTACGATACTGACCCTTACACCTTAATCTTTACCTTTTATCTTGACCATTTTCATTCTTAATCTTGAAATAATGTTATCATTACTTTACCCATTATTATCATCTCAATGATTATCTCCCAATCTCAATTCATGTCTAGTAAATTTATTTCCAATCAATAGTTTACCTTAAATCTGATTTATAAACAACAATTTCCAGAGGTCAATCCATTCAACTGGTCAGTTTGACCCATCAAAACTATTAAATATACTATTATTACACTAGTATGGAAAATGTTTTCATATTTCCATAACAAACCGAATAATTATCTTTTTCTACAATCAATTATCATGATGGAATTGATTGTAATATTTCCTTTGGATGAATTTGAGTGTAATTAAAATACAAGAAAAGCTATCAAGGTGAAAATCGAAGAGGAAAAAAGTTCTATTGTTGGAATTTTCTTTGAGAAAGAGAGAGGGCGAGAGAGATTGATACAGTTTCTATGGAACTGAAATCCTTACCATAGGTTGAGATGAGGGTGGTCAAGATGATGGAATTCAATGTCCAGCCCTATGAGAAAAGTAATTGTTACAATTATGAAGTTCATATGATTACCTTTAAAAGGAAACGTTTTCTCATTCCATTTAATTGTAATGATAGTTACTCGATAATAATGATATCATTTCAATGACCAAATGAAACTTTACTCACAATCTCAAGCTAAACTTATCATGCTGCTCCTGAATATCATATTATCATTATAATCATTCATTATCATCACAATTATCATTAAGATAACCATAATTATCTAGCATCATTATCATTGTGTCTCAGTTGATTTTTTTTCTTCATCATCTTAATAATAATGATATGGTTTTTTTTACGGAAAAAGAGAGATACTTAAGATGATAAGAAGATGATGAATAAGAGGATTGACCAAGAGGATGATAAAGATGAAAAGTTTACTATTCATTATGTTGATTATTTTTATTGTTATTGTTATTACTTTTTATCGTTATTAATATCATATAATAGGGATGATGAAGATGAGTTGATATTCATTGACAAAGAAAAAAACGTAAATTAACCTCAATAACAAGGATGATAAGGAAGATGAAGATTATGATAAAGAAAAGAAGGAGAAGAAAAAAATTGGATAAGAGAGATGAGGAAGATAATGATAAAAGGGGGGAGAGAGACGATTGACAATCAGTCTTTGGGATTGAATGTCTATTTTAATTTGGTTAAAAGCTTTTGATATTGGGTAAGAAGATAATGAACAAGATGAGGATGAGAATGGTGATGAAGAAGAAGATGCAAAAACTGTGTAAGCATTTACCCTTATAACAAGACATGAGGTTATCATCACTTTTAACCATCTTCCTTCATCATCTTCAACTTTATCCCCTTAAAATCGTATCAAGTGAAGCCAAAAGATGAGAGGAAGATGAAAAGGAAAAGTGTCACTTGAATACATCATCTTCTTGTTTACTTATTTAACTGTTTAACTTACGGTAACCAGAAAATGCTTTCGCCAAATTCAACATTACAAAGAGAATGAGGAAGAAGAAGAGGAGAGGAGAGAGAGAGAGAGAGAGAAAGGGAGAGATTCATATTCGTCTCCATCCTCATTATCCATTCACCTCTATCATAACCCCCACTGGAAACGCCTCAGGGGTGACAGAGAGATAGAGAGAGGACCCTGTGCATCCATCATTAAAAATGCTCTTGAAAAGAAACACCCAGCATCCTGATCCTTCATCAAAGCGATAAATTTGTTCGAACTCAAAGAAAAAGGAAAAATTGATTCCAATGTTTATTGTTTATCTAATGAAAACATTAGTATATTAATCCAACCACTTCAAATTATCCATCTTTATGGTAAATCCAGAATTTATCCTCATCCAATTGACTCAAGATAATATCATCTATCAATAGATGAATCATTTTCCATCTAAATTGATATTATCAATATCGCATTCTACGTAAATATCAATGGTGATTTGCTACTTTTACCATGAAATTATTGTACATTTGAAACAAAATTAGGAATCGATTCAAATTCAGTGATGTAAACTCAAAATAGCCTAAGGGCTAATATACTATGTATACATAAAATATTAACAATAAATTATTGTGAGTAAAAAAAAATCAAATGTCAACCGAAATTAATTGTAAATAATTTGCAATTTTCATCTCATGAATCATTGAAACTCTTATCATGCTAATAGATGAGCATTTTAATGAAATTATCATGATGATTACCTTGAAATTCAGTTGATGAACTCTCATTTTAATCAATTAATTTAAAAGAAAATGTTGATTAACGATCAAGTAGATGAAAAATTTTCTCTTCCTAGAACAAAAAATGATAGTAAATAAAGAGAACGAAGAAAAAAATCTAAATTCTCTCTCCATCCTCATCTTTCAATGTATTCACACATTTCATCATCTTAATTGTTTACAGTTAACTAGAAATAATTAATCATAATTAAGGTTTCATCAAAGATCCTTAATTGCTGAAACATTTTATCCGATTAACGATTTTTAATCAACATCATATTTAGACGAGGAAACCTTTTTGTTAACAATTAATTAGATTAACCTTTTTTTGTAACCATTCAAAATCAATTATCTTTGATTGGAGTAATTAACTCTCAGTTTATCATGTTAATCAATTTGAAATCTTTCATCAAGATATAAAAAATGAAAGCGGATCAGATTAAGATTAATCTTGATTGTTGAGATGATAATATACTCACATAAATAAGATGATAAAATCATCATCATCATTTGTAGTGTTTACCTTTACCTGGAAATGAGTTTGCTTTTTCCTCTGATGGATGATAACCAATTAATTCATCAAAATTTGAGCTCAATTTTCATGATAAGATAATGATGGTGACCATGATTGTGGAAAATATATCAAGATAAGTATTAAGATAATCTCAGTGATAAATAATAACCAGCAAAGTTCAGATAAGATTCAAACGATAAGGTGAAGATAAAGATGAATCAAAGATTAGCAATTGATTAGAGATAAAAAAATTAGATTGGAAAAAGTTTCCGATTCAAATGCTAAAAGGTTGATCCTAAACTCTGAAAGTTATCATGGTGAAATTGGATCCATGAACTGAATACGATGAATACCCTGAGCTGTAACCATGAAATTGAATAAGTTTTAATTTTCCATGGGAAGAAAGACAAAAATATTGATATAATGTAACATGAAAAGTGTGAGTTAATTAGCTAATAATTAGAATCAACTAATTGCTTTGGTAAAAACTACTAAATTGTTGATCAAATTGAATATTTTCCCATCAGATAACCACAAACTTTTTTCCTACTTTACCATTTTCACTTAATTATCATGATAATTAAGTAATTTGAGTAATAATAATCATAAATAGTGATGATGATGAATGACATTGTCTATCGATTTGCATACATAATTGACTAATATCTAATTCTGTAATTGAAGCTTCATATTTATTCAAGTAAACAAAATTATCATCAGAACGAGCATACACTAATAGATGATGGAAAAAGCTATCATACTCATTCCCGATTGTCATCATGATGATAAGATTCCAATCACAAACATGAGGTAATGGTGAGTATTAAATGATGATTATCATCAATAATGCCACAGGGTAATTGCGATATTATCATTAATGAATGAAGTGGTGATGATGTTTACTGAATTAGGTCCGAATATGAGTCCACCTTGACCGCAAATTTCATCTCCATCTAGTTTTTTTTCACTTATTTCCAATAAAACGAGTAGTCGATCATAAGAAACATGCAAAAGATAACGAGGAAAATGATTATGATAAAGGTATCTAAGTTTCTCTGGTTCTTGATCATCATTTTCTCTCTCTCTCTCTCTCTCATTGTGCTCTCTCAATTTCGCTATCTTCATGTTATCTCCTCTGATGGATAAGCCCGCAAGGTTATCTGATTTTTAATGCATCTAAATAATAGATCCCATTGAGTCATCTCACGTCTTTATCATCATTCAATTTTTTTCCTCTGTATCTTTTTCACCTTGTCTTCCCCATACCTTGAATTCACAATATAAACATTACTTATCATCCTCATCTTCACCTCTATTATAATCCTGAATTCAGGAAGCTAAACATTGACCAAACCCTCTCACGAATGAGAAGATTATAACCAAAAACAAGCTAATCAACAATCAGCTGATTGAAGATTATGTTAGATGAGTGATGAGTTTTGATGTAGAAAATTTCATAGCCATAAAAAAAGCATTAGAAGGCAAAAAATTCGTAAACTTCATGAGAGTTACAGAGAAGACAATTAACAGTTTCAAATGGAAAGAAATTCAGAGTGTTAAAAGAATAGAAAAATAATGAGAAGAATAAGAAAGAGAAAAGTTCTGTGAAATGCTGAATTTCTATCATTATTCTTCAGAGATTTTCTTTCACCGCCATTATGATGATAATGATGATGGAAAATGATAATAAATGAGCCAGAGGAAAATCTCGTCAAAGGTGAAAAACGTGCTCAAGTTTTGTTCGCTATTCCATTTAATGGAAAAGAAAATTTTCTGGTCAAGACTAGTTTCATATTCTAAAAACATTCTTAGCATCCTCATCACACCACGTATTTGAGAAAAGGGAGAAAGAGACAAGATAAAACTACCATAGAGACAGTAAAAGAAACAGGTACAGTTGCAGAAAACATTAACCTTGAAGTTATCATCTTCATCTTCATCCGCATCACTTTCTTCAAAGGAAGAGCAAAAAAACGATAACTTAAGATTCTGTTTATGTGATGTTTTTTTTATTCTTTTTCTTTTTGGTGAAAAACTGACATTTAAAAGACTCCTGTGGTTAATTTCTATTTCTATCATCCTCATCCTCCTCATCTTCTTCCTCATCACTGGTCATCATCCCATAAGATCTCACATAATAATAGTAAACCGAATGTGACTACCAATGAATACGATGTAATAACCTATTTCTACATGTAGCTCACCCTGTCTCTCTCTCACTCTTACTCTCTTTCTCTCTGTCTTTCTTAGAATCATCGGTGGGGTGGGCACCCGTTTTACACAGATGAAGAGTCGACAAGAAAAAAATAATCACCATCACCATAGTTACAGTTATGAGATGATGAAGTTAAGATGAAATCATCGTAAAGCTTCAAGCTGAGTTATTCACACTCTATGAAAAAGTAAATCACAAAAGGGATTGAAGGTAAAAGTCTTATGAAAATCTCTGTGTGATTTGCCCAAACAATTAAGAAACAACCAACAACAATCATATGATTATTGTGTAGATTTTTACTGGAAAAAAAGTGAAAAGAAAAAAATTGTCTTGTCTTCCATCATCTTCATCTTCAACCTCATCTCAATGATTTTTTATCAACACAACCCATAGACTTTGGGAAGCTAATCAATGACATCCCGTTGAGATTTTTACTTACACTTTTTTTTGCAAAATAAAACTTGAAATTGTTGCTGTTGGTACAACAATTTAATAAATACTTAATAACAATAATGATGAGGATGATGGTGATTAAGTTGAGAGTAAGTATAAAGATGATGTATAATAATGATAATAAAAAAACTATCTCCTTGAGAGGTAAGATGATGAAGGATGAGGAAGAAGAAAAGTTTATTCTGATCACTAGATGATGAGGATGAACGATGATCAGGTATTCAAAAAGCTTATCGACCAAATTAGTAGCCCACTGAGAGAGTTAAGAGGATGAGGAGAAAGAGAGAGAGAGAGAAAAGGATGAAATCATCTTCATCTTCTTACGTATTCAAAATCACATGGTTTCTTTGATCTCTCTCTCTCTCTCTCTCTCACCATGATGATCAATTCTTATAGTTAAATTAAATTAACATTTAATTCACCATTTCAAGATTTTCATTCTAATTGCTATAAAAATAATCTCTCTCTTTACTGGGACATATCTTCATGGTGATTATCATGGAATTAGAGATATGAAAAGACTTGAATATTTCTTTTTTATTTTGCAAACTTGAATTAGCAAATTTTTCCTATTCAACTGGAAAGTATCATGAAAAAAACTGAATCTCTGAGATTGTGTCATGAATATCATCTTACAAGATGCAATTGAAACTTGATTTAATTACCTAAGTATTATTATCACTTTATGATCATGTAAATCAGTAAATTGCTTTGAAAGTTTTTCTTTTTCTACTTTTCTATCATGGAAAAAGTATCAGATATCAATTGAAGATTTAAATCATGATAGTTGAGAAATTATTCATGATATTATCTTCATTCAGTTACTCTCTCTCTCTCTCTCTCTCTACAATGAATTTCTTCATGTCTTTTTACTATATTTCCAACATGATATAATATTCAATTAGATTAATAATCATGATATTTGCATTCAGAATTTAATTCAATTTATCTACATTGTTTTTCACTTTCTCATATCTTCAAGAGATTCAATCAATATTAATATCATCGGTATTTTCACCATGAAATATATCTTGATGATCATCTTATTATCATCTTTGATTCAGTCACATCTTATTGTTACAATTTACTCAGAAATCAGTGTTTCTTTTTTTTCTTGGCTCTCTTTGAATTCAATATCACTTCAGTTGGTTAACATGATTTATCTTGATTTACACAAGAAGAAGATGAAAAAAACAATGAGATGATAAAGAAAGTGAGGGAGAGGATAAAATGATGATACAAAATATTATTATGCAAAGTGGGAGACGAGAGAGTGGGGGAGTTGGTTGGAAAAGAGACAGAGTCACAAATTGATTCCAATGAAATTGGTTGAGTAAATTCAATGTGAATGTAAAGTTTTTTCTTCAGCAGAAAAATAAAGAAGGGGAAAGAAGACAAAAAAGATGATAAAAAAAAGACAAGGAGAGGAAGATAGAGAAGAAGAAGATGATGATAAAGGTGGATAAGTGAAAGATGAGGATGGAAGAAGATAAGAAATAAGTGATTCATGCATTAAGATGAAAGAAGATATTACAATAAGAGGATTTTGTTTGGTTACCAAGTAAAATATTTCAGGAGAAGAAAAAGTTTGAATATAAAAAAATCAACAAGAGAAGATGAGAGAGGAGGAGAGAGGGAGAGAGTAAAAAAGTAGTAATAACAATGATGATGATCATCATGATGATAATAAGATACACACATGCAATTGAAAATGCAAAATCTTGAACCGTTCATCCTCCTCGCCCCCACCCTGAAGCTGAAACTGGAAATACCATGTTATTTATTCAAGAATCTGAAAACATGATGACGAAAAGTAAACTTGAAATAATATCAGCAAGAGACAAAGACACAAAATGAAGACAAATGATTTTTCAGAGAAGAGAATGAATTTCATGAAGTTATCATGTTAGAAAGAGAGATAGAGTCTTTCGCTTTAGAAATGGATTTGATTGAAGATTCATGATGATGAGGGAAAATTCATGTTATTGATATAACATAGAAATAAGAGTCGAATATAACAAGACAATAGTATAAGAAAGTAGCTTAGACTATTTTTTTTAGATAAATTCTGAGTAAAATATATGAAAATTTTTCCACCTTCATATCAATGATATTTTCATGATAAACTTTTCAATGCAATAGAAAAAGTTCTTAAACTTTGGATGAGAAAACTTCCAAATAAACTTCAAGCTGTTACATTGTAAATCTTAACATTTTCACCCAATTTATTCATGATAGTCATCAGAATCTTGATTACCACCACCATCATGGAAACTCATCAATGAACAGTTTAACTTTGATTATGCAAAAGACATCAAGTGGCACTTATGAAAATTATGATAAAAATTGTAATTCTATTCAGGGTTTGAATCATGGTAACATAATTCATGGAAAAAAATTAAGACTATGAAACAATATTCTAATTGTTATTGAAAAAGTTTCAATCATTTCCATAATTAATCTGAATAATTGTCGCTCTGGTATTACATCAAATGAATAATAATAACTATTAACACTTTAATTGTAACTTTAATCATAATAATGATGACGATGAAAGTTAAATATTACAATAAATTAACTGATTCATTGAAACCAGAATTTTTGTTTGCTCAACATGATCAATAAGCAGCAGAATTAGATTACAAATAATCATCATAAGAACTTGAAATTCATCGAAGAACAAAAGTTCTAATGGAAAGTAAATGTTGACAGTAATGATTTTCCTTTCTAAAAATCGAAACTGATAATGAAAAAATGCTGATTCAAATACTTATGATAATTTTGATCGTCTTCGATTCCATGTTGACAAAATTCAATAGTTCTGATGATAAGCTTGAAATTTTTCTGCTAATGGAAAAAAATACTCGAACATTTGGATGTTCATCGAAAAAACAAACATAGAATTTTAAAGTTTTCCATCACTGACAATGGATAAGAACCAAAAGAAACATTAACTTTATCCTATTCTGATTCTGATTCTGATTCTACGATGATGATGGTTTTCGATTTCTGTTATTGACAAATTGTGTTCGAGATTTTTTTTCCTTTTCTTCTGTTTCTCTTTGCGTTCTAATGAAAGATAATGTTTTTTACCTGAGAATCGAGAGGTAGTTTCGAAAACTTTTTTCTCCTTTTATTATTATAAGACTCGTATCATCTTGAGATGACAAGAAAATCTGTCAGAATTTTGTTACTTTATTATTCTGAAAAGTTCAGTGTTCATGTTTTCACTTCTCAATAACTTACATTATTTCAATTTTCCACCTTTCACCTCATAGAGAAAACAACAACAACAGCTACTTACATCCGAAAAAAATGTGATTGAAAAATATTCACAATCGATCTGAATGTTTATCATGAGTGGATAACAAATTACGGAATAAAATTTTAGAATAGAAAAAAAAGTTTCCATGAAAATCACATGTAAGTTGATCATTGTCTGAATCATTGAGCACTTGATAAATTGAAACTTCATTAGGTTTTCAGTTCAACTTTTGAACTTGGAAAAGTTCATAAGTATCCATCATGTAATCTGTGGGAGAGAACAGGAAGAGAGAGAGAGAGAAAAATAGAAACGTTAAAGGTAAACGTGACTTTGGTGATTCTGTAAATTCTGGTTCAGATTAACTCTCAGCTTAGTAATAAACTCAGAGTTGGATATTCATTTGTAATCTGAGATCATTAATCTAAAGCTTAATTAATGTCAAACTCATGTTTCTCATTCCCATGTTAATCCAATACCAAACGATAACCAAAAGAATAGAAAATCCAAAACAAATATTAATATCTAATGATCACCATGAAACTAATACTCATGTTAGAACAATTAACTTACCAATTAGAAGCCTTTGGTAACAATTCATCACCAGAAAATTCATTACACTCAAATGATATTGATCAACAAGAAAATCTCCCAAAATTCATCGATCTGAACTTGTAATTGTCTCTTTATTTTTGAGAGACAAATTCAAAGCATTATTATAACTATTAATATAATCTTCATCATATTGTTCATTATTGTTGTAATTATTTTCCCTCTATTCTTTTAGGTTGATTGCTCGAAGCAAATGGTTGATGATTAAGTTGATTGTCAATCAATTCAACTTATTAGAATGAGTAATTTCCAGTATCGCAAAAGAAAACAAAAATCTAATCATTTAATGCAGTAAAAAATATCATAGGTAATTTTATTATCTCTCAATGATGATGGAAGGTAAAGATTTCCCTTGGAAATTAATGCTCCAGGTAAGAAGAGGAAAGATATAAAATTGAGGGTGGAAAAGTATATTCGTTAATAATTGAATAGCAAAGAGGCAAAAAAGTTTCTCATTATCCGAAAATTCAAAAAAAGATTCGAAGACAAACTCACAAGAGCATCAACAAGATATTACTCTTGTACATTTCACCTCGAACTCTCGAATAGTAGGAAAGTTTCTTCTCATTATTAAACCAAACAAAAAGTCGAAGATGAAATTTTTCAATCCGATAATTCAACAATATTGAAAATATTAGATAATCTTTCATCACAGTTGATAATCAATTGATTGTAATAACAATTGATGATCCAAAAACAAGGAAGTACATGTTTCATCCCATTGTAATGCTAAGAGAGCACGAAAATTGGGTAGAGGTGGTAAGGGTATTGGGTTACACTGGAAGAGGCGGATTAAAGGCCATTCAACATACAAAAAAAAGCAAGAGGGTGGAAATGATCAGGATGCTAGGGAGTTAAAATAACCATGTGACCAATCGGATTATCACCAAGGGATAAAATATTATCATCAATAACTCGATGATAATATTAATACTGATAAAAGTTAACTGGTTCCTTGGGTTGAAAACATTGAAAACCCAATTGAGAGTAACCGTTTTTTTTCACATCCAATGTAATATTTGTATCCTTACTCAGAGGATTATCCAAACTAACCCCCTAGTAACTCATGATAATACACAATAAACTATCAATAATAATAATCATAGATATATATTAATATTATATATGTAACATTTTAGTCTGTGTAGATTATTGAATGAACAATTTTCCCTGGTCCATGGTTTCATTTTCATTTTGCTTTTCCATTCAATTTCATTCTCAACCTTTCCGATGTTTAATAATAATAGTTGGTTTCATTTTCTCATTATAATTGATACAATTTTCATCTATCATCAATATCCTCAATATATATTAAATTACACAGAGATACTGTTATTGAATCAAGATCACAGGTTGAGAATGATAAATTCACTATAACCATCATGATATTGATTATTTTATATATTTTTTTTACCATAGGATTTGGTTGAATGATGAAAGTAAAATTGAAAACTGCAAAAGGGATTAATATTGGAAACATATATATTATAATCATTGATCAGGATGTTGTGTTAGTTATTGTGTTGATTGTTATGATGATGTTGATGGTGATGAGGATGAAAAATGATTATTTTCAATATCAGCTTATGTATGCAATTTACTTGTGTGTATGTCTTAATCAGTTACCTTGTAATTTGAAACGGTGAAAATGTAAATATCATTGTGGAGGATTAAGGATAACAGATGATGATGATGAGTGAGTTTCCATTGATGATGATGATTGTTGATGTTTCTTTTTGCAATATCAATCATGAGATTGCAATAAATTGGGAGCGAAAAAAGTTAATTCCTTAAAAATTGATTCTCTGATTAACTTTTCTCTCTTGTTGTTGTTGTTTTTTTTTCTTCGTGACTAGGAGATGAACTTTTCGTTTCATGGTGATATGATGATGATGATGACAAAAGTTTTTACCACTGATTGGAAATGATACCTGGAGGAAAAATGGAAGAGAATCTTTCTGATGGATTAGCAACATGATGATGAAGAATGAAGGATGATGTGATGATGATGGAATTGAATTGATTGTCTATGAAAATTATTATGAAAAGTCGGTGAACACGATGCGAGAATCAATATGAGGTCAGTTGAATGATTTGGAATGACCAATCACACTAAAAACAGATCAACAACCATTTGAATTTTCAATTAATAGAATCAAGTTTATCATTTATTTCTTATTCCAAATGTATTGATAATATTATTATTATTGCAACAGTTGGGGTCAGTGTAAAGCTTTTACCTAAGGTCAAGGTGAGTGATTAGGATCATTGATGTAATATTTACATGTAAACAACCAAATTGTGAGTAGGAAAAAAAAGTAAAATAAATAACAAATGAGCCAGAAAAAAAATATATTTGCTTGGATTCTGAATATTAAACATATCATTTCAATTGATAAATTCATGATAAATCAGTTATCATAATATTATAATAGTTTCCATGTAAACATGATACATATTAATAACATGCTGATTTTGTTTGAACATGTAAAATTTCAAGTTAACATTTGATGGTGGACAGATGATGATGATGATAATCTTGTCTTTCATCCTGATCACAGCATCGCCATCATTTGTTATAATGAACAATTTACTAATCTATCTCTCATCAATGTTCAGATCATTAAGTTTGTTGTTGTGATATTTAAATGTTTGATGATGATGATGAGAGAGAGAGAGAGCTTGTTATGATGATGGAAATATGAATAATCATATTGTGATATAATTAATGAATGATGATGAAAACATTAGCTTAGAAATTGTATCAATGAGATTAAACAGTTTGTCAAAAATTTAGAACAAAAAAAGTTTCAACCTGAGCTTTTCCCATGAGATTAAGGAGATGATTAGATTCAGAAGGGAAAATAGGTTGACACTTGGACAGAGAGATGATGATGGAAGACAAATGTGATGATAATGATGTTGATGATGATAAACATGATGGCATAATATTTGAAAATTATGTTAGTATGTTGATTTTTTTTCCTCTTCCTTTTCTTTCATCATCATCAACATGAAATCTAAATCATAAAGATTATGATGATGTCCAGAGAACGAAGGAAAAAAACGATACAGAGTGATTATGATGATGGAAATGCTGATTATCATCAAAATTTGAATTCTAAATTGTCATTGATTAACTTAATCATCATCAGAGCGAGAAAAAAAAGTTATTGATTATCTTTCCAATTTTTTTTTCTTGCAACTAAATTAGTGTTTCCTTTACCCATTGAAGATGATTAATAATTCAGTAGTAATCAATGTAAATGCAATTTCAAAATGATTTACATGATTAACAATTTGCAAAGCAAATTGAATTCATTTATTTATGATTATGATGATGATGATTATGTTTAGGTTACATCATAATGATTACATTTGAATTGCTTACTATTTGTGGTCACTTTTAACTCACTGAAAACTGATGATTAGATTTGTGATGATGATTCGGAATAAGAGAGAGAGAGAGAGAGAGAGAAGTATATATTGAATCCTTTTTTCCAAGTTGATTGAAAACGATTACATGAGATGAGAGAATCACCATGATAATGAATTGAGATGATAAATTGAATTCTTGTATCTTATTCATCATCTTTTTATTTACTTTTCTATCCTCATCTTCATCTCACACTCTATCAAAATTTCTGTCAATTTTACTCATCTTCATCTTCATCTTCGTCTTGTTACATCTTCATCATCAGAGACACAAAAATCCTCATGAATATTATGATAATCATGGAAGATGATAAACTTTTTTCTCTCTTCTCATCCTCTCACTCAACTCTTTCATGACTCACTAACTTATCATCATCTTAGCCTGTCACATCCTCTTCCTGTTTACTCATTGATCATTTTTATCCTCATTTGCAAGTGAATTCATAGATTATTATTTTTGAATAAAGAACAGAAAAAGTCACAATCAACAATAGGAAAGTTTTATTAATCCATCAAAAGATTAACATTGTAAACTCTAAATCCAACTTATATTTATTTATAAATATATATACATACAATCCAGTTGATGGTCAGTTTTTGGTCAATCGTTTCATCAGCATTTACACTGTACTTTCAAGCTATTGAAATTTGAAAGTAATAATATTAAACAGCAAATGTTGATGAAATATTAACGATAATCTAAATCAATTGTAAACAATTAAGTCACCAAGTTGATTTAATGTACATACATATCATAAGATTATCCTATTTGCAGTATTTATCATACACCGATTGTGTTTTATTGCAAAAATAGATTCTAATCTAAACTGGATTAACTTAATTCCACAATCAAAACTGTAATCATCCATTACGATTGCAATATAATCACATTATTAATATCATCAAGCACCCAACAGGTTGTCTAATCGTAGCAATTGATTAGATGATGAAGAAATAAATATAAAAAAAAAGTTCTGATAAAAGAGGAAAAAAGTTATCACTCAATTACCCTGGAAATCAACTAATGAACAAATTGATTTGATGAAATTGTAACATGAGTTAGAAAACAAGAAAAACAATAAATTTCATGGGGAAATTCAATCTCACCATGGAGCAAGAAAAAAAATTATGATATTTTGAATCAGAATTTGTTTATTATTATTACATTTTAAGTGCAACATTTGATTGTAATTAATTGATAGCTATTAGTTAATCACTTTCACATTATTATGATTAAGTTAAATTGTACACTTGATTAACTATTAATATTAGAATCAGTTATAAGGAGTTGGTGGTAAGTTTCAAAGTGATTTCCTGATAAATTCAAGAAATAATAATCTCCATTAATGGGATGATTACCATGTAAGGTTTTTGTTTTGTTTTTCAATTAATTAAATCATATTAATTTACTGATTTAATCTGAACCCAACCCAACCGATGATCAAGTGTTAGGGAGAAAAAAAGTTAATTTAATTAACTCCCAATGAGAACCATGAAACTTTTGGAGGTGATATTTGGGTTGGGTGATCACCAGGTAGTCCAGTTTAAATTTCATAAACTTCATGAGTTTCAGTTAATTTTTTACTCTCTCATACATGATAATAGTAAAGAACCAGGGTGATTATTCATCATGTATACACAGCAGTATAGATGAAGTTTACTGTTCATCTGAGGCTGATTCATGTGATCTTTTGGAGATAAATTCATCATGATTCATGAAACATTTAATATCATATCTGATTGAATAAACTTTTCTCAATTGGTGATTGAAATTTTTGCTTCATTGTCAACAG
This sequence comes from Panonychus citri, assembly GCF_014898815.1. NCBI lineage: Eukaryota > Metazoa > Arthropoda > Arachnida > Trombidiformes > Tetranychidae > Panonychus > Panonychus citri. The sequence continues at coordinate 272,328 of NW_026515505.1, read as the reverse complement.
AGTAAATTGTTTATCAGATGATAATCATTTTTCCAGATGATTGAGTTAATTAAGGTTTATAATCAATTTAATTGTTTACAGAGAGTAAAGTTTAAGGTGTAATTTGTTTCATCAACACTTCATGAACACTCAGAGCAGCTCATGATAATACAAATAGGATGAAATTACAGCATCATCCTGTTTGATCAATGGAAAAAGAGATTCGATCTCATCTATTGTAATAAGTCAATTTTTAGCTCAAGAAACAATCTCAAAGTTTCCCTGAAAATGAAGTTTGATAGTAACCAAGTGACCAATCCTATGATAACTGACCACTTGGTTCTTTTGCGAAGTTGCAAAGTAACAAACAAATAATGAATTTCTAATCTCTGATAATGAAGAAATCACTTAATTCCAAGGGACAAATAGAAAATGTCTCATTGCATGTAGAATGTATTTCATAATGATAATAGTAGATATCTATCATTCTGTAACCACTGGTGGATCAGAGTGAAGTGGTAGGTTAGAGGGTGGGGATAAACAGATGAAGTTTAATCTATTGAAAGGAATTATTCGGACAGTGATCTGCATTTCGTGCATAAATCTGACAATTTTTTCCTCATCCAATCAAACCCCAAGGTTTTCCTATTGCACCAAAAAAAACGTGGGCCTCGTATTACCTCAATCATTTCATTAGTGTTTCAGTTTTATACTTCATCATCATCAAAAGTTATCATCTTGTGTGTGAGTGAGTGTGTAGATCCCTATGCATGGCTGATCGCTCTTACCTTTATCCTCATCTTATACCTTGACATGAGCATGTTGATCAGTGACTTCATTTAGACAGATAGACTGACAGAGCGAGCGAAAGAGAGAGAGAGAGAGAGAGAGAGAGAGAGAGAGAGTTGGATTCACGCCAAGTTGGAAATCTAACTTCACCTTTACACCTTCAAAATCACATCGACAGGTAATGGAAGAAGAAAAAAAGTTGCAAAAAAAAACCACAAAACCATAAACGTTGTGTGTTGAAACTGTCACCAAATTAAACGCCCAAAAGTGTGATCATTTGGATATAAAATGCTCAGCCAAAGATCGAGTGGGAGAAAAGTATTAATATATGTAAGAAGAAGATGCCACTTTCTCAGTAAGATGATCATACATGTAAAAGATGGAAGATGCAAATAATACATAGACAATTGGTGGAAAATAGCAAGAGGGTGGAATTGGTTTGAGAGGAGTAACACTGTTGACTGATTCTCAGGAATTTAAATGAACTCAGACCTGCAATGAATATATATTTATACATATAATATGTAAATTTTACTCATCAAGCGTCAGGTCAATTCATTTCAATTGTCATTTAATCCTCATTATCACTGTTATCATCAACCCACCTCTTGCTCCTTCAACTGATCACCACCAAGATTATTTTGTAATACAAAATAAAACATTGAAAGCTAAAAAATAATCAATCATAAACCTCATCTTCCAAGGCAGTGGTGATCATTATTATCATCATCATGAACCCTAAACAAATAATGTCCTTTAAGTTTATCACCACCATTGATACACGATGACCAATACAAACTCACAAATGTAAATATTACCATTTAACTAATCATGATAATAGATGAGATTATCAAGACTTTGACTGGTATCAAATGATTATGATTATGATTTACACTTGATAATCAAAATCCTATTTCAGTTGATTGATAATAATAATTTCAAAATTCAACGAGCCGTTAACAATTATTGGAGACAATTAGTTGATTCAAATAGCAAAATTTATAATCAGTATCAAGCAAACTAACAATTAGAGTTGATTAAGTTTCACTTTGATTATGATCAACAAACAGAAAAGCTAACACCCAAAATTAAAGTGATTAAAAAGTGTTCAAAGTGTCAATGTAATGATAATCACCAAGTTAACATCATTATTTTAGAATAACAATTAATTGTCACACATTAACAATTATGGGATAATTTTGATCATCTGGAACTGACCAGTTAAACATTAACTGGACGGCGATATCATTTATTGACCAGAAAAGTTTTTGCATATTAAATTGATTAGAAAATTTTTACTTCTCCAAATTTTTTTTCTACTACTCTATTTTTCAGATTAAATTTCACTTTCATTCACAATTTTTTTTCTTCCTCTTGTTCATCTATAGCAGCAACAAAAAATCGTGAACTGAATTCATGATCATCATAATCATCATGAAAGTTACTCATATTGAACCTTCATCATCATGATATTGTACCAGAGAGAGAGAGAGAGAGAGAGAGAGAGAGAGAGAGAGAGAGAGAGATAATCGCAAGTCTATGGGTGATAATGGTGAAGAGATGACTTGGTGGAATAAATTTTTCTCTGCTCATCATCTTTGGAATTTTTTTCTCACTCTACACAGCGATTGAGAGAGAGAAGTAGAAATTCAGATTTATAATACAAAGATACTGTCTAAAGCTCACCCTCTCTCTACACCACCCACCAAACCCGTTGCCATTATTAGAGAGAAAGATAGAGAGAGAGTGAGTGAGCTCATTATGATGATAGGAAAATGAGATGATGAATATTTGAAAAGCTTCTCATAGATTCAAATATCTTTCTAATCCGATATCATCTTTACTCTCTAACATTCATCTTCCTTTGGATATTCATTAATATAATTGGCTGTTAGTTAGAAATCAACTTTTTTTGTTCATCTTCATCTTCCAATTGCAATCATCAACTTACTTGAGATGCAAATGCTTGAGGGTTAAAATAATCACTCAAATTCTGACAAATAGAAAAAAAAGTTTCAATCAAAAAGGTAAATTGAAACACCGATGAAATCGTAACCTGAGCCGCTTGGGTTGGTCTTGTTTCACATTTTTGTACCTGAATGAAAAGTGGATCTATTTTTTCATTTACTAACGATCATCATGATGACCAGAATTTCTACCCATGTGAAATAACTATTGTAGTGTGAATAAATATCGGAATCATTTCTCTAGGGTGAGTAAAGTTTCAAGCTGAAAAATAGTTACCTTTCAACAGAAATGAATTTGTTTCAGCTTTGATCTTTATCTTTATGAAAATCATTCAGCTATTCAAACAATTTTCATGGCAATTTCATTATGAAGGAATGATTTTTGCCAGTAATCTATCATGAAAAGAGTTACAAAAATCCAAATGAACCAATCAATGCAAATGAAGTTTTAATTTGTATCAATTCGCTAATTAGTTAAGCTAAACTAGTGAAACAGTTTCGTAAGTATCATGATAACATTCAATTGAAATTGAAACTTTCCATTCATAACATTTCATATCTCATGTTATCAACTACTCACATGATCACCATCATGATGAAGATGAAGGATTGTAAAATAATCACCAAGTCTATTGTTTCCAATTCTAGTGATGGATTTTCCTTGATGATCATGACAATATCAGATCGAGCATCATAAACTGAGCTATCGGCAAGCCATGTGATTGTGATAATCAGAATCCATTCATCATGTTTTGTTTCATGTTAAAGTAAAATTTCAATAACATGAAGATAAAAGCATCAAAATAACCTTGGAATAAAGTTTGAACATGATAAGCTTATGATGATGATAATGATGATCACCATGATAATGATAATATTATTTATCAATATCGCGAAAGAAAAGAGAGAGAATAAAAAAGTTCTATTCCATTGTTATATTCATATAACAATTTCCCCTTCTAAGGTCTGGCTCATTTCTCATAGCAAAGCAAAAGACACACAACACACATAGAGAAATAGATAAAGTTTTAAGGAGATTACATAATATTCAGTGGGAGTGTGAACTGACACACCCAACCGATTCCTAAAATTAGCTTAAAAAAGTTGACAACCCTGAGGTAAAAGTGATTCATCATTTAACCATCAATCGTAATCCAATGTAAACATATGAATGAAATTCAATTCAAATTGATAATATTTCCCACCTTCATCCAGTCCAATCACATTGATGATGATCAACTTAAATTGTAATGAACTTGTCAATGAACTCAATCTGAGATAAGTTGTAATCTTTGGAAAGTTTTTTTCTCCTCATTTATTCAACCAAATAAACAAACAAACAATTAAATGAACACAATTGAAACTTAGAATCCACATCCAGGTCTTATTCACAATGAACTTTTCCTGTGTAAAAATCTCTCCGTAGACATCATGATGTGAAACCATCTCTGTGAATATTTTCTTTTCTTTTACCTTCCATCAAATTCACATAGAAATAGAATAATAATAAGAAAAATAATATCAAGTCTGTCAGAACTTGATAAGATTATTAATATTTCGTTTCTTTTTTTGTATTGTTATGATTATCATCAAGATGAATATGATTATTAACATTACCTTTTCTGCTTGTTAAGGTTTAGGTTCATTGCATTTTCAACCTAATTTCCGGGTTTATCCTTGGCAAGACTCTTGTTATTATATTGCGACAGAGGACAAGAAATCTAAACAATATGTTCAACTTACAGAGTTTGAGTGTCAATATCCATCCTCATCCTCATCTGCATCAATTTCTTGTCTTTACTTTCCAATATCTGACTTAATACATAAGCTTTTATCATCTCTCATCATCTCCACTATGAGAATCATCTGCATCTTTCTCTGGGATGGAGATGAATCGTATCATCACTTGAATCTCTTTGACTTTATTTTTCTTCCTGTTGATTAAACTCTTTCACTTTTTCTTGTGGTTTTTGTCTTGTTTTCACACACAATGATGATAAGTATTCCATTTATTAATATCATCTTTATCTTCATCTTTCCATCTTATAAATTTTTCTATCTAATATTAGTTGTATGTTTGCTAAAGGGTGGAAAATGCTGAAAAGGGTGAAGGTGGGAAAAAATATTATCCAATGGATAAACTTGGGTTCCAATTGATTTGGTCTGTTGAAATGGATTAATTTCTATTATCCATTCATTCATAATTGAAATATAATGTACAATATGATGATGATTCTAATCCTTCAATTGTCAACATTAATAATTTTTTACGTTATTATGTTAGGAAAATGATGTTTACTTATCTTACCAATTGCAGCAATTTGGTAATGATCATACAAGTAGATTAGAATCAATTTCAAGTTGAGCAATTAGAGTGAAGGATGAAAAAGTGATAGATGTTTGCACCAAATGATTCAAACGAGAGACCGAAATTTCAATAATGTTCAGTTTATGCTCATTGAACGGAAGTGATCAAACTCAGTGAGAATCTAATTGAAATTCTGTACTATATATTTGAGCGTAAGTTCATTTTTGAAGTTTTCTTTTCGAGAAATGAACTGGATTTCAGATTACAGATTCAAATGGAAATTCATTCAAAGGTTTTTTTGTATTATCTATTAAATTTGCTTGAAAATTAGTTGCTGATCGTGATGATTTCGTCTTATTGTTTACTGATAACAATATGATAAGATGAGACCGAAAGTTTTTTATGTAATAATAAGTCTAACTATTGATTTGATGATAAATGTTGACAGAGAAAAGGATGAAATTGATTCAGATGACAATGGGTGAAATAATATCACAATCAGATTATCAGGATGATGATAATGATAAGATGATGATAAAAAAACCTTTACATCAATAACAATACAAGAAATCAAAAGGTGACATTGACATAACATGACAAACATTCAGTACATGATGATCATAACCAGAGATTAAATTTTGTGTACATGTTATAACATTTCAATCATCTAAATGATAATGGTGATTATCATTATCAGAGTTTTTATCATATATCAAGTTCGAGGTAAGAAAATGAAAAAAAAACAATTCCATTTCAATAAAAGCTACAAATAACTTTTGAATGGGTGAAAGTTGAAACATAGATGGAAATTGTAATTGTTCACCAACATTCATATTGAACGAGTATGAATAAATATGAATGAACGTACGTAACATGAAATTTCATAGCCCTGTGCACAAATAGATAACGAGGATAACGATGAGAAGGAGGATGAATATGATGTCGGTAAACTGGAAGACTAGATGTGAGAGTGATGGACCACCTAGAGGAAAAGGTAAATGGTAAAAATAGATGATCATCTATTTTATTTCTCGAGAAATAAAAATAAGGATAAAAATGATGAGAAAACATGAAGATAACTTTTAATGGATTAGGATAATTTGTAATAAGCTGAGGTGAATTAAAAATTGACCAATATAGTGACCACGAAAAACGGAAATGCTGCCAGAAAAAGCAACAAGAAAAACAAATATCCAACTTTTATGGTCACGAATCATCAGATAACTAGATTGACCACTGATGTTTCCGGTCGTGAGATGACAAACCCGCTTATTTACATGGACAATTTTGATCATTTATCGATAATGATGATAATCATTCTTATTATAATCATGTAACAATAATAATAACTTGTTGGTTTCCCGTTTTAATTTGAATAAAAGTTTCAATTTTATTATAATCAATTGGAGGATTAGACATTCAAATTATTATTTGTTTTCCACTTGTAAACAGTTTCATTGTGAAATCAATCAATCAAAGTTTAAATTTACACCGGTGGGAGAGTGAGTGTAGTAAAGGTAGTGGGGTGGGATTGACACACCTTAACTGTTTGAGTTTTAATGATAAATATTAATCAAATGATAGATAACATTTAATTTCTACCTTTAATCTTTTACTTAATCTTGTAATTCATTAGGATTAACCTGTGTTACCTATCTGTCGGTTTGGTATAATCTTGATATTTGTTTATCTTGTTGATAAGTTAACCTAAAAAAATGTTTAATCCTCTGAAAGTTTTAGTTAATTGATTGTAATTCAGTTAATTCAATTGCACAGAAAAGCAAGAGGGAAGATTAAAGTTTCAGGATTCATAATATATATCATGTAACTCAACTTATCAGGAATTGAAACTGAAACACTCATCATGTAATCAACAGAATGATTAATAAATTATCTTGCGATTTTAATATTAATAATTTTTTATTTCGAGTTTATAAATTTTCAAAGTATCAAAAGAAGAGAAAAAAAGTTCTAACCGGCAATTATCTTGATTAGTTTGTAATAGAAAATGGTTTTGTTTTCTTTTATTCCTCATCTTGATTCAGTCTAATAAATTTGAAATATTCTATGAGTATTTTCATGATTAATATTCAATTCAGAATATTTGAAAAGCTAAAGAGTTCATTGTTTGATTATCTCTGATTCTTTACGATATATATAAATATAGTTGATAAGTAATAATAATGTAATCATCATCATGTAACAATTAACATTTTCATGATGAATGATGACGGTAAACATAATCAACTTAAATCCTGAGTATCAATTAATAATCAGTATTATCATCATGAATTCATCATTATCTTTTGGATGACTTATCAGCTTATTCCTATGATCAAGTTAACTAATTACTCTCAATTTCAATTCAATGGATTCATCATCATGATAAACATTCATGGTACGTGTTCAAACAATTGTCTCCAATTTGTCAATATGATAATAATTCATAATTGAGATTATAATTAACCAGAGAGAGAGAGAGAGAGAGAGAGAGAGATAATTTTCCCATTTTTCCTTTCTGTGAGATAATGAGAGAGTCACCCAATGTTCATGATGATAATTATCACCTCATCATCATCACTTTTTTCTGCCAATAGAAGGCTGAAATTCATCCCATGAACATGACGGAAGTTGATCAACATGAACCATCATAATTCATGTATTCGAAATCTATCACCATGTAATATATTTGAATTGTTATTCAAAAATTTCTGTTTCAGTTTACCGATTGGAAAAGTTTCTTTGCTTTTTTCGCAACTAGAAAAGTTCATTAAATCTGAATAATGATCAAACATTTTCTGTCTTTTTGACACACAAAAAGTGACAAAGATTAACTACTAACTTGTATATTATTAATAATATAAAGAATTCTGTATCATTGATGGTACATTTGAGTTCCCTCATTAGCACCTAGTAATCATCTGTGTAAAGATTTCATCATTCTCTTCATGAAATCATACTCTGATTCTGCCCTTTTTCTTGGTGAACTATTCTTATCTAATTCATTGACATGATTCATCATTTACTCAATGGCTCATGTTGACTTGGAATTGCTGTGATTTTGATGGTTGAAACTTTTATTAATGATTTGGATGGTTACCAAACAAGAATTTCCCGATCTCCATGAAGATGGATGATGATCGAGGGTGGAAAGTGGAATAGAATCAAGTTAAATATTGAGAGAAAGTGATAATAGAAATGATGATCATAACTGGAATCAGCTGAGAGGTTAAATGATTAGCTGGATAACTCATGTTACCAGAATAATGGTGATTGAAAGATTCATAATTAAATCAATCGAATTGAGCAAATAAGTAGCAATTAACATGGAGAAGGTTGAGAAAATCAGTAAATTCCATGAGTAGATTATCATCTTCAAGATTAATTGACAGATTTACTGAGAGAAAATAATCCAAGCCAATAATAACAGAACAAAAAAAAGTTCCCAAATAATCAGAGGGATAAAATTGTAACTCGAAATCATGGATGGTGGTGATTTCGATGGTGGGAAGAGGTTAAAGTAGAAGTGAACAAAAAAAAACAAAATGAGAATTGACATGTTTCCTCATGGAGATTAATTCAATGGCTGGAAATCTAATCAATAGTAAAAGATGAACAAACTAACTGAATTATTTCCTGAATAGTTCATGAGGTGGAGATTCAGATTCTTGATTTTCTAGAAAATTGAATTGTTTTATTCATTCATTGAAAATGTTGAAGGAAAATTTCAAAAGTAAATTCATTTTCTTATCTAAATGATAATTTGTGTTGATGTAATTTCTCAATTCAATTGTGTAAAATCATTGTCATCATTTTTGTCCATCATGAAAAGCTTTATGATTTTGGAAATTAAATCAATTGAAACAGTTTCAAAGGGCAGACTAGAGAGAGAGAGAGAGAGAAAAACTTCATTGAATTGATGGTTCTCATGATGATAGATTAACTCTCATGATGATTTCAAATGTGTCAAAGATGAGGAAGTGACATGAGTTTGTGACACAAACAGAAAAGAGTTTATTTTCAAGTATTGTCCACCTTCAAGTCTAAACTTACATGATTTTATATATAAAACTGACCATTAGATTGGGTGAAAAAAAGTATATTACTCATCATGAGGAGACTCATGTAACTCAATTGTCAGTTGAATCAGTAGAAGTTGGAAAATGTTGATATAATATTTGTGAACTTAAAATGTTGACAAAAATAAAAGTAAAAGTAAAAGTAAAAGTGATGAGGATATTGAAAGAAGTTGTATCAGCTTATTCTTTGTATTCGTTTCAATTCCATCAATATCATCCTTATCTTTTCACTACAATAGAAAATAATGTCAACAAGTTTACATGAAATTTAATCAGATAGAAATAAAAAGTAAAGGATCACATGGAAAAAGTGTTATCAGTTATGGTGGAAATCAATTTCCCACCGATTCTCATGAAAATCTCAAGATGAAAGTAAATTAAAAACAAAGTTTATTGTTCTCAATTGAAGAGTTTTGTATAAATATCGATTTAATCATCCACTTATCCACTCATCTGATTGTTCAATGGGTTTTTAACACAAGTACAATGAGAGGCTTCGATAATATGTCCAGTGAAATCCAACTTCGAGCTTGACAAAAACTTGAATACTGGATAATCTTATATTCTGGTGATAATTGAAAATTAGAATGTAAAAATAATCTCAACCAGCATTTTGAAGCTAATTGAAACCTAACAAGTAGCTGATTGTTAATTGATGGTGGGAGTTGATTAATTGGGTGAAGTGGGTTACAAGTTATGGGAACTGTGGGTATTATTTTTACTCACTGATATGTTAATAGCAATGAGATAGAACCATTAGCGTTTGCAGTCCATTAGGAGAGATTTTTTTTTCTATTTACTATTTTTTGTTCGAAGATTTTTAGTAAAGAAGGAAAACGAGAGAGAGAGAGAAGTGGGAGAGAATGGGACAGTTGTACTTCCGGTAAACTCGGAAGAGAAAGTAGTGAAAAGAAAGAGGAAAAATTAGAAGGGGCAAAGTGGATGAGTGAATTGAAGTAGGAGGATGAGGATGAGGATGCATCAAGTCAGTTGTTGATAAAAGTTTTTTATGAGGTTAAAGTTGAAGAGAGAGAGAGAGAGAGAGAGAGAGAGAGAGTATTCTTATCTTCATCTGCATCATCATCTTGACAAGACATTGAGACACAAACAAAATTTGATGTAATTTTAATGTGAAGCCAGTAAATGAATCAATGATGAACATATGAGATGAATTACTTATTTACCATTTATCTCCGAGAGAGAGCTAAGTAATGGATGCGATTCTGATCGAGCTGAAGATTTTGTACATTTGTAAGGTTACGATGAGATGAGGTTAAAAGGATGAGCAAGAAATTTGAAACTTCTTTTGGGAGATGACGAGGATGATGAGAATACAAAGGAAGGTGATAGCTGGTGAAGTGGGAGTAAGATTGTGAGGTGGGTAAAAAAGCGAAGAACAAAGTTAATAGAAAGTGAAAGAGAAAAGATTTTTAATTGTTCGACTGTTGGTAATTTACTTTCAATTCTCCATCCATTTAGATTTGAATACCTTGGAGATTAAGAAATCTCAAAAAGAGAAAGAGAGAGAGAGAGATAAAAGATTAATATGATTAGCGAACTTTTAATTTCGATAATCGGAAAAGGAAGAAAAATAATTTCGAACCACGTTATTTTCCCATTTACTTCGAATTCCCTTGAGCAATGGCTAAAACTTGGAATTAGAACATTTCATTTACAAGTTTAGTTTCTTTTAGTTTTAGATTTAACTACGAATCATATCGTGATTTTTTTCGTTTGTTTTGCTAATCTCGAATTGACATGATTACTCTTACAGCCCATTTCATGTAGGGAAAAGTGATTATATCATTCGTAATATAATCTTTGCCTCTTGATCCTGTGTGTGAATCTAAAAGTTATTACTTATCATGATGATGACCATTATCATCATCAGAATCATCTTACAAATTGACCAACATATAAAAACAATTACAATTGTATTGACAAGAAAGAAAAAGTTTCAACAATGTTCTCCATGTAGGTCAATGGTTTCCCCCTCTCATCTTATCATCATCAACCTTAGATGATGAAACAAAGTGATAATATGGATGATGATGAAGATGAAGATGAAGCCAATTATCAAGATGAAATTCAAGACGAAAACATAAAGATGATGATGTTTCATATTGAGAATCAGAACTTTCCTTGAAATTAGATATTTTCATTGTAATCATTTCAAGTGGATTGAGATTATTAAGAAAACTTCATGGTAAAATTGATCCAAAGTGAAAGCAGAGTAAATTATTGTATCGAAAATTAAAACTTGTTCATCGATTCCAGGATATTAATAAGAAATCATTCATCGTGATTAACAATATTTTCATGATAAATAATCAGTTCCAATTGTATTAATATTTTCATAACCTCTTTCAAGTAGGAAATTGATAAAATTAACTTCTATTATCATGATTAAGTTAATCAGAAATGGAAACTAATCAAAAAGTTATTAACTATAAAATGTAAAATACAATTAACGGAAGAAACAACAACTAATTAAAGGTTATCAATGTGGTGGGTAATCAGAATTAAATCAGAGATTGAGAAAAGAAAACTGATTCTGATTTGATTGAATCGTGATTGAGAGTTAATTGTTGATCATCAATTTCACCGATTGCAATTTCTTTATACAGATAAAAATGATGGCTATCATTTAATTGCTTTACAATCATCAAAATTCATCGAAACATTTACTTTTCATTCAGTTTACCAGTTTAAATGGAAAGGAGAGAAAGACTGAAAATTCAGATTCTTATCAGAATTCACATGGAATGATCAATATTTTCATTCTCTTTTACCTTTTCCTCTCCACCCGTTTGCAGAAAATAATTGCAATAACAATGGATAATAAACACAATGGCCAATATCCAATTTCCAACTAGTTTTCATCATCATCATCATGAATCTTTGATTGTTCAAATTTACTATTATGTGATATAAACTACAGAATCATTTTGCATTCTTGTCCAGTTTGTTTTCCTTTCACTTTCCATTGTTGTTGATAGACCTCTGATTCTGATTCTGATTATGATGGTGATAATCAAGAGCACAAGAGACTACAAACTATCATTTGATCCTTCATATTCATCTTCATCTTTTCAACGGTAGAATATAAAGAAGAAAATCTATCATCTTTCTCTTTCAATAGAAACTGAAATTCAACATATGGTTTAACGTTCAAATTTTCGGTGTAATACCAACCACATACTCGCGGTGGATCTTATCTATCACCTTCATCATCGTCATTATGTGAGCAATATGATAAGAGTTATGATAAAATTACATAGAAAGGAAGATAAACCTTGCAAAGAGATCTACAATGGCGAGAGAAGAAGATGAAAATCGAAAGATAAACGATTCTCTTCCTCTGTTTTTTTTTCTCCAAGAGAATAACAAAAAAAAGTAGAAAATGATGATTATAAGTGACTCGGTTTCTATGTTATTATATGAGGGAGGGAAAAAAATCTGCAAGATAATGCTAGATAGTAGTTGTAGTAACATTTACAAACGGTCATCTCGATGTGACCTGAATGAGCTTCAAATGATTGAACTCGATAATATCAAACCGCCTAATGGAAATGGGATAAAAAAAAGTAAACCCAGATTAGAGGTTAGAGTTTTCTTTTTCTTGTCTTGTCTTTCTCATTGGTTTATGCTTTTGAATTACAGTGTATGAATTCAAGATATCGCCCTGATGATGATAAAGATGATAAAAGAAGAAAAAAAAAGATTGAGCTTAAACATTAGATAATAACATTGACACTTTTTTTTCGCCTTTTCAATCAGTAACACAAGACCTACGCTTAGATCAGCATCTTTTGAACTTAAGTTACCCTTGAGTTTTTTTTCATCATCAATGTTGTGGTTTTTGTTCAATGATTTTCATTGAAACTTTTTTTCTTATCTTCATCATCATCGTCACCATCGACATCTGATTGTTTGTTTATCGTCAACATTTCGCAATTTCATCAATTACATGTTGTATGCAACATACAACAAGGTGTCAAAATGCAATCTAATCTTACATTTATCTTTCAATAAGATTTGATTGTTTTGGTCATTTTCCTTTTTTTTTATTTTAGCTTCTCACAGGATGCGGAAGTGATGAGGAAGATAAAATTTCTAAACAATTTCTCTTGATTTGATTGTTATCCTTTTTTTTTCTTACTTTTGATTTGGTTGCATCAATTTGTTTCTGTTGATTGCTGATGATTCTCTTTACATTCACTTTTAATCAGTGTGATTTAATTATCTATTGGTTTCAAGTTAAAGGTAACAACAAGTCAACTCTGATTAAAGGTTTTCCATTCAAACTTAATTGCTATTTAATCTGATCTCTCTCTCTCTCTTTCTCACCCTGTAACTATTATTAACAGAGGCATTAGTCAAGCATCCAGACTTTTGCATCAAGTTGCAAATGAATGTTGACAAGTTGATTGGGTGCTCAATCAATTGGCTTAAACAACATGGAGGATTAACCGAGTAGCTCAGAAAAGGCAGAAAAAAATCAAGTCACTAACCCAAAGAGCAGAAAAAAATTAGTAGATTAATCAATTGAAGATTTAATTGTGTTGCTGTTGTTGTCCAAATGCAATTTAACGATTGTAATTTACAATTGCGTGTTCATTGCAAAATTAATATTAGATTGAATTTTTTTTTCTTCTATTACTTTTGATTAGCTAATTTGTTGACCATACTTATAAGGATGATACTTTGTGTTAATTGTTTGCAAATTGTTGTGAAGGGTAGAAAATCCCGAATTCATCAGAACTCCAATTGAATCACTATGATGATCTGAACTTTATTTTACTTTTTATTTCTTTTAAAATCTATTTCTTTTTATTATTATTCTATTGCTTAAAAAAGCTAATTACGATTAACCATCATTCATCACTAAGGTGATATTTAACTCTAGTTAATCACAATTAGTCAATTGCCCTATTTAACCTTCAAGTTTTAATTTTGTTAAAAACTGGTCAAATTAGAAAGAAGAACAAATTCTCTTTCTTTGACTCTTTCTTTTTACTTTCTTTCATTTTCTTTGTTTTTCTAGCTTTACCAAGCCTAAAGGCTTATCTTTACCTATTACCCACTGTGGTTAATACAGTTGACTATTAGGTCGCTTAGCGATGAAACATAGTATCAACAGTCTTAATCTCTCTCCTTAAATTTCATTGTTTATCCTTTTGTCTATCACTAAGATGATATTACAATCAAAAAAGACATCAAGTCTCCCCAATTGTCTCCATCATCTTTTAATCAAAAATTGATTTCTCTTTTTTATGTTCTCTTCCCCCATCATCTTAACCATATTATGGTTCACATATTTAATCAACCTCTAAGTCTTAATGTACTTCTCATTGAGTTAACTACTACTTTTCTTAAAATTTGAATAAAGTTCTTAATTTCAGTAATTCTATTGAATTGTTCCAGTGATCACTCAGTGATAATAGTGGATAAAATTTGTGAGTAATTGATCCTATCGATCCTAAATTCATCTGTTTATTGTGGGCAGATTTTCTTCTGAAAGAAGTTCAGGTCAAAACGACTAATCTCTGAGAAATATTCTCGCTCTTGAATTCGCTTCCTTTAAATTCATCTTGTCAACTCTATCAAGTTGAATTTTATCCCCACAATTTGGCGACCCAGGCAGGATCAACTACTCGTCCTTCCATCTTCTATTGTTCTGTGCTTTCGTGATCAATCATTGATATAGAATTATGCCTCCTAAGAAATCTACGACTGCTGCTAGAGCCGCGAAGGCTGCTAAGGCAACTCGAACTCAAGTTAACGCTCCATCTTCAAGTAACCGCTCTGATGAAACAATTCATCAATCACCTCAAACACAACAAGCTACAACATCCAGAGAACCGGAGACTCCAGTCAACCCAGTTCCATCTTCTCGTCGTACTGTCGTTGTACCTGAGGTATCTCTTAGAGATATTGGTTACAATGAAATGCTCTCTCTCTTTGAACTTTGGAATGCTCCAGTTCCATTACGTTCGCTTGCTTCTAAGAAGATCATCGATATTGTGACTACACATCTTTTATTATTGGGAGAAAATGTTTCTTCAGACGAAGTTCTAAATATCTCAATAACTGAAATCAAAGAGCAATCAATTCCTGATTGGCTTCTCGATTTCCGTGTGCATGGAATCTCCGAATATGAAATTCAAACTTTCATAAAATCCATTGGTCGCGATGACGATACCATTATGCATGTCACTCATTCCGAATTATTTGCTCTTCCTCTTCCGCTTGGTTCATTGAACAAAATGAAAAACCTCCTCAACAATTACGGTGCTGAAATTTCAGAACCAACTGTTTCGAATGCTTCTAACGCTATATTGTCTAATGATACACCTATTAGTGCTTCTGTCCTACTTGAAGTAGTTAAACAATTACGATCTGACCCCCATGTACCTGAGTTTCAAAAGGGTGATGATCAATTTTCGTGGCTAGTTAAAACTAGAGACCGCCTGTCTAAAGAAAACGTTGACGATGCAACTCGTTTACGTCTCTTACAAAAAGCCATGGCCCATGAAATCAAGAGTGTTTCATCTGAATTGGAAAACATTACCGAATACAAAGATTATGTTTCCGCTCTATTCAAGAAATTAAAAACTCCTGAATCTCAATATAGCGCAGAATTCGAGTTACAATCATGCCGTTTCAATCCTGAGGATCATCCGGAAAAATTTTTTGCAGATATGAAAAGATTAACAACTAAAGCCTATGGTGAAGTTCCTGATAATATTTTCTTATCGCTCCTTCTTCAACATATTCCAGGTTATATTCGCGGTGACATATATACTCTAGGTATCAACGATGACAAGACAAAAATTTTCAATTTTCTCACGAAAATTCATTTTGATAACAAAGTCAAAAGTAAAGAGAAAATTAAAACTCTGAATAAAAACTCTGATAAATCCTATGAACGTTCATCTGATAAATCATCAACCTCGAAGCTGTTTAAGAGTAACAAATTTAATCAACAGAAAAATGATTCATCATCTACATCTAAAGATGTATCTAAATGGTGTAATTATTGCAAAAAGAATGGTGATCATGTCATTCAAAATTGTACTCGTCTTGCTGCTAAAAAAGCTCAAGAAGCTTCAACTTCATCATCTCGAAGTCTACCAAAAACTTCCAATCCTCCAACAACCTCTACGAATCTTCCTGCTCAAAATTTATCAGTTATTCAACCTGTTACAAATTCTGTTCCATCGATTATCGATATTGCTCGAGAACCAATTCAAGATGCTGTTCGCTCTTCCTCTGTCGCTTTTACCGCTTCAAAAAATTACCGTCAACTCACTAATCTTGGTAATACAAGTACCTCTCATTTGCCTCAGGCAAATCTCAAACTTTGTTTACCTAACAAAGAGTTGGTATATGAAGGTAAAGTTTTATTGGACACAGGAGCTACTACCTGTGCTATCAATGCTGAAATGGCTCAACAATTGAATGTTCATTTAATTCCGTTGGCCCGTCATATCAAAGGTATCGCAACAAATTCTTTCGTTAATTGTGTTGGATTTGCATATGCAATTGTTAAGCATGTTGATATGGAACAATCTCGTATAATTAAACTTCAGGTTTGCAAAAATTTTGATCCAAAATTCCTTCTAGGGAATGCTTTCATTCACCTCTTTTACATGAACATTGCTTCTAACGGTGATCAATATGAAATTACAAGTAAAGAGTTCCCTGATTCTAAAGAATTGAAAAATCCAGAATTTTATTTCCGCTTTTGTACATCAGAAGAAACTGATGAAATAATTGAAACAACTATAACAGTTACAGGAAATCCCTCAACTGATTACATTCTTGATTGTAATCGTCCCAACAATTCATCTATAAAAGAAATTCAACTCTCTTCAATGCCAACGAAGTTCAAAGAACTTCCTCAATCTTCACTCATCGCTAAATGTGATTTAATCACTGATGAAGAACTCAAAAAACTACAACAAATTCCTTTCATTGAAAAAATCAAATCTCGAATAAATCCCGATTTAACACCTTCACAACAACAAGAATTACTTGATGTTCTTGATCTCTATGAAGATATATTTTCAAAACATAAGCATGACCTTGGATTTGTTCCCTCCTCCGTTTGTCCAGTTAAAATTGATTTAGAAGATCAATTTATTCCATACCAGAAACCGTATAATTGTAATGTGAATCGACGTGAAGTTTTCCGAGATATTATCAACGAAATGATTCGTCATGATCTCATTGAACCATCTGATGCTCCTGGTGGTGCACCTTCAATTCTGGTTCCTCGTTCCGATGGTTCCCATCGCATGGTTACTGACTATCGATTGCTTAATCGCTTAACTAAAGTTCCTCGACATCCGATGCCTCGCATTGATGATTGCCTCGAAGTGGTCCGTGGTGGACAATATTTCAATATGTTCGATCTTGCACAAGGTTATCACCAGATTGAACTTCCACCCTCTGAAAGGGAAAAAACTGCCTTTGTCACTCCCGATGGTAAATATCAATATAAGAGACTCCCAATGGGACTCTCTGGTGCTCCTTTCATCTTTCAAAGATTCATGAACAAAGTTCTTGATGGCCTCCAATACGTAAATTGCATTGGCTATTTTGATGATATACCTGTCGTTGGAAAAAATTTTAACGATTTAATCGAAAACACTAAATTGGTAATGGATCGCCTCCGAAAGTTCAACCTAAAGGTTAAGCCGGAAAAATGTAAGTTTGGTGAAACTGAACTTCTTCTCCTTGGACATTTAGTCTCTGAAACGGAATTCGTCCCGATCCAAAGAAGGTTCAAGCCTTAATAAACCTCCCTTACCCTAAAAGTGTAAGAGAATTACAATCAATCCTTGGATGCTATAACTATTTTAGTAGATATATCAAGAATTATTCAACAATCGCTGCACCCTTGTATCGCTTGATATCGAAAGAGAGAAAATTCAAAATCTTTCCAGCAGATAAAAAAGCTCTTGATACTCTTAAGGAGTCGATTCTGAATACAACTTTACTTGTTCATTATAATCCAAATCTTCGGCGAAAAATAGCTGTTGATGCTTCAGATGTTGCTGTTGGTGGAATTCTCCTCCAAGAGGATGATAAATCAGAAAATTACAATTCTGATGTTCCAATCGAAGAAGTAAAAGATTGGGTACCAATCTCGTTCTTTTCTCAAAAACTCCTCAAACACCAATTTCATTATTCTGTCTCTGAAAAAGAGCTTCTTGCAATTTTAGTTGGCGTCTACAAATACACTCATTACCTCGATGGTGAAAAATTCCTGATCGAAACTGATCACCATGCTCTCTGTCAACTCACCAAAATCAACTTCAAAATTCCAGACTACAACGATGGTCAATCATGCTCTCAGCTTACGACTTTAAGGTCATTTACCGCAAAGGTGCTACTCATCCTCCTGATTGTTTCTCCCGTTACCAATCAGAACGGGATCATAGAAAAATAATTGATCCTGAAGAGGAATTTCTCGATAAAATATTCTTAAATGAATATATTGCTGATCCAGAAGATAATCACTATTATGATATGGGATTAAACATTGTTAATCTCTCCTTCGAATCACCTCTTTTTGAATATGATCAATTAAGAGAACCTCCAAAGATACTATTTAGTATTCAATCGGAAATTGATCAAATCAATCCCTCATCTAAACCTTCATCTGAATTTAATTCATGGAAAGAAAAAATTCGAAATCGTCAAAAAGAAAATGTTGACATTCAAAATATAATCTCTCAATTGGATAATCCAAATTCAATCGCTTCTAAACGCTACACTCTTAAAGATGGCTTGTTATATCGTAAAGACACTCGTACACCCTTTGGTTCCCGACTGGTTATCGATCCCGTTATCTTGCTAGAGATATTTCATCACGAACATGAATCCACTCTTGGTGGTCATTTTGCCACTGAGAAAACATATCTCAATATCGCTCGACGATTTTGGTGCAAGTACTTATACGAAGAAGTGAAAAAGTTATGCGATTCTTGTCTAACTTGTAATCTTGCAAAACCTTCCAATGTGATCTATGTTGACCCATCAGCGAAACCTATTCCTAAGGAAATATTTGAACGCTTTGAACTCGACGTTCAGGGACCAATTACAATTGGTAACAGTAAGAAATACATATTAGTTATTGTTGATGTTCTTTCTCGATATGTTTACGCTAAACTAACTTCCAATCAAACCGCTATTACGGTAATCAACTTTCTTTCCCAATTTTTTAATCTTTTCGGTTATCCTAAACACATTCAAACCGATCTAGGGACAAATTTTACTTCAGATTTATTCTCAGAATTTATGAAGAAAAATGGTATCACTCATGATACTTCGAACCCTTATCATCCTCAATCTCAAGGTATCGTTGAACGATGTAATCGTACCATAGCTGAAAGGCTTCGCACTTATGTTAGTGAAAAAGGTACTAAGAATTTAAAATTAGCTCTTGAAGCTTCACTTTATGCGATAAACTCATCCATTCATAAAATTACACGATTCAGTCCGTACTTTCTCGTATTTGGTCGTGAACCAAATAAGCCGATAGATAATCATCTTTCAATCGATCATCATCCTCCTGTTTCTGTTACTCAAGCAAGAAAACTTTCTTATGCTCGTTTAAAATCACAACAACTCTATCAGATAAATCGAACAAAAATTCTTCATCCTCAATCCCCATATAAAATTGGTGATTTTGTCTTGGTTAGAAACGAATCTATAGATTCATCAATCTCGAAAAAATTAAGAGATCGTTACCATGGACCTCATTTAGTATGTGGTCTAAGAAATGGATCTTTACTTTTACTTGATATTGATGATTTAGGTTTATTTTGCGCTAATGTCTCTAATACGAAACGTTATCTCGGTAAACCAACATCTGAAATGTTATCTCTCAGAGATAATTATTTCAATCCTGACTCTTATCTTGAAATCGATAATTTCAATACCCCAGAAATTCAGTCTATTACCGATAAACATTTCCAATCACTTAGTGATATTTCTGAATCAATAGATAATCAAGTCAATTCTAATCTTAACTCGACTAACCCAGAATTCAACTCAAATCAGTCTGATAATCTTTTCGAAGATACTAATCTGTTGGATAGAAAAACTCTGAATGATCATTTAGTTTTCCCTGCATCTACTAATCTTATTAACAGTAAACATATTCAAGATCCATCAGTAGCTGATATTGATCTTAATCACTCAAGTGATATTCTTGATGAAATGATAACCAAACCAAAGCGAAAATATCAAACAGCTGATAAACTAATCAGCCAACAATCAACATTGTCTACAAACAATCAAAATAAGCCTCTTACCCGTAAACAATTAAGAGATTCAAATGTTTACATTTTATATTTTCTTAACTCTGAAAATGAAGATATTCAACAAGTCCAATCAATTAACTTTTATCTTCAAAAGATTAATCATTTCCCTAAAGCTCAATTATCGCTATCACGATATAAATCAACTAACTTAAAGTTAAACTTTAAAGTCGAAAACCTTAATTATCCAATTGATGGCGTTACTATCGCAACCCCTTTGTTCCCGCCTACGCTCTTTGTCTTTGTCACAGTAAACCTTTGGTCACCCTTGAGTTACCTCGTTAACTTTTTCTTAATTTTCTTTGGTGAAAAATTGTTCCAATTCTTTCTGAATTCAATTAAAATCGTGACAATTCTGACAATTTCCGAGTCAAGTTACAACTATAATTGTATAAAAGTGACTTTCTTTGGCAAATTATTCTCTTCCTTAAGCGCTTTGAAAAGCCTTTTCCATCCATCACTTTCCATCTTTACCCTTAATAGCTCAGCTATATCATCGAGTTTAAACTCTCATCATCGCTTAATTAAGCATCTCATCATCTTAATTACTCATCATCAACTTCCGGAAAGCTTAATCAAAATGAATATAAATCATCTCTCCTCGACCTCCGCTCTCACTTCCGATGTTAATGTTGGTGCTTCAACTTCAACTTCTACACCTAAAAGTGTTAATCCTCCGAACCCTTCTCAAGTTAAACCTTCTGAATTCTCGGATAGTGAAAGTGAATCAATTCAATATTTCCCTGGTCGACCTGGTACTCCCTCTTATCGAGAGTATTCATCTAACGTTGAAGAAAATCAAAGTAACTCATCTGATCCCTATGAGGATATAACAGTTACTATTAGAAATTTACCTTCTCCGTTCATCAACTCAGTTAAACAATTGAAAACTGTTTCTTTCTCTTCACCAATTCATTCACCTTCATCTCTAAAAAGATCTCCATCGATTGAATCTTTAGATTCATTGGCTTCTTCCCATCCTAAAGTAAGGAAGCAACAGTTTGGAACTGAACCAAACATGATCGAACCTCAAGGAGATTCTGTTGGTCAAAAATCGACTGCTCAAGTTAAGTATCTGAATCGATACCCCAAGCCTGGTGAATATCCTTGTGAAGAAGATGAATTACCAGATCCTCTTCCTGCTCCTGTTCCTAAACATCTCTCGATTGAACAATTTCGTAAAGTTCAGCAAATTGTTAAAGTGAAAGCCGAAGGCTTTAAAACCATCTATCAAAAATATGAATCAATGATTCGAGAGAAACTCTATTTGAATCTCTACCAAGATAAACTGATCTATTCAATCAAATTACCAAAAATTCCTAAAGGAATATCGAAAACTTCAGTTTTCATTTGGAAATAGAAAAATTTGTAGAAGGTATCAGGTGCTTTTTCTGTGAACAAATTGTTCTTATTCCTGTTGAGTGTAATTCTTGTTTAAATTGGTATTGTACCAAATGTGTTATTTTTACTCAAGAATTGGTAAAGATCTTGAAACTGGCCCCCTTGTTAGAAATTAACAAGTTTATCTGTCTCTTTCCGAACTGTATTCGCACCTTCGCATCACTAGATGATTACCCTTCATACAGTCAAGTCTCTCATTGTTCCAAGTACATCAACTACCGTGACTGTAAATTTACTTGTCGATTTACTCTTTGTCAGAAATCAGTAAGTCCTGGTTTACTCATGGAACATGAAAATCGATGTCGACTTGGTTTGTTCCGAGAGGAAGTGGATCTCGATTCTATTGAGATCTTCCGAAAAGGTTCCTCTATGAAGGACTTGGTGGAATCTATTCCAAAAAGACTTTACAGTTTCATCCCTCCGCACATCAAGTGTGTTCCTAAACCCAAAGTAACCTACTCAACCCACGAATTCGATGCTAATCAAAAGTTCGAATTATTCGCCTGTTTGCTCTACATGAGAGATGAAAATCCACAGGATCCAAATCTAAGTCCAATTAGTATCCGTTCTCATCCCAATCTAAAACTCGGATTCTGGACATCGAAATTGAAATCGTACGACCCAACAAGACCTCTTGCTGAAGAAGAGGAATTTCTAAGACAAATTGGATTCGACCCCGTTGTTCCTTATGAACCCGCTCCATCTCGATTCCCTACCACTAAATGGTGTTGTAAAAATGGACTCGTTCCTCAATATCTAATAGAAGATTCCGAGGAATGGCTCAAGGTTTCCGAAGGGAAATATGATTACGATTGGCCAAGTTCTCCGATAAGAACTTCATCAGATGCTGGTGATCGTGTAAACCCCTTCGTCAAGATCAACCCATTGTCAAGACTCACTGTGTCCGAACAACAATCTGTTCGTGAATGTATCCAAGCTCAATTCCCAATCTCTCTTCGTGAATTAGTTGAGATTGATCCTAAACCCACCACCCAAGATCCAAATAAGATCTCATATCGAGCTAATCGTCGTGGTAAAGCCACTCGTCTGTTCAACGAGCTCACTCAACAATTGATTGAGGAACTCAAGCCGATCCATAAGGATCTCATCGAACAAAACATCATCACTCATCCTGACCCTCGTAATGCCTATTCAATTCACGCCACTTACTGCCGAATCTTCCGTTCTAATACTGCTGGTTATCGAGTATTAGCCCCACATCCAATATGGATCGTTATTGTCGACGGTAATTGTGAAGTAGTTTACGAAACTTTGGTTCATTACTCGTCAGTTGATCAAATGGATACCCGATTTCATGGTATTCAATTAAAAGACCTTAAATTTGGAAAAAATTTGCCCTCAGTAAGGGATCAAATCATCGCTTATCTGGCCTCCGCGAAATACATCATCGGTGCCGGACTTTTGTCATTATTCCAATCACTTCAATTCGCTCCATCTGAAATCGATGGACTAAGAAACAAAATGAGAGATGTGACAATCTATTTTTCACCTTTCCGAAGTGCCCCTGCGTCCCTATCACTGATTGCCTTCCTGATATTTTCGGGATATGTAATTAAGGCTCGTCCTCACTCACCAGTGGTCGAAGCTCTCACAGCCATGAGGCTTTACATGGGATTCTGGCAGGAGATTGAAGTTAAAGTAGCCGCTACAGGCTATGGAATTCATAATCTTTCCCTTAGGAAATACGTTCGACATCGTCAAGTTGCTCAACTTCATGAGATGTTCTCGTCCCTAGTCAAATCCGGAAAGAATACCTGGCCAAGAGATTGGTCTTACTTTCATCATCACTCAACCATCCCCAATTATGACACTTTCCTCCATGTTACCCCGTCTACCTCACTATGTTCAACTCCTGAACATCCATCATCAAAACCCATCTCATCTCTTAAAGATCTTCGAGAAAAATTCAGACTCGATTCATCACCCGTCTCATCGTTGACAAGTTCAACTAACTCATCGCCATCTAAAGATGGAACTAATCAAGAGACGAATTCATCAACCACCTCATCTCATCAACAATCATCTGAAAACTCATCATTTAATTCTGGTTCTAATGATACAACAACTTCATCCGCAAGTTTGACCGAGTCTAATACCACCAAGGAAACTGAAGAATCTACAGATTCATCCACCAATCGCTCAGCGATATCTAATCCTGGTGAAACGACTATCATTGAAAGAATTGATGACGATTCGGAAAATTCATCAACCTCATCATCCCAAACCCAAAAATCAAATCAAGAAATGCCTTCGCCTCGAACCCAAGGAAATGTTCATCATCCCGAAGGATCTTCTTCAGTTCATTCATCTCCTAATAGGATTCAAAGACCAGTTCTAATGAACTATCTCCATCAAAATCCTGGGGTCTGAAGGGTAGAAAATCCCGAATTCATCAGAACTCCAATTGAATCACTATGATGATCTGAACTTTATTTTACTTTTTATTTCTTTTAAAATCTATTTCTTTTTATTATTATTCTATTGCTTAAAAAAGCTAATTACGATTAACCATCATTCATCACTAAGGTGATATTTAACTCTAGTTAATCACAATTAGTCAATTGCCCTATTTAACCTTCAAGTTTTAATTTTGTTAAAAACTGGTCAAATTAGAAAGAAGAACAAATTCTCTTTCTTTGACTCTTTCTTTTTACTTTCTTTCATTTTCTTTGTTTTTCTAGCTTTACCAAGCCTAAAGGCTTATCTTTACCTATTAGCCACTGTGGTTAATACAGTTGACTATTAGGTCGCTTAGCGATGAAACATAGTATCAACAGTCTTAATCTCTCTCCTTAATTTTCATTGTTTATCCTTCTGTCTATCACTAAGATGATATTACAATCAAAAAAAAGACATCAAGTCTCCCCAATTGTCTCAATCATCTTTTAATCAAAAATTGATTTCTTTTTTTTATGTTCTCTTCCCCCATCATCTTAGCCATATTATGGTTTACATATTTAATCAACCTCTAAGTCTTAATGTACTTCTCATTGAGTTAACTACTACTTTTCTTAAAATTTGAATAAAGTTCTTAATTTCAGTAATTCTATTGAATTGTTCCAGTGATCACTCAGTGATAATAGTGGATAAAATTTGTGAGTAATTGATCCTATCGATCCTAAATTCATCTGTTTATTGTGGGCAGATTTTCTTCTGAAAGAAGTTCAGGTCAAAACGACTAATCTCTGAGAAATATTCTCGCTCTTGAATTCGCTTCCTTTAAATTCATCTTGTCAACTCTATCAAGTTGAATTTTATCCCCACAGTTGAGATACAATTTAAATTGCTTCTTGTCTAATACTTGGTAAACATAAACACAAGTCTAAATAACAAACCATGATAACTGTGAGTTTCAATGTAATATTATTATTATTAAGATAATAAGTTAAGGTTCAGGTCTTAATCTTAAGATAAACATTGAGAGGTTGGCTCTTGGATTGATATCCACAGAAAGTGTAACCCTGAAAATTGTTCAATTAATTTTATCTCGATTTGAATTTGGATTAATGTATTAATATCTTAGTTTAGGTTTTGATAAATATTTACAATTGTTATCAAAGTGGAAAGTGAAAAAGTCGAGGGATAATTAAAACGATGATGATGTAGGATTATTGTCTAATTTTAATAGCATTTTGATGATGAGGATGCAGAAGATGAAAGGGAGATGATAATTTTCGAATGTGTAATCATTTATTTACTCAGCTTTTAATATCTCACTGATATTTCAGGAGATTTCACTTGACATAAGATACACAAAATAATAAGAGTGGGACGTAATGAGAGATTGAGAGATTGAGAGAGAGAGAGAGAGAGAGGTGTAAGGTGGGAGGTGGGTGAGTACTATGCAAGTGGTTGGTATTTACCAGGGGTCAGGTTATGATGGGTTCAAATGTCTAACTGGTTCATGTAATATGTATATGATTAAACAGGAAATTAAATTCATTGGGTGAAAAGAGTGAAAGTAAATTTCATATATGTGAGATTAGGTAGCGTATCATTGGAAATGTAATATATACACATAAGAGGCTGGGATGATGAAGGTAAATAGGGAAGATGCTAAGGGGGCAAAATGGGATAATTATCATTAAGATGATTATTATAATGGATTAGATGATAAGAGAACATCTAAAACAAATAATGATGTAAAAACTTTGCCTCTCAGATTAACAAGGTAAATCTTTCCAGGGAATCGGTTTCATATTCATTAATTTGATCATCAAAAGGTAACAATACGTGTTCAGGGTTCTCAATTGAGTCTATCAAATTCAGTATTATCTTTATCATCATAATCATCATCATTATAATGTGATATTGTTACAGTAAAGGAGTAAAAATTTATGCAACAATATTTATATATGATCATTATCATTATCATAACAATGGTTTTATTAATGACTGGTGATGAGGATGCTAATGATTGTGAATTTATATTCCGTTTATCTTTTTTTTTCTGGTCACAAGACTCATGAAACTTATACTCATTTGGTTCATCTATTGATATTTATACAGTATTTCTGTTAATTAATTCAGTCTCAATATGAACTTTCATCTAATACCATTGTCATTGATGAAAAAGTTAACCAATATGAATCATTGATAAGATTCAATTGTTTAATGGATGCTGAATGTTACATGGGAGATTTGAAATTTTACCTTTAGCTTCGTTGTAATTACTATTAGGCAAGGGATAATTTGGTTAATCATGGTAAGAGATAAAGTTCTGATTCTGAATTACTCATTTGGTTTTTTCTCGTTTTGCTTTAATTACATTTTACCATTAGAAACCAAAGATGTGTTTTTCCTTGCATCTTATTGTAATCATTTGTTTTCTTAATCGTACTCAACGGGATACTGATAGCAAATGTGTATTAAGATTATCATTATCTTCATCAAAATCATTATCGCAAATGATTTCGAAAGCTCTCTCTCTCTCTCTCACTCATTCATCACCAGTATTATCATCAATGAACAATTATCGATAAAGCAAAGGGCCCAGGGAGATAATTGAACGAGACTTTTACCTTGAAGAAAAAAACAACAACCAAACTATTATTTGCTGTAATAAAGATTCATTGATTTTATGAATTTCTCATGATTCAATTCCTCATATTCTCTGATTTCTATATCTTTTATCATGATAATCTTTTGGTTACTGAAAAAGAAACAAGCATTCAACAAGCAGCAACCACAATAATCATCAGGTTATCAGATAGAAAAGATCAGACTCATTTCAAGCATCTTGAATACCCTGAATGATGATAGACTTTATATATGATTATTATTATCATTTTCCGGTTACATGAATTTCATGAACATTATCAAAGCTGAATTTATTTTTCCAGGTCAATAGTTTTTACTTAAAGATTTTTTTTACTGCAAAAACCAAACCCACTTAGCTCACCCAATCCTCCCGCCTCCATGATGATTATTTTAAACCACCAATCATGGCGATTATGATGATAGAAAACAAAACTAAAACTTTTCAAGATGAATTTGAATTGATAAATGTTACCACTTTTTTAATGACAAATATTTGCTCAAGATAAACACCATGAACATGGGTAAAGATGAATTGAGTCAATATGAAATAAAAGGTTTCAATTTTTTTTCTCTATCTTCATCTCCATTCCAATAGCTACTTCCGTGTATTCGTATACACAGAGAAAAAATTTTCTCTTTCTTTACTCTTCCAATCTGAATAATAATAAAAAATAAAGTTCTAATAACAATAATTCTGATGACGATAATCAGTTGATTACACATGTAACCTTTAATTGAATTGTAATTCTATAGTTTAACTGGCAAACATAATTTCCATACAATGATCATGAAGATAATGCTGAGACAGATAAAATAACATGGTGAGAGAGAGAGAGAGTAACTGATGTAATAAATGCCATTTCTATCTATGGTTAAAGTTCATCTTCATGGATTCAGTTACATGAATTGTATTGAATCAGATTAAATTTCCCTGAGCTAATAGGAATTCATCCTTTTCCTTTCTTCATTCTCTGCTTGAATTTTCATTCATCAAAATGATATTGATTGTTGTCTATGTTATCATCATGATGAGATAACCTTTAATTTCCGGATTGAATTCACAGCAATTTTTCCCCCTTTCGCTGCAAGGAAATTAATTTACATTCTGAATGTACAATTTTTCATAGAAGTGAGATGTATCAAAGAATCAGAATGAATTTGCTCTCATGATAACTTCCTCTTCCGGTTACACTGAAATCAACAGCATTTGATACATCGTTTGCAGGAGAGACAATTTTATCTTTGAGTAAAAAAACTACAATTCAGTTCAACTACAATTGAGTCTTTTACTTTATTTGATCAAGTCATGATTGATAACATTACAGAATTACAAAAAAGCTGATTGAAAACTGACCATCAAGGGTCAGATGTTCATAAAAGTCTTGGAAGAATCTGAATAACCAATACATGCAACTAATGGGTTACTGACCTTAAAGTGGACAAGCACAATAAAAAATAGACAATCTGATAAGCTAATTCCCATCTTATCCATCAGATTATTCCTACTTCCTAACATTTTCCTTGCCTCTTCACTGGGTCAATTCATTTCATATCCAAAGTCGTTTAGTTGATTTATGATTATCAACAGAATCGTTCATGATGCTGATGATGATGAGAGCAGAGCAACAAAGAGATGAAATGATAAAGAAAGAAAAACCTTTTAAGTTACATTTTCTCTCTCTCTCTCTCTCTCTCTGTCTCTCTCTCTCTCTCTCTCTGTCTCTCTCTGTCTCTCTCTCTCTCTCTCTCTCTGTCTCTCTCGTCCTCTATCATAGCAGATGAAGATGCTTTTCTTTTTCCTGTAAAAATACATAACAAGATCATCTTTGATCATCATTTTCTTGCATAAGAAAACCAAGTAAAGAAATCTAAAGATGAGGATGGAGATGAAGAAGAAAAAATCATCAGCATCAATGCCTAAAACGTTACTTAAAACACCATAATCAAACCTCTGTTAATGGATAAGCTTTTTATCATCATCATCACCATCACCTCACCCCCATCTTATACTCACATCCTCCTCCTTGAAATCATCATCATCAGTTACTTTTTCCCTTTGGACAAACAACAAGAGAAGATAATGTTTTCCTTATATGCAATAAGAATCAACAATCTCATCTCCATCGCATAATTGCCAACACATATAAAAAGTTATCTTTTTTTAACTAAAGCTTTAAAAAAACACTCTCATCTCATAATAATGATACAATTAACTTTCAAGAGGTCAGTTGATCATTAAACAAAGTCATCATTATGATGACCACTGTCTTCTGGCACTACATTGGCAAGACTATTATCACCCTTGAGCCAACCCCTAATATAAGCCATCATTTCATGAAGTTGCACCCAACTATCAGCACCATCATCATCTCCATTATTAAAGTAACCATTCATTTCTAATTCTCATCCTCAATTTCCTACCTCATAATTATATTCCACTCCACTACAAGTCTATTAAATCACCTTCCACCCTCACCACTAATATCAATTATTTATTACGAAGGTGATGATGGCGAGAGAGAGAGAGAGAGAGAGAGAGAGAGATAAACTTGATATTCCCGCCGCATCCATGAAGAAAATTATTTTCGCATTTTTTAAATAATTGTAACTTTTTTCCAGAAAAAAACTTTCGATTACAAGATACAAACTTTATCTTAAATTTGATATTTTATCTCTCTAAAATTGTAACGGTAAATGATATAATCTTTATCCTTATCTTGTATTAAGCTAAGTCTTTCTTTCTCTCTTTTTTTATTACTTGCCCATTAGAAATCGTAAATCACAACAGCTAATGGAGGATTGAAAAGGAAATGAGCTTTAGGCAATAAATACAATCAACTTAACCAACAAGATGATAATCATTATCATCATCATCATCTGATAATGATGATATATATAAATCACTCTGTTGATCAATAGTCTCTTCTTAATCATCAATTGTAACCCATTTCCATTGGAAGTACACACATATTAATAGCTTTATAATGAACCAGAACAACTTAATATGCTGTCTATTATATTACACTTAATGGGAAACCATATACAAGCCAAAATAATAAAGAAAATAATATTAGATGAAGAGAGAAAGAGAGAGAAAAAAAAACTTATATCAAAACTAAAGTGACCAACCGACTGGACATTGAAACTTTGTTTTGTGAATTTATGTTGATCAGACTACTAATATTGATATAATGATAGAGTGATAACATGAAAAGATATTTGACCAATATAATGAATTGAAAACGAATTGGTCAAGCAATTTGTTGAATATGCTACTTGATATAATAATGATGATATTATGATAATAATATATCTCGGAATTGATGGTGATGATAATCAAAGATGAAGATAAAGGAGTGAAACATGATAATGTTACATCTCTGATTAAGGTTATCGTTTCTCTTACTTTCTGTATTATCTTGTTTTGCCTTTTTAGTTTTACATCATAATGATGATAATCATCATTATCTTTTCATCTAATACAAAGATGATACCCGGAAATAGGCTTCGATCTTCTCGTTGTCTGGTCTCTTCCGTTTTTCTTTGATATTCAATTTTCATGAGTAAATGTAATTTCCATGAGAAAAGAAAAGGATTATGTCATTTATCTGATGTTCACCCATTCACATCTCTCTAAAAGATTGTAACTCTCGAAGTTCTTGAAATTAATCTAATTCTGAACAGTTCCCGCTAAGATTGAACTTTATCATGAGTATTTTATTCATAACAATTTCCATGAACGATAGATTCAATCCTAATCACAATCAACTTTAAGAATTGTAATGATTAGAATCAAACTTATCATTACCAGAGACTAATGTTTAAAAAGCTAACTGGATAATTAAGAGGCGATAATAAAAAGATAATCAAAATAATGCAACAATCATAATGTTAATCACTATCATTAACATTATAATTATACATATATATTAATCATGATTAAAGACAATGATTTAATCACCATAATGATATACATTAGGTGATAATAAGCAAAGTTAATGATAATATTGTTAACGTATTAATAAACGTGTAATATGTTTAATTAATTGCAGGAAAAACATTATTATCATAAATATATTAGCAATTTAAACGGTAAATTAAATCTGATTATCAAATCATTAGCTGTTATTTATTGGGACCATTATGTAATCAGTTATTGTTAAACATTACGATTGGAATTGAAACAAAATCATTGAGAAGTTAATTGTTCATCTTGATTGTTTCCATATTTAAAAGTAAAATGACAATTGAACTTCCTGAAGCTCAAGATCATTATCGTTGGTAATAGTTTTTTATTTTAAAGAACGAAAATGAAAAAAAAGTTCTAAGATCTTATCGAGCATGATGATGATGATGATGAGAGTTGGAACTTGAAAATGATTTTGCAAGATGTAAAGAGAGTAAATAATAAACAGAATTATTTTATGATATAACATTTGAGTTTGAAAGAACTTTTTCTTCTTCTTTTTCTCTTAACAGAACTTTTATTCGTTGGTGGTTACCAATATCAAATGGTTCAGATGAAAAAGTTCAATTGTCTGATGAATTTTCTATTATACTGAATTTTACCTTTTCCTTTTTTCCCTTTGATTTTTTTCTTCTTCTTCTTCATTTTCAGTAAGTATTATTTTCTATTATTATTATCATTATATCGCAAAAAGAATGAGAGAGAGAGAGAACTCGAAAATCCAACATCAGAAAGATGAAGAGTTTTTTTGTCGAAAATGAAAGAATTTTTTTTACTTCTTCTTTTCCAATTTCCAATTTAATCTATTCTTCGATTCCAATTTTACACATTTGATATTGTTGAACATTCTTGAGTAGCATTTGTAAGTACTATCATGGTTTCATCTATTTCTTGGTCAATTCTTTCGTGAGCTTAAATCAATCGATAAACTCTGATAGTAACTTGAACTTATCGTGAAAAATTCAAGTTAAACTTTTACCTAAACTTTCATGAAGCTGTTCAGCATGATAATGACGAAGAAGATGATTGTATCGGATCATATTGAAAGAATCAGATTATGCATGAATAAAAGAAAAGGCTAATGAACAGAAAAGATCAAATGATGAAAAGGAAAGAAAAAGAAAGAGAGAGAGAGAGAAATAAAGATGTAACTTCGAGTCTCATGTAAATTTAGAACGGATTCTATTTCCTATCCATGTTCATGGTTGTTGAATTTTCTATTCTGCAATTTCTCATGATGATTACAAGGAACTTCATGGATTCAAAGCAGAGAAAAAGGGTAAACATAAACAGAAGAAAGAAAAGTAACTACAATAGGAAAGAAAAGAAAGAGTGAAAGAAGAAGAAGAATGGAAAAAAAGTTCTGCAAAGTGGAACATGAACTCAGCCAGTCTCATGAGTTCATATTAACATGGTGAATATTTCATGAATTCTTGAAACATGCAACTTTAGGCGTATTCATTTTCGTGGATTTTTTTTGTTGTTCATCATTTTTCCAATGAATAAAAATAACCTCTTTCAGAACACCAGCTACTGAGTATAATGATCATGCATGATGATGAAGACCAAAATGAAAGTTACCTGGAAGCTTCGTAATCATCAACATGAAGATGAGTGTAAACTTACCAGAGAAAAGGGTTTGATATTAATATTTGGTTTCTTTATTTATTCATCAGATTAACATGGTGGTTGGACTCAAATTATCATGCATGTTGTTGAATAACAATTTTCAAAATAACAAGCGTTCTGAAAGTGAAGAGCATTCGTAGAGATGGAATTGGTACACAATTCTATCGAAACTATTAATATTTTCCAAGTCGAAATATTCGAAGCTTATCTTGATTCGAATTATATACAATAGAGTAAGGCAAGTTCAGAATTTTTGAACAAATGAAATATATAAAATCGAGACAAGATTAGCTTAATATCTTCTTTTTCCAGGTTACAAGATATTTTCATGAATAATCGAAATGCTCAAAGCAAAAAAAAAGAATTCAAATATCTTCTTTGTTTCTTTTTATTGTTCGAACCAGAAAAAAAGTTGAAGTGAACACGTTCAGCCCTTGAAAATGATGCTGATGATTCAAAAGATGAGCCTTATGAAAATAAAAAATATTCATCCATGAAAATATAAATAGTTGAATAACAATGGAAATTCATGTAATCATTTTATTATTATTTTCAAACAATTTTACAAAAGGCACTTGAATGGCTCATCAGTAATTCTTGGGATTATTTAGAAATTCAAACCCTAAGGGTTTTATTTATGCTACAGGTAAAGCATAAAAACTAGAATAACGCACTGAAACACCTCAGGTAAAAACGATACCGAAAAATTAATTAGACAACTAAATGACCATCGCTGTCCAGTAGATTTGCTCCCCTGTAGCAGTGAATTTTGCAAATTCTGGTTACAAAGATTTTCTCTCTTTTTCTTTTTTCTCTATCTCTTCCATTCCATTGAAACTTCATGTGACTTACATGGAGAGAGAATTGAAAATGATAATATAAAAACTCATTCAACCATCGGATAAGAGTTACAATTTTTTTCACTCACCTTGATAAGCAGTAATAATATCATGTAACAACAGAAAATATGGTGAAAATAATTCAACTGTAAAATAAACAAATTGAGAAGTTGGTTCATCATTTTTTTTTCTATGTTCCAAATTCTGGAAGAGAGAGAGAGAGAGAGAGAAAAATTCTCTTCCTCTTGATTTTCTATTATCATTTTTTCAGGGAGTTTTTCTGTGTTCACATCTTGTTGCGAGCATCAGTAATCATCATCATCATCTTCCATCACCTTTTTATTCTTCAGTGACAATAGATGAGAGAGAGAAAAAAAATTCGCCTGTGAAAAGTTGATATCAACAGAGAAACAGTAAATTTCTGCTGGTGGTGATGAGGATAAAGATGAAGATGGGAATGATGATGATGATAACTTTGTTCGTCTTGTGTTATTTTCTATTCTTTCAGTTTCTTAAGGCAACCACCTCTCTTCACCACCGCCACCACCTTCTACTCTTGAACCTCCTTCATCATTAATGATATTTTCTATCAAGAATAAAATTGCAACATTCAGTTAATTGTCTCCTTTATTGTTTACTTTCTCTCTCTCTCTCTCTCTCTCTCTCTCTCTCTCTTCTCTCTATTCCACTATTCTGCTCACTCGGTGTTAATTCATACTACTAAAAAGACTAACATTAATTTACTTTGTCTCTCTTTCTCTCTCCATTATTATCTCCCACTTACTCTTACACTTGGTGATTAAATAACAATAAAAAGAACGAGACAACAATGTAACATATCATTTGAATACACCCTTGAATTTTATCCATAAAATAATGAAATTCAATATTGAAGAGAAAGGAAAAACTCATCTTCCATAATTATCGAATGAATTTCGTGGCAAAAGAAAAAAAATTCGTTTTTTCCTTAACAAAACTTGAACTCATTTCTTTAACCTTCTCGAATCTATAAAATTGAGTCTTATCTGATTATCTCATGGTGATGAAGATAATGATAATAACGATGGCGAAGATAATAAACTCGAGTCTTTTGCTATTTCTTTGGGTGGAAAATTTTCTCTTTCCTTTTGTCTTCATCTTAGTTTCGCATCTTTTCATCATCATCTTCTCAAGCTTAATTATCTATCACTTTGATAATAATACAATCAACGTGATAAGAGTCTAGTGTTTTAAGGTTATCATATAAGATGATAATGATGATATCAACATTGTGGAAGGAACAAAAATGTCAACACCATGAAGACATTGAACTTACAGATTATTCAGTTGACAAGATTCAGTATTAAAGTTGATGGTGATTTTAATTTAATTGTCATCAGAAACTTTTATACCCACCCTGTTTGATGCTCATCACAATCATCTTCATCATTGACCTCACATAATAAAGATGATAAAATAAGATGTAGGTGGTTAAAGTGATTATGAAATTAAGTCACATGAAAATTCATGAGATTTTCTCAGTATTGGCTGTGCTCATGTATTAATAGATACATAAATAAGTGATAATTAAAGATTTTGAAAAAAATCTTTACGAATAAAACTTATCCCACTTTTTAGCATCATGTTCTCGTGTTAATGATAACATTTACTGAGCCGTTGGAATAGCTAATGAATACAAGCTTCTTGGTGGAAAAATAATCAAACCTCATGAAATGAAAATGAATAACTCTTAACATTATCATTATCATTTCCATTTGTTCAATAGTTGATGTGGAAAATAAATGATCCAGGATTCTTGAGATTAACAATCATGGTGATTATTAGAGCTTCAAGAGAGAAGAGTCAACATTAAGTTTAATTCAAAGAAAGAAAAAAAACAAATGAACATTTCGAATTTTTGAAAAATGTTCTTTCGCTTTTTTGTTTTAATAATTTTATTTCTTACCTTTTTCTCATATTTTGTTGATTCCGTTATTAACCATGACTTTCATGAGACTTAAATTCTTGCTATATTTGAGATAATCACCAGAATTGTGAGCAAATTGAGCTCAAAGAAAAATAAAAGTTTGCAGTGAAAATTTCATTCCAGAGAGTTGAATCATTGGATAATCAAAGGCAAGTTCATGGTTATTAATGAAACTTTCCATCAGACAATTGAATCTATTCATGCAAAGTTCATTTCAGGAAACAAAATCTCAACTTTATCATCAAGCTAAAAGTGTTAATCGTTGCTTTTCTCATTCTGTTTACAATGAACTAGATTGTCAATGTTATTCAATTGCAATACAAATGAAAATTAATCAAAGCTCAAGCTGATGAAAAAAACATTAAGCATAAAAATCAACTAAGATTCAGTTCAACAGAGTTTGAGTTACAGAAAAAATCACATTCATCATGATGCATCATCATCATTCATGATACTATTTGACTTTGGAATTGCTAACATGAAACAAATGCAAATTGAATGACTTGTTTTTTTTGCAAAACTTTATTTCTCTCTCTCACACACACACTTATTCAGCATTCACCATGAATCTTGCATATCATATCTCATCATTACACATGCATAATATTCGAGTAATAGGTTACCAAGTAAATGAAAATCATGGAAGAATGAAAAACAGAAACAAAAACGAAATTTCCACCAGTGGCAACTTGATGGAAGGAGAATAAAAGCAAAAAACTTAGACTCTGGAGAATCAGTGAGAGAAAGAGAAAGAAGGAGTGAGATGACAAGGAATCAGAATAATAACACTAATACACTAACAATGAAGCCATGTGAGGGAACAAAGTTCTGAGCAAAAAACAAGAAAATATCAACTTGAAGGTGGAAAATATGGAGAAATAATAAAGTAAGAGAAAAAAATTTCTCATTGCAAACAATCAACATGCTTGCGATTTTCAACTGGAACACCATTTAATCAACAACATCATCAATCAAAATCAACCCTAGAACTTTTTATTATCTCTTTCAAATCTATTATGTAATAGTTTCCTTGAACTATGTATATTCATAAAACCAGCTGATTTGCAATCAACAATAACAAAAAATTGTTAGCTAGCTGTAATCTCATTCGCTGAGTCCAATTTCGTTTAGTGAAAGTCCAAGCCTTCAGTGAAGACTCTTCACTGGATCTGAAGTTGATTGATTAGGTTGGTGATATGTCGTTGTTTTAGAATATTAATTGCTTATGAATTTCAGCCCATTATCAAAATTGAATGTAAAGACAATGTGAGATATAGACTTTTTAGTTAATTGAGACTGTATTTGTAGTGCCAAAAATATCAAGATCGGATACAAATTATTTCTGATCTGATCAGTAGTTTTGAAGAAAATTGTGTTCAAAATTGAAACTTCAAAGACAAGCTTTCAGATCATGAAATTATTATTTTATATTAATATATTGTCACAAAAATAATATGAAAAGAAAACGAATGATTCGATGATGGTTAATGAATAAAGGTGAATAAGGTGAGAGAGAAAACAATAAACGTTGGCTTATTTAAACGAAAATTTTAATTAAACTCGAAACACAATAATTGAATGCCGCTTTTTGGAAAATTTATGCATTTCAAGAAAACTAAACGATGGCAGAACTTAGCCGAGCATTCACCCTACAATCATTCATTGATGCAGAAAACAAATTGATAACTCGCGAGGGATGTATGCGAAAGCAACAAACGCTTGCTAAAGCGATTCAATCTATTGCTAAAATTCCACATGATTTTCATGCTTTTAGTTTTGCGAATGAATAAAATAAAAGTTTGAATAAGATTAAATTAAAATGGTTTCCCTATTTATTTCTTTAACCTTTATCTTTTTTCAGGTCATTTTTTATTATGATCCAAGCAGATATCGATATTTGATCCCGATATCAGATATCAAGCTTCAATTGTCAGGCCAGGACAATTATAGAGATTGAGGTTATCAACAGGTGCAATTTGAATCATCTCACTGTCCTGAATAATGTGTTGAATTTCACAATTGTGATCTCGCCAATTCATTAATGAGCAATTTCCAATCGGCACGGTACTGTGCAAATGTTCAGGTACCACGACCATGATATTAATCTGAGCCATTGATAACTATGTAATGGAGTAGCACATTGTTTACCTTGGGTATAAATTACGTACTTTGGGCCGGTGTATTTCAATTTACATTATTTTCCGGTTATTTTATTAAAGGGTTAGCAATGGGGTATTGTTGAAGTTTTTGTTTATATCTTACGTGGCTGCGCATATATCGAAGCCATATTTTTAGACAGGTATTTCCGTATCCTACAATTTGTTACTAAACGTCTTTTTTGGGGAAAGTTTTTTTCAAAGAAAATGAATAAATTTTTAACAGAACATCGAATTTTTTTCAGCTAAAAAAGCTATTGAACTGCAACAAAAGTGGGCTTATGTTGTCCGTGCTTACTGTACACATTATAAGGTGAGAGATGGATCTGATGCAAAGATAATAAAAAAGAGAGTTTTGTACCTGAATTTTGCCTATTTTCTTTCATGAGCCATAGATGATTACCGGGTGTTTTTTCACTTTATTTTTAAGTCTTTATGAAAAATTTAAACAAGCTGGTTCAGTTTATAAGATAAAGTTGCAATGGCAACCATTCAAGTGATGAGCATGAATTTTAAATATAAACCTTTCACCCCGTCTCCAGTATCGCGATTATTAAAGACTTGCATTTCAAATCAACGATCACACGTTCAAGCCTTGATATGGACAATCCAGGACCCTGGACCCTCGAAACGAGCTAAACAGAGGCAGTTGGCTAATGAGAAGAAGCGGAAGGTATATGCTGAGTATGCAGCTGTGGGTGAACTCGACCCATACAAGATCTCTTGTATGGAGAAAAATACTAACAAGAACAAGCGGCAAGCTGTCCATGAGTTCAACGAAAGCATCACCACCTTTACAGAGGCTGCTCAGTTACAGAGTTCCGATCCGCAAAGAGCCAATCTGGTCCGAGATGAAGCCCGCAAGATGAAACAGGACGTCATTGAAAGAGTTGAATGCGCTAGAAAAAATTAATATGTTCCCAAATGTTAAGAGATCCAGAAGGATCATCAGTTCAAAAATATCCCGAAAAGCCATTTTTGTATAATAAATATGTTCAATAAAATTTGATAGAATCTGTAAATTAAAATAGAATAAAGAAATTGATATTAATTATTAAATAAGTTTCAATATGCTACAAGTGGTCAGATATCTTGTTGTATACTCAAGTTCAATCGAGTAGACGAAGTTTCATATAATCATATAAAAATATGAAAAAGTCAAAAAAATTGAAGGCGGAAGTGAACTGAGTGACGACATAAAATAGGACCTAACCCTAAATTTCCCTAACCATAACTCTCTGGTTAGCAAGTTAAAGCACCTAATCAGAGGCAAAAAAACAAATCTTATCAATTGAAATGTTCAATTGTTAATTCATCTTGAAGCGTGTTTCCTTTATTAATTATTAAAAAAAGAAAGAGAAAAGAAAGAGAAAAAGAAAGAAAATGTAATAACAATTTCGGCCAGGTACTAAAACTGGTTTAGTACTTGGCCAAACCACCTCATTTTGCCCCTTTCTCTTCCCTATCTCTTCTCTCCTTTTCCTCCATTTTGTTTTCAGTTGGCACCTTTACGGTGACCAACCTGGTCGAATGTCTGTTTTATTCAATTATTCGTATTAATTAAAGTGTTAAAACGTATTTTATATTAATGTGATCTAATTGTTTATTGTGTATTAAATCAGTTTTCGAAGAAACAACAAAAATACTTACTTATGTCGTGAAACAAATTCTGAAGACAGGAAAAAGAAAGAGAAAGAGAAAGAGAGAAAAAGAAAGAAGAAAAAAGCAGAAAAAAGAAAGGGAAAAAGAAAGAGAGCAACGAAAGTGGCGACCACCTTGAGATTTATCCCCAAAATGAAAATTTTAATGTTGATCGCTCTCTTTTCCTTACTACTCTTTATTGAAAGGCGAATGGAATTTGACCAGGAGATGTTGGAAATGATCCATAATATGTAAATCAAGATTAAAAAGATTTGGTTCAGCGACGAGGCATCTTTACTATTGACAAAAAAGTCAATAAACAAAATTGTATAATCAATCAGAATGAAGGGTTCGGCGACCATTAACTTGGACTGAGAGTAAATTTTCTCAAATTGATGAGAAATCTCAGCCTCTGTGATGGAGGATAATAATATCAATAAGCTGAATAAACCATTTTTTTGGACATTCAGCACCACAATGTAAAGTTAGATTCAAAAGATCGAAAAGCATCGGGTTTAGTTTGTTTTTATTCCAGGCCCGACTGACAGTTTCCATCATAATCAATTTGGTTAGGGATTAGAGAAAACATTGCCAATGGTGCAGAAAGTACCAGTGATCAATATTTAACGTTAGACCGTAGGTCAAACCACCAATAACGACTTTTAACCTTGTTGTAGGTTTTGTCAAAGCCTAAATGACCTGAGATTGAGTCATTATGAAAAAATGCTCCGATTTCCTTTACCATTTTCTTGTTCGGGTTTTTCGCCTGGAAAGGACCATCTCTTAGCTTGGTTTCTGTCTGGTTTCATGTAAAGTGCAACCCAAGTTTCGTATATTCCGGATATTATTTACGAGAAGTTCAATCTGAATTAAAACATAAGTCTGATTGAGGTTCAATAATTAACAGATTACCGAGAATAACAATTTCAAAAAATTTTTCCTTGATTATTTTCTCATATTTGGGCTGATTTTTGCTTTTGCAATTAGAGCTTTTAATTGATTGTTGATAACGTTATTCCATAATCCAACAACGATAAAAAAGTAAGATAATTATTCTTTGTCTTATTGATGAGTTTTCAAGGAGAATTCCTTGAGTATATGATCTCCATAATTATTTATTAGATTTTTAAGTTCTATCGATGAGTTTTCGAGGAAAATTAAAGATAGATTACTAAAATGCTTACAAGTGTATCATAAATGCTTTGCTGCTGAGCTTTGGCTCATGAAATGAGCCAAAGCCAGCAGTTCATTACTGCTCCTCCATAATTAAAAAACACATTTATATGGCCTAGAACCAGAGATAGTTTGAGATTCAAGTACTCATTAGTACTGATAGAATGAAGAGAATCGTCATACCAAATTGAAACTAAAGAAAAATTAGCCTCAAAACTCTCATTGTTAGATTTTTTTATCTTTATCCATCAATTTTTATAAGATGTAAGTTTGTGATGAAATAAAATTAATTGTGATTTAGCTTTATTCAGCTACATTGATCAATTTGATTGTTATTATTGTACCATGATTAACATCAACACAGTAACAACAATTCAGTCTCTTTCATCGATCATCAATCAAATTGTGTTTGTGTGTATGTCCATTGATTGATAATCATTATAATTCTGATGTGAATTTTATACATTACAGTTTCTGATTATCATTAACTACGATGATGACTCTAATGGTGGTGAAAAATATATTATCATTACAATGTTAATAATTGATTGATAAACAGTGGCAATCAATAAGAGAAAAACAAGAAATAACAATTGTTATTAAAATTGTAATCGATTTTTTTATCAATTCAACTTTCATGCTAATATGATATAAATTTAATGAACATTCAATCATAAAAGATAATGAAAATTCAACATTGAGTTTTCATCATCAGGTCCAATGTATTACGTTCCACTAATATTAAAGGCCAAGCTTAGGGAAGATACTTGTGATCATTTGAAAACTTTTTCTTGAAATTTAAATGACTTTAAATTGACCTTTTCAGAAGCAAAAACCAAACCAAGAAAAGATCAATTCAATGGATACAAATCATTGAATATCAATTTCAAAATCTAACGGTATCTACTCATTTGACACAAGGTAAACAAATTGAGAAAAAAGTAAAAGAAACTGATAGCTGATTGATTGGCATCTGAAAAGATGCAAATTTTCAAGAGGTCAGTTTTTTTACTTCTCATAAGGTGGACACAAGGTTATTTCTTGCAACATTTGCATATGCAATATTTGAGCAAAAACTATGGTGAGAGGGCAGAAAAAGTTTGTTCAAGTTTAGTCTGATGTCAATAGAAAAGCAGATGCATTTGAAATGCAATTGATATTTTAACACAATCTCAATGTAATCATGAGACAATTTAAATTGCATTAGGAGAGGTTAAGAAAATCAATCAACTTGACTAACATGATGAATTTTAAATACATAAACACATTGGCCTTTCTAATAAATGGACAGCCCGTATAAGAGTGTCAAACTTTTGGGTAGCTTCATCATGGATTTACAATCAATTCAATCATAATCAATTTATTTAAATACTTACAGAGTGGTAATTAGCTAGTAAACTAATTTTCAACTGTTTTTCCAACAGTAAACATTTCAAATATATTGGCTATTATTATTATTGCCTCACGGATTTTGTATACAATATTTAATTAGTTAATCATACATAAATCAATTGATTGGGTTTTCTTGTAAAATTTAAAATTAATTTGAGTTTTTCTTGAACCTGAACAAGTTCATTAATCTGAAAAGTTTTCAGTGTAAAAAATGATTATCATTACATTTAATAAACTGCTAATAATAATAATAATCTTACTCATTTATCCTGCTAATGCAGGGAAACTACTGAGTTGAAATTATGAACATTTCTTGGAATCAGCATGTAACCAGGAAGAAGAGTAAAAAGATTTTCAAATTGAATTGACAATACAACTTAAATATTTATCTGTAAACTTTTCAATCTTTTTCATGAAAAAAACATCTCATGATAATTAATAAGTTAATCATGATGGTAATCAATGTAACCACTAGATTAGATTCTGATTAAGTTGTTTACCTTTATAATTAATATTCATTATCATCATCAAGTCACTTGGTGGGTAAATTTGAATGCTCATAATTAAAGTTTTCTTGATGATTTAAAGGCTAAAAAAGTAATTGATTAAACAACAATTGTGATTATCTCACTAATCCAATACA
Source organism: Panonychus citri (assembly GCF_014898815.1). Classification (NCBI taxonomy): domain Eukaryota; kingdom Metazoa; phylum Arthropoda; class Arachnida; order Trombidiformes; family Tetranychidae; genus Panonychus; species Panonychus citri. The sequence goes on along the minus strand of NW_026515505.1, from coordinate 230,002 downwards.
AATAATTACTTAAAAAGTTAATCAGATTAACTCTTAAAGTACAGGGATTGATACTTTTCAACCTGATAATCAATTTCCTTAAAACATTAATTACAATTGTTGCAAAGTTGATCAAGTTAATTGTTACCACCGTTCATGCAATTGTTACAATCATCAAGCTGGGAAAAAGTTGCTACTTTTTGTTGTTCAAAGAATAAGAGAAAAAAAGTTTCCAATTGATTGTAAATGGTAAATTAATCAATTCTGACTTTGATTAATTACTTTTAAGTTATTAGTTGTTTCTTTTATTTATATTCTATTCAGTTAATCTCAAACGATAATCAAGATAATCATGATAAAAAACATGAGTAATAATAGTTACTATAAGCAAGAGAAACAAAGTTTCAATGATAATTATCATTTGATTGTTGCTTCAACAATCAAAATCTAAACCAGTCTGAGTAACAATTAATTCTAATAATTAATTTAATTTTTTACTCCAAATGTTCAACTCGAAATGACCAATAAATTTAACCTTAATTTCAATTCTTATCGTTTCATAATCTATGTTATTTAGTAGTTAGTAGTTGATCTAAATTGTTGATATGATGATTTAACTTTCATTGAGAAATTGAGATAATCAAACTTACTGAATTAAGTTGATTGCGTAGGTTTCAAATCATCAGTTTTGATTATGTTTAATTGTAATCAAAAATGGAGAGAGTAAAATTTATTGATATTGTTATTGGGATTATCTGATTCACTAATTTTTCCTGAGATTAAATCAATTGTTGGTAATTAGCTTAACCTACCAGGTTGATTGTAATGATTATCTTTACCGATAATCATGTGTATAAAATAATCAAAATCATTAGAACTTTTTTTTTCATTTTCTCAACAATTTACATCAATCTAAAAGCCAAAAACTGTTATGGTTAATTCAGTGGTTTGTTGAATGAAGCAAGAAAAAAGTTAATCACAATTAGTGATCATATAATAATAATACCTACGCAACGATTAACTATTGCAAACCGATTAACATTAAATTGGATTTGATCATTTTCGTGACTTGTAAATTGTTAGCATCAAGCTAAATATATAAATAAACGATTATGGATTAAATTTAATTTCTGTCCATTCAATGATAATTATCATCACAATTTAAATTTCACCGATAGTAAAACTTTACTGATGAAAATTGAATTTTTCATGAGAGTAACTGAGAATTACCTTGTAAGGAAAATAAACAAAAAACAAGCTGAAACTTATTTGAAATTTATCGTTACTTTTATCACTGAATAACCCATTTTGATAGCTCGTTATCATGTTAGAATCGATTCCATGGTATATATTATATTCAGATTGTTCATTGTTATCATGATGGTTTTTTCTGTGAAAAAAAAACAACACCAACAAGCTCTAAACACGTAAAGATAAACAACAGATCATAATAACAACATGATTTGATTATTATCGTTTATTGTCTAATAAATTACTGGTCGTCATCAAGTTAATTGGGTTTATATTGTTTTCTCAGTTCATTTCATCCCATGAGGAATAAAACAATAACCACCACCACCTCACACTGAGAAATAATAGAATGTAAACTTTGTCATGATGATGATGAAAATTTAACGGAAAATTTTCTCAGTAAATAAGATAAATCATTTGTTCACCAAGAGGTGTTCAGATTTTCACCATGAAATTAGTTGCACCGTTTGTTTAAATCAAAATGATTCGCAGTCACAATAATTGGAACAATAAAAAGTAAACTCAATTGAAATTTCCTAAAATCCAATAATTTATTCATTCAAAGTTTTATATTTGATAATCAGCCAATAAATCAAAAGCTTTTCTTTCAATGGTCAGCAAAAAGTCACCACAAACATGAACGATAAACAAGTTAATTGTTATGGAAATGATTCTCAAAGTCCAGCGAAACCATTAAACTGTTGTAAAACAATTAAATCACTTTAAATGATTACAGTTAAAGATTGGATAACAATTACAGTTAACTTGATGGTTAACATTTTCTGTTTTCTGGCTCATTTGCAATACTTTTTATCGGCCAATCAATTGATGAGTTTGCAACAATTTTCTGCAAATCTATTTGTCTCAAGCTGTCATTTTACAATAACAATCAATGGAGAAGAAAACAAAAAGTAAATTAGATAAACAAAAATCAAATAGATAACAACAGGATCAACGAATGATATTGTTTCTGTGTGTATTCCAAGGGCAAGGGTCAAGAGAAAAAGGTTACCAATGAATGTTTAATCAGCTTCCGTTTCTAAGATTAATAGATTTACATATAAGATTGTTGATCCATTACAAATGATAATGATTTCACAATAAACAGAAATAAAAAAGATACACAATTAACCCCTAAGGTAATAATTCTCTGTGAATGGTCAATCTTCAATGCGGTAGGCCTATTTGAAGGTCATTTCATCATAATCACTGTATGTGCTTCTCTGTGTCTATCTGTTTACCTTGGGTCACCCTTGACAAGACCACATTCTGAGTGTAACCTTTAAACTTAACCTCAGAAAATTATTTTCTCTTAAACTTTGTCTTGACTTTCTAATATCATTTCGTCAAATCTATTAACCAAACTTTATCTTCATCATTATCATTCGTAATTTACAACTTTATGTGAGCGTGTACCTGTAAATGTTATGGTCAAGAGTCAACAGGAAAAGAAAACACAAAGTCACTTACTCTCTCTCTCTCTCTCTTTTTCTCATTTTATCCACCCCACACCTTTAACCCCCGACGGACATTGAAGCATTAATAATACCTTTGGATAATAATTTTTGTGTGTATATAAAAGGTAAACTTCAATCAACCAGGTAGCCACAGGTAACTTTTATCCAGGATAATTCACTGGATCGACTTGTAAACTTGCTCATTTTGGAAACTTTTTCCCTTCCCTATCATTAGTTGTCGTAGTTTACTGGTCGAAATTTTTTTTCTCTTCTTTTCTTAACCTTTTTGCTCACCTTTTGTGACAAACAACGATAAGGTTATAACAACCATTAAAGATTAACAAATGACCATTGATTACTATTATTCAGCTTCCGAGAGACTGACCAATACAACTGGCTTACAATTATTGTTTACTTTTTGTCAAATGATCAATTGATCGTTGAAACAATCTTTTCTTCTCAACAACAGTACGATGCTGGTTAGTAGAAAAGCACTCTTTTTCTTAGCTTTTTGAAGAAAATTTTTCAAAATGGTCACTAGATTATGTCCAGTAGATAATGGGAACTTGAAACTTTAGCCGATTGATAAAAGGCCATTTAGAGATCCATCTGCGTCCATTTAATTTGTCCACAAATTGAGCTGCTCACTTAGTCAAAGAAAGTGAGAATTGATACACTTTGAGAGAGAAAGAGAGGAAATTGTTTACTCTTTTGTAAACTGACCAGTACATTTTCAAGGTGAGGTCATTTAACGAAGCAGTAAACAGAAAGAGAGAGAGAGAGAGAGAGAAATGTTTTTAAGATTCCTAATGGAGAGTATAAGTTTCCTTGTTGATTTATTCATCAATTGTTACAATTGATTGGAATCGTTTTCGCTTAATGAGAATCGCAACTTGTAGTTCTAGGCGAACCAATTTTACCTTTTCTAACTTACCAATTAATTGACCAGTAGATTAGTTGGATAGCATCAACTAGAATTTTTTTGGATCCAACAATCAGAGGAAATGTAAAAAACCCTCATCCTTTGAGGATGATTATCCTCATCATCTTCAAGAACCTTTTTAGCAGTGATTCCATCTAGTAAATAATAACGATGCTAACAGATAATGATAAGGATGCTAAATAGATATGATAACGATCATTCAATCATCTTAAACTGCAAACTTTTAACATGAATAAGTTTTTTTTGTTGTTCTTTTGAAAAGGAAAAGTTAATCGCAATTAAATATCACTCAGGAATAAATTAACTTGGAAAAATATTCATCACAAGAAATTATCGTTTCTAAAAATGATAAACTTTTTTCTTTATCATCTTCAGGTCAAAGACCAATTAAGGTCAATTATAAGGAGGATGGACAAGAGGTGGGAAGAGGAGGATTCATCCTCATTATCATCATCGCTTAATGATAATGATAAATGCTAATCAAATCTAATCACCATCATAATCAGCATCACATTTTATTTTAAGCTTAATGATAAACTCATAAGGTTAATCAGTTAATCCTGAACGCGTGAGGATCAAGTAAAGACAAATGGATTATCATTTAAAGGGGGAAAGAAATAGTAAATTCGAGGTAGGGGACAAAAAGTTCTAACTCGTCAGAATATTATCATTTTCATCATCAAACGATTATAATCACATGGAAAGAATTAATTTGAAATATGAAACAGATTATCCAACTGATGAGATTTAATTTCCAAACTGACAAGTAGATAAGACAATCCATCCCTCTTAAGTTAATATGAAACTCTTGGTGCCAAAATACTCTGAGCATGAATGAAGATGAAAATCTCCATCAAGGGTTTTTGCATCTTCCTCATCATCATCATCATCATCCCTCAGATAACCTGAGAAGCTAATAAACTTACAACACTAATCTGGATCACATGGTGTTTTCATCATCCAATGTTAATCCATTTTCTGTGTATGTGTGTGTGTGTGTGTTTGTACCAGTTCATTTCATATTTATAATCTAACTTTTCATTTGCTCTTTCAGATTATCATCATCACCATCATGGTTAAAGTGTGACTTGAGTTTTGTTGATGTTTTTCTCGTCTTAGCAAAAAGAAAACGACTCATCATCTTATTCATATTTCACTAATTCACAAGAGATTAAATATTTTGTTAATTGAAAAATCACAACGAAAAAATGACAGAGAAGACAAAGATAAACAAACAGCGAGAGAGAGAGAGAGAGAAACATAATAATAAGATTATCTCATATAAGAAAAGATAAAGCTAATCAAGTTAATCAAGTTAATCCTCTATTCAGATGTAATCTGATTCAATCCTTTTTTGGGTTCTCTTATTATCTCTCTTTGATGTTTCAATTTAATGAACAAAAAAATAAAAGATTTTGGGTTAATATAAGCTCCATCTATCTCTTTCTTTCTCTCTCAACATGATACTTATTACATTGTGAAAAAGAATAAAAAAAATTGGAATATCCTCTCTTCTGCTTATCCATTATCTTCATGATGATACTAAACAGTTCATCTTAACTTTCCAATGCAATCATATTGCATGTATCATGGTGGAAGGTTGAGAATTGGTTAACAGTAAGATAATTGCTGATGATTAAGATGATATAATCGTAAGTGTGTTTATCATCATAATTATCATCATTATACAGGGTATATTTATATATAAATGCTCTTGAGATACTCACGCAATTCAATAGTTTGTAGCTCCTTCACTTACCATGATAATTGAATGTTCATCATCATCTTCACCCTTTTTTTCAGTCTCTTCTCATAATCATGATTCCTATTGTTTCATGGTGATGATAATTAAGCTATGATTTCATCTTGACTCATATCAATAGATTATTTCATGTTTTTAGTCTGTTATTACTTTTCTATTGCTATGATCATGATTTCAGAGTTTCCATGAATTAAGATTACGATAACAAATTGAATCATGATGATGGTGATGGTGATGGTGAGCTGATTTCTGTTATATTGTTTAGTACTTTCTAATGGATAAGTTATTATTAGCACAGTTTATTAATCCATTTTATTGAGCGATTGTTGTATTTAGAGTAAAACTAATCTGTGGAAATTAATTTTCATTCATCATCATTTAATTAGGATGATAAGGATGATGAAGGTAACACTTGAATGGGAAAAATTGATTGAAAATTGATTGTAACTTGCATCATAATCATTATCATCTCTCATCATCAACAACAACAATAAACATTTTCTACCTTTAATCAGAAGATGAAGATGATAAAAGATGAGAAAGAAGTGAATTCGAATTGTATTTGTAGAAATTATGTTATTCTTTTATCATCCTTATCTTCTTTCTTTTTCATCATCTATTCTCATTACTTTGTTATTACAAGATGAGGAAGATCATCATGAAGATGAAATGAGAGAGAGAGAGAAAAAAATTCTATCATCATTGTCATCCAACGAGAGAAAAAATATTTTTTCTTTTTCATCATCATTACATTTCCAATCAATCTACTGAAAGATCATTGAGAATGAGAGAGAAAATAAATGTTCTATTCTAACCTTACCACCCACCCTGGTAACCTTCATTAAAAGACGAATCATCATCATACAAAGATCATCATCTTCCACCACCATCACCTCCTCATCATCCTCCTCCTGCTCCCTCCCTCAAAGACTAATCCTCTTTTTTATCCAGAACAATATCTAATCGTATCCATCATCCAGAAAAAAAACCAATAAGAATCAATTGCCACAATAAAGAAAAAAAAGATGAGAAAGATGATGAAGATGAAAAACAATGAATGGAAACATAGAAAAGGAAATACAATTTTTTCACCTTCAGACTTCAGGGGAACTTTAAATCTCAGGTAATGGTTGATCTAAAAATCTCATGGAAAGTAAGATATTGACTCATAGGAAAAAAAACTATTTTCCATTTTCGCCAAAAAGTTCAGCTTAAACCGCTGATTAACTGATGATGATGAATTTAGGGACAAAAATCTTCAACGGTTGACATAACCTGTCCATCTACCACAACAAAAGGTAATCATTAACAGAAACCACAATAGAATTTAATGAACAAAATGAATACAAATTATTTAATGGATTAGTTTTCATTATAATCGCAAAAAAGTGAATTAAATAATTTTTGGTTAATTTAATTTCACATGTCTGAATGAATTGTGTCTTTCTCATCCACTCCCACTCCTCAACCTCTATTCATCATCATCATCATCACCAATACGAGATGGATGAAAAAAATGTTGCATCTTCTTGCAAGATGAAAGTTTACCTTTGCTCCCTGATGCTCATAATGTAACCTCTCAGGTTTACCTTATCCACCTCACCCTCTGTCATGTTTTTTCATGTGTTAAATTGAAATAAAGTAACAGAATAAAAAAAAACAAGCAAATCCATAGACCACAGAGATGATGATGAGGAAGATGAGGATGAAAAGCGTCAGCATCTCACCAAAGAGCAAAAAACTTTGAATGCTAATTTTCATGGTAGGTTACGTTTACTTTATCCATGTTGTGTATATACTCTGGTGGTAAAGTTTTTTTTTCTCACTTCTTGTATTATCTCTCATCATCTTCTTTCATCTTTCTTACCTTTACAATCACCTGATGATGATGAGTTTGTTTTATTACTATCACACGATCATACAGTTGTTTCCCATGTAACCCACAGAGAGAAAACCACACAGAAGAAGAAAGAAAAGAAAGAAGAAAGATGAAGGTGATGATGAGGATGGGAAGAAAAGATTTCACCAGAATAGTTCCTATTCATCCATGATTTTTATTCTGAAGATGAATCTCTCTTTTCATTCTCACCTTTAATATACACCTTTATCTCTCACACTACCCACAGGCCATCATCATCATCGTCGTCATCAACAGAGACAAACTTGTCAAGGTAAATTTAAAGATTCACCATCACTATGAGTCTCTCTCTCTCTCTCTCTCTCTCAAACATCACCCACCACAAGAACTTGTATCCACCACAAATCATTTCTCGAGTAGAGAAAAAAAGTTCCGAACGATAACAAATTATCATCATCAGAAAATCAGATTCATTTACCATCATCATCATCTTACTAAATCAACATTTAATTGCCACTTTAAAACCTATTAAATTAAATCTTGTTAATCTAATTCTAAAGATTTAATCTCATACACAAAGTGCTGATAATCAACAATCAGAAATTAAGTTAATAAACATTAATCACCTCCTGAAAGATTAACTTTATGATTGTAATGATTATTTTTCTTCCCAATTAAATCAGAAAATGAACTTGGTAAAAAAAACTTTTACAATCAGATTAATATCATTAATATATACTGCTAATCATTTCAATTAAATTGTTATGTTTATTGTTTTGTATTTTGAATTGATATTGATTATCATCATCATCAATTAAGTTTTACCCTCATCCCTGAGACCGGAAATAGTATTGAGCAAAAATGCATTTCCTATTCACCTTTATTACAAATTATTGCATTAACAATAATAATGAATTTAAGAGAAAATTTTTAAACTTTAATTAACTGGGTCCATCTAAATTGTTGTTTACTTTTACAGGTACAACAAACTAACAGCCCAAAAGTAAATGGTGGATAATAAATGTAACTTTTAGTTGATTGAGATTCTGAAAAGAAAGATAAATAAACTGTTGCAATGTAATTGAGACTCACGAATTGAAAGTGATCAGAAATAAACAGAAAACATTTTTTTTCTACAGGTAACAACATCGGTGCAGTTATTATATAATAGGAAAATACATATATCAAAATGAGAGAGGGAAAGGGAGAGAAAAAGCGAGAGAGAGATAGGAGGGAGGAGGGAGATCCTTGAAGGTCCATCTCCACCCTGGACAATGATGATAAGGCGTTGGTATTATAACTTTTAAATGGATACAAATGATTGAAGAAGTTGAAAAACACGTTTAAAGAAAAAAAAATTATTTTTTTCTCTTTTTCTTACCTGAGGTTTAGTTGTTTGTTTTGTGAGCAATTGAAATGATACCTTTGCATTTAATTTACTCATTAAATCATCAATTGAGAGAGAGAGAGAGAGAGACCGAGGAGCTCATGGTGGGGTAGATGATACTTTTTCCTTTATAAATCGTAATGTGTTCAAACCATTTCCGGTATTGCAAAGGGTGACACAATCATCAGATTGTCTTTATTTCAGATTCATGATTTAAACGGAAATGAATTAAATTCCAAGTTTTCCTTTACCATGTTACAATTATACTGATTCCCTACCTATTTCTGTTTCTATTACAATGATTTCCTTTTTTGCAATAAATATAATTAAAATTTCTTTATCATGATCATCATTTTGTGAATTTGATTGCAATCCGATTTTCATGATACTGATGAAATTGATGAAATCAAACATCATTCCTTTAAGATAATTGTGATAATATCAAGATAAACGATTATGAAGTATAGTCAGACCTCTCATATTTAAGCAAAATCCTACCATCTATCGGATTTTAGTTTGGTCCTCTACCTTTTTCTATGGAAAATTAAATCATTTCAAATTCTCCGCCATTTTTCATTTGACCTACCGTAGCTTTTTGTTTAAACATCAAACTGCTTAAATATGAAAGGTTTAACAGTAAGACGAGCGTTAATGGTTAGAGGTGGACAGAAGCTTTATAGCCATTAAAGCGTCGCACGGGTCGCATGTAAAGTGACCGAACTAAACTCGAACTTGACCTAATCACTATCTCAATATAGTCCAACAGTTAACGTTCATCTTACTGATTATAATATTGATTAAGTTCATCTGATCACTTTTGTTTTGAATGTTCAGTTAACTGTCACAATTCATGTAATCACAATAATCAACTTTTTCTTCCTCTGCTCTGCTCTACACTTACTTGCTAATCTGTTGCGCTCATAATCAACTTTCATTTATCTCTTTTTGTTTCTTAATCGTGATTAACCAACACGAGTGAGACATTTACATTAGATGAAACAATAGTTGCACAATTAAAATAATCACTTGAGGCGTTAAATCTTTCAACACACATACAAACACAATCGTATCCATATTATTGTTATCATGATGCTCAGAATAAGATGAAAAAATGCTAATCCAGTAATAGGAATTAAATTGATAAAAGTGATTAGATTAAAATGGATAATCCAGGTAAATGTAAATGAATTTAAAAGTCAATTATCAGGTGATAATCAATCAATTAAATTTGATTAAGAAAACCGGATAACCAAGAAATACCTTTAATTGTACCTATGGAATATACAATTAAATACAATTATCCATTTAAAGTTAACAACAATTTATTATTATCACCATGATACAACTCTCCAAGGTTAACAGGTCTAATTATCATCAACTTATTTTCAATTATCACTTTTAAATTGTGCTAATAATTATCTAATAATTGTAAATACAATTGTACCATTGGAACAGAAAATTGTAAGTTAATTGAACTGGATCAAGATAAATTATAACAATTTACACAATAAACGATAACATTAAATGATCATGTATTGATAGTTGATACATATAATTGATAAGGTTTATAAAAGGTTCCAGGTAAGAAAATTGTATTCAATCATCAGCATATCTTGGACAAAAGGGACATTGTCCACTTGGAAATGATAATGATGATGATTCATGAGAATCGATGTTAAATTATTACTTTTATTTCTTATCATCTGTTATTAAAGGAAATTCAATCTTATCGTATTTGAATCTTTTCTTCATTCATTTTGTACCTTTATTATTAAACATCCTGAGCTTTTGGTCATTCTACTGGTCAATTCATGTTTTATTCACCTTTCCCATTGCTATTTTGGTTACTATCCAAAAAGGACATTCAAATGGATCCTCATTTGCTTATCATCTCAATCGTTTAACAAGTAAAAGAGCAAAAGTAGAAAGAACTCAACTTTTGGTACTTATTGATATTATTCTTGATTACTGACCAATGGATTGGTCATTTGTTACCTGTATTAGTGAATAATAGATTATTATTGTTATTCTAAAAGGAACCAATTGAAAATAGTTTCTTTGTGAAAATGTTGACAGTTGATGGTCAATATTTCACAATCATCTTCAACCTGATCCTCCCCCTCTTCACCTTAGTCTTTCTTTCAATATCTTGACCATCATAATGGTCACACACACAATAGACATAATGTTTATGCACTTCACTCGCTTTACACTTACTCTCTCTCTTTTTACCCTTAAGGTGAAAAATCTCGAAGTCACCACAAGATACAACGTCCCCTTATGTCCATCTTAAGGGTGTCTTTTATTATATTGAAATGAGATGATGGTCAGAAAGGCCCATGGGAAGGTGAAAGTCCATCTCCACCCTGGATGGAAAGGCGTTGATATTATAACTTTTAAATGGATACAGATGATTGAAGAAGTTGAAAAACACGTTTAAAGAAAAAAAGAAATTATAGTAAGTGATAAGTTCACGAAACTATCAATAGATGGCAGCACGAACTCGAAATGATTCCGAGCTCTTATTTTGAGTCTTTATGCAGTGTAGGTAGTGACATCTCTTTGGCCACAACAGCACCTGATAAGTTATTTTTTTGTTCGTTTTAATTTGCTAGGTATCCACATGAGTAATGTCGCTTTTAGATGTCACTAACTCGTTGGTGAATTTCTCAAAAGCATGTCACTAAAAAATTGTATAAAATTCACAATAATAAGATCAAGTCGTTAACTATGAAATCCTTCAAGTTTCAGAAAAATCGATCATTTAATTTTGGTAATTTATAAATGCACATAAATCAATTTGTTTTTCAATTTTTGAGATCATGTTTTTGACCTTTACAATATCAGAAATTAGCGAAAACTGGTTCAGATTATAAACCGTGGGTTGGACTTTTTCATATAAAAATTTGAACATTTCTGACAATTTTCTCGAAAAGTAATGCATTGAGTTAACATGGAAACTCCATCGACTAAAATTTTTCATGAGTTTTCCATTTTTGTTCATCGTTTTCAAATGGTAAAGAAAACTCCGCTACTTATACCAAGAATGCTCTAAAGTCACGTAAAACTTACGGCTACTTGCGACCTCAACTAAATCGAAGACAAAAAAGTTGAGAGATGGAATTCTCGTTGTCATAGGTACATTTGTATACTATTTTTTAATAAAATTTCAGAAAAAATTCATGATAGTACGATAGATTTACGATTTTTTTACATCACCAAGAAATCTGGAGTTTCACCTATTTGTGAATGATAGATATCAGAATAAAATAAAGAGTAGAGGGCCATGACTAGAAACTCTTGTCAAATTATTTCTAGTTGACAAGATGAAACTATTCCTTCCATAGCATCGTATCCTTAAACTTGTTGGTATTACCATGGATAAAATGCCAAAGATATTCTTCATCTCTCATCATAATTTTATGCGTTGCACAATCACAAATATACAAATAGTATCTACATAAATGGCATAAAATATACAAGCATTCATCCATCTACATTTATCAGTATTGATATTTATTATGATGATGATTACTATTATTATCTGTATTATAGCACTTATATCGATCTTAACATTCTCCTTTTCCTTTTTCTTTAGATTATATCCTAGCATTGCCTTTTTCTGTTCCTTTCATAATAATCTCTTTTATGGAGATCGATGAGAATCAAACTGATGATGAGCTCTGGAAATACTCATCATCATTTCCTTGGAAAAAGAAGATGAGAAAATATGATGATGACTGAAAGAAATAGGAAGAGAGAGAGAAAGAGAAAAAAAGTTAGTGAGAGAGATATGAGAAGGGCAAGAGAGTCAAGGAGACCATTTCTACTCACATTGGTAAACAGCATTTCATTTGGAATGGTTATTGACTTGCTCATCATCTTAGCCCTCTTTTCTTACACTTTTTCATTTCCCCTTTTCTTTATCATCATCCTCTCTCTCTCTCTCTGTCTTTCATATTTTAATATACTTTACTCCATCAAATTACTCCCTCTCTCTCTCTCTCTCTCTCTCTCTCTCTCTCTCTCTCTCTCTCTCTCTCTCTCTCTCTCTCTCTCTCTCTCTCTCTCTCTCTCTCTCTCTCTCTCTCTCTCTCTCTCTATCACTTTCATTCAATGTATGGTGACTATTATTACTATTTTTATTTTCATCTTCATCCTCAATGAACCTTTTTAGTCTCTCATTTTTTTCCTGAAATCATGACGGAAATCATCATCCTTTGATGATCATTATGATGACGACGATAGTGATGAGCTTACTGAAGAAGGTGATGATGATGATGAGGAAGGGATTGAGTGTCATGGGATTGGTAAGTCAATCTCCTTAGAAGTTTATTTTTCTCTTTTCATCTCTTCTGTCATCATAATCATCATCATTCCCTAAAAGTTTCAGCAACTTTGTACAGAGTAAGAAAAATAACTATCATTGGAAGATATTATAAGTCAGTATCAACACAGAAAATCAACAATCTATAGCAACTCTCTCATTACACTCCCTGTTTTCATTATTCCAAAGTCAATCATCATAATTTACATACAATTTCCTCATCACTTTAACATCCGGATCAGCATTTTCCCTTTTTTTCTTGCAATTGAATAATCAGCATTTGATATTATTTATAGTCAACAAAATACAAACTTTTTTGTCTTTCCAATAATAAAACCATAATAAGCTTATAGTATATTTTCAATATTAAACTGATCCTATTGATATCTTTTCACTCCCAGCAATCAACATTATTAAACTACCCTGATAAAAGTTATTGCTTTTCATGATATTATACTTTTATCATCAGCATCGTCATAATCATCATCAGTAGTTTATGAATATAATTTAAAAGAAAGCATTTTGAATATCAAATATTTAATAAGTAAATGATTATAATAAAAAAAACTTTACTGACTGTGAATTTTGTAGGATAAAAGTTATCACAATTAAGCTTGGAAATCTGATTATTCAATCAAATGGATTAGATGCAAGATTTAGATTTTGGTTATTTACGATCATATTATGTGATTGCCTGAAAATTACAGCGAACAATCAAATTTATCAATTGTTTCTGACATTTTTTCTCAATTCAAAATTTCATCGTTCACTTAATATAAGAATAAACAATTACGACACTTTATGAGAGTTCTGGTAACAGTGAAATGGTAATGTATTACTCAGTCAATGAGATTCTGGTTTAAGGTCAAATGCAGGTGAGAAAAGTTTAATAGAGTTTGGATGATCATGAACTAAACCAGAAATATATTATTATCATCTAACATTTTCGTGCTAATATTTTCCTGGTTACTGAAAGTTTTCTTTAGGTAAAGATTAGCTGCAAGTACCAGAATAATGACCCATTTTCACTGGTGATATTATTATTCATTTCTACGTTATTCTTAAGGTGAGCATGATGCTGAATTTTCACTGGTAATCTGTATTTGGAAGAGAACTTTTAATCAACAAAATTGAATTACATTGGTGATCATCGTGTAAACGCCTTGTATCATCATCATTATGAGTATAATAATCATGATCATCATGAAAGCCTTATAAATGATACAGAGAAATTGCGCTGGAAAAATGAAAAAAAAACTGAAAAAGTTTCCTCTTCAACCAATAACTTTCATTTCAAATATGATCCATTTAAAATTCTTTTTTCATGATAAATTCAGTTGTATTGTTCTCAATGATCCGAGATAAAGAATGAATGAATCAAGCATCATGGAAAAGAAAAAATATAACAAAATATTTTTTTCGACTTTCACCAATTCTTATGTTTTAAACTGTTCTGATTTTCTCTCTCTCTCTCTCTCTGTTTCAGTTCTTTTTATCATCTTTCATCTTCTTCCAAGAAAAATAAAAAGGTCTCCAAGATTGATGAGCGAAAATAGGAGTCACAATAATCTTATTATTATCATTACATGACATAATCTAATAGAGAGTAAACAGAGTAACCTATTAAATAGATTTAACTCCCAGGGTAAAAAAAGATATAACTGAAAATGCAATAGAAAATAACAGAGAACTCATAACAATAACGGTAATACATTAATGATAATAATAATAATAATGAATAACTATCATGATTACAAACACCATGTAGCCTGAATTTAGGGGATAGCCCATCAATCAGGAACTTGGTTAATCAGTAAAAGTTGCTTAATGTGTTGATAGAGTGTGTCCAAAGTGTCAACTTTATCCCTACGCTGTAACCACTTAGCTGGAATGAAATTTTTGGTCAATATCATATGATGGTTATGATAATACTGAAGAAGAGAGGAAAAAGAGTAAACTAATGTTGTATTTTCATCATCATCATTATTGATATTATGAGTTTCCAATCCTTTTTCTGTTTACGTCAATATCTTACTCTCTCTCTCTCTCCTCTTTTACATCACTTGATTTCATTTACTCTCTCCAATCATCAATATCTCTCCATGATTATCACCATGATCCATAAAAACCAATGAATAACATTTAAATATTATATTTGGAGTAACATCAAGTTGATGATTATCATTGATAGTTTGATGGTGATAACATTATTTTATTCTGTCACATTTTCCATTGAATGATATTATTTATATTCATATGCAATGTAAGGATATTCATTTGATTCTCAGAATTCTTTAAAAGTAAAGTGAAAGAGCTGCAGGATATTTCAATTTATCGATAGTCATTTATGATTGTAGGAGGAAAAAATTGTTCCACTAGTTTTGTTATAATATATCATCTTATTTGACTTTTGATTGAATATTAATATCATCAGTTTAATTAACTTCATCCATTATCTTATCAAAAGTTCAGTATTTGTGACTCATTCACTCATGTGGTTGTTGATTATTTCAGGGAAAATGAGTTTTGAGTTGACATTAACTTGATATCATCTTCTTGTCAATAATAACTCTGAATTTACATCTGGATACTGATTATTCATCTATATGATCGAATTGATGATCACATTGGGTGATAATTTCGGATGAAAATGAATCTTTATTCAGGAGAAACTGAATTTTCCTATTATGAAATTTTCTTTCCTTTTCTTTCGATTCTCTATCATTTTTTTGGGTAATGTATCAGAATAAAAAAAGAGTTTCCAAGAGAGAAAGAGAAATTTCCAGGATGAAAAGATTATCTTAATAGTTTTCCACAGAAAAGGAAAAAAATGCAAATTCCTAAAACAGAGAGAATTTGAAGCAAAAAACATCCTTTTCGGACTCATTTATTCTGATTATTCTCAATTCTTTTTTCTTTAAACGTAGTTCTCAAGTCCTTCTTACCTTTCGAATCTCAGTAGATAAAAAATTTAACAGAACTCATGTAGAGAACGAAAGAAAAACGTATTTTCCTTTTCAACTCTCTTTCCAATTCTGATACTCAATTCTCAACATAAATCTTAACATATTCTTAATCTAAAGCACCATGTTAGTAACTCTTTTTTCCTTCCAAAAGAAAATTCAACAATCTCAAAATTGCATCCAAGAGAGAGAGAGAGAGAGAGAGATTGTGTGTTGCAAATATCACCATAATATAAGTTATGGAATCTCATATTTTATGAATGATACATTAATATTTTCTATGCCAACTCAGCATTCACATTCATCCAAAATACGTTATCAATGCGTAAAACTTATCAGATTGTGTAAACATGTTTGCAAACATGATAATATTGATATCATGCATATCAATCACACTATTCATATATATTCCCATTCCCATGAAAAAAAGCTCACCAAAAGTGATGATGAAAATGTACAGAACATCAATTATCCATCGCAAGGAAATGTAGAAATATTCTAGTTGATTTAATTTCTATTTATTTATCAAAACGAAAAATGATATTATCAATAAATGTGATGGATAATACAATTGACTCTTGTATTATTAATACATATTATCTGTTAACTAAATTATCATCTAGATGAAATCTTACATTTCCTAGTATGATACAATATTGAGTTCACTTTCATTAAGTATGCAATATATGGATTCATTTTCAACATTTCCATGTAAATAGTTGTAAAGCCAAATTTTTTTCCCTCACATTTTTTCATTAACAAAATCAACACAATTGTAAATACATTAATAAATTAGGTTTAATTTGAATATTAACACAAGTTCAGTTTTTTGCAAGATTGAATCTCATTGGGTGACAAGTATTAATCAATCATAAATGAAGATAAAATTGATTCTCGTAATTATTTGTAAGCTAATTGATTGACCAATTGAAATGTAACTTCAATGTAAATAAACTAAATGGCTGGTGATCATTATCAAGAATTATCATGAATTTAGAAATGAGCTCAAGAGAGGGGACAGAAAATTTAAACGACACAATTTTCATTACTCGACACTGAGCGAATTACCAATGACCGATTGGTTCTTGAGGCTTAGTATTGGACTAATGGTCAATTTCAATGGGTCATCAGTGGATTTTAATGGGGTGAGAGATGAAAATATAAAAAAAGTAAGCGTATAATGAGAAATTCAGCCAATTGAGCTTTGGTTCAATTTCATTTGGAATCAGAATCTTCGCTTTTGGAATTAATCAGTAATATTCTACCTCCTGTGGATATGATTTCTTTTCATTGTCTTCTAAACCATTTCCAATCTTCTTTATCGTTTCTCTTTCACTATCTTTCTACTCTCAACTTATCATCTATTCCCCTTGTTGTTTTTTATTAGTCTTACTCATTGCACCAGGAATCATATTCTGGTCTTTATTTAATTCGATTCTTCCATTGCTATTTCTTTTTATCAATTATTCATTTTACTTATCATTCTCTCTCTCTCTCTCTCTCTCTCTCTCTCTATACTCTCTTGTTCATCATGGTGATCAACATGATATTCTTATAGAATGGTTTTGTTTCAAGTAAAGAATGAGAGAAGATAAAAAAGAAAACCAGAAACAGGAAAAGTTCTGTGAGAGAAATCGACGAATTCCAATGACACAGACCAACCACTGTTATCATTTTCTTTTTGCCATGAGAAAGAAAAAAACTGAAAACAGAAACAGAAGAAAATAATAAAAGAGTAATATTAACAAACTTTATCATTCAATTCGGAATGAAAGAGAGAGAACGAGAGAAAGAGAGAGAGAGAAAACGAACGGGAGACAAAAGGCATTATTATCCCTTTATCATCATGGGTGAGATTCACCATCAGAACTTATACTGAACAGTAATCGAAGAGTCGAAATAATTGCCAGAAGAGAAAGAAGAGAGAGAGAGAGAGAAGAAAAAACAAAGATTTTGAACAAACACACTGATTAAAATTAATCAATGAATTCTGAACATTCTGATAACATGGTAACATTTCCCACAGACATAATTGATTTCAACATATTAGATGAAAATTTCTTTCATTGTGATAAACAGTGAACACACTGTTTACTAAAAGATTTCCATTATCATCCTCTCATCCTTAATGATGACGATAATAGTATCTGATGAAATAATAATATCAGATAATGATAACTTTTCCTTCATCATATTCTCTCTCTCTATCTTTCCCCTGTTATCATGTTTATTTATGGAATAATAAATTTTTACTCCAAACATTGTAACCACCATGAAAAAAATAGAGAGATAGATAATTTTTTTCTTCACCTTCCCCTTTTATCTATCCTGATAATATCATCATTATCATTCTCATTTTCATCATCGTCGTTTCCGCCTTACCTATCAAGCAAAGTAATCAGTTGATAATATTACGGAAATGTAACTCAATATTTTACTGTTTCTGTTTCTCTCTTATTTACTTTTTTTTCTTCTTCTCCTTCTTAAAGATCCATTGTCATCATTATCAATGAATTTTCATCATCTTTCCCTTGAATTCTTGATTCTGAATGAAAGAATGATGAAGAAAAAAGGTTTCGATTTCACACTTTGGTTCATTTAATATCCATGATATTTTTCCGTTTCAGATCATTTCATTTTTCTTCAAGGTGAACAATAGGAAGTAGAGATAAGATTGTGATGAAAAGGCAACTCAATGATTCTGATGGAGGAAAAAGTTATCAATGTAAGAGTTGATGCTGGATAATGATGATGAGCGTAAAATAGATGATTAAAGATTAGATGAGGATGAAGGTATGACAAGAGATTAGGAAGGTGAGTGTGTAAGAGAGGAAAAAAAAATAGAAATCGATTTCGATGGAAGAAGGAGAAAAAATCGAGAAAAAAAACAAGTAGAAAAAGTTGATTAGTTACGAGAAGAAAAAAAACGAAATTGACCAACTTCATTTTCTTCTTCTTCTTGATTGATTATATATTGACCATTAGAAAATAAATATAAGCTGTTATCACGAAATTTCAGATTCTTTCTTCAATTAATATCTTCACTATCATTAGCTGATAATGATGATTAACCAGGGAAACAAATTATCGCAACACAGATAAGAAAAAGTCTAATCTCAATATCTGATAGATTTTTACCTGAAGAAAACAAAGTTTTCATATCATTTTTGGTGCTGTTTTTTTTCTCCTGGTTTAAGATTAGGTTTTAAATGGACTTGAAGTTGATAAGAATCAGTGAATGTAAGCTAATCAATTGTAACTAATCCCATTCCAAGAGAGTTAATTCAGATAATAACATTGTATCCAATTTTCAATTGTAACAACAATAACTCACCTTCAATTATAATCATTAGTAAATCACCTTTATCCTCATCACTTTGGTCAAATCTCTCTCTCTCTCTCTCTCTCTCTCTCTCTCTCTCTGTCTTTCTTTCTAGATGAAATGAGTATTACCATGAAGCTTTGTATAAAAAGAATATGAAGACAAGGGAAAAGCTCAGGTGAAAGTTTTTTCTCTATCTCTCTTTCTGCCTTTCTCTCTCGGAATTTGTTTTAACATGTTAGCCCATGATAAATAAATTATCAATCGTATAAATAATAGTTAGTTTAATGTTGGCAAACATTTCATATGTTGATCGGAATCAGTTAGAAACCGAAAAAAAACAACAGAAAAGTTCAGCTAAACGATTACCAGAGTTGTTTTTTCTTCTGCTTTCACCATGATAGATAACACACCGAAGTATAAAAATATAACTTTGAAGTCATAGGCAGAGAGAGAGAGAGAGAGAGAGAGAGAGAGAGAGAGAGAGAGAGAGAGAGAGAGAGAGAGAAAATGTAACAAGGTTAATTAATCAAGTTGCTATTAATGAAATTAAGTCACTTCATTATTATTATGCCAACCAGATATAAACAGCTAATAGAGTCAAGTCATTAGGAGCTATTTTCATCATCATTATCAGCGTTACAAACTTTAATCACAATCAGATTACCAAAGAGAAACAACAACAACATAACAAATGATAATCTGTAAGCCTGGAAACTGAACAGTCAACAATGTTTTTTTCCTCTTGGAACTTATCCTTTCTATTCATTATCATCAGCATCCTCATCTCTACCTCTCTCTCTCTCTCTCTCTCTCTCTCTCTCTCTCTCTCTCTGTATTAATCATCATCAACTTCACATCTGATTTTATCCCTTTTAACCCCTTTGAGAGAAAGAGAATGAGAGTTTAATCATGATTAATATCTAATTGTTTAATCACTTTCCATCATTGCAACAATTTACAATTTAACATCTAATCAGTTTATATCCTCTTGTGAATTTTGTTTTCTTTTAATACTTAAATTGTATCAACGCACAAATAAAATCATTTACTTACAATATCATATTAATCAGAGTAAATTGTCATTTATCTAAACAATTTATCAACTTTAATTCAATTTAATTGTGGTTATATTAACATTGTTCAACAAAAACGAATCCAATTGGTTGAACAATTAACTTTCAATACAACAAAAAAATTTACCTGCTGCTGGTTAACTTGATTGGTTAATCAGCTTTTCCCAACGTTAATATTATATCACAATTAGTTTAATTTAGTTCTCAAAATGTTAAACCAAATCACCAATTGATTAGATTGATCAGAATGGACACTATGATAATATATCTTTCCCACCAGGTTGATTATTTATTAGTTAAGATGAATGATTAACTTATTTGTGTGTTCAAGTTCATTAAATGTTATATCTTTAATCAGGTGAAAACCATTACAAAATTATCACCATAATGATAATATATGATATGAGTTTAGTGATGAGAAGGTGAAGAAAAAAAAACAAAATAATCGTTAATCGATTTAGCTTTAAATCACAATTTATTAAATTACTCTGATCACAGTTAACACTATACCAACATTATCCAACTATTATCAACATATATTAGGTATCCAAGTAAATAATGATACGATTTTTTGTCTCATTTTCAGATTTATTTTGAGAAATTAATAATTATAATAGAAATTAATTGATAACACCATCTTGTAGAGAAAAACAAGCTTTAATGATATAAAATTTATTTAATACCTAATTAGTTAAACAACAATTAAATTATCCAAAACAATATTTTTGAAATCAGCCATTTCAAAGCCGATAATTTCGGCTTTAAACTCGGTGGAAAATTTTGAAAAGTTCATCAATCGATAGCTTGACCATCTGAGTCTCTTCACAAAAAAAATCATGCTAATTGTTAATTGGGTTCGGAAAATTCAAGCAATCAAACAAAAAAAGATTTAACATTAATTTTCCATAGACAAAAACTTTTCAAGGATTTTAACATTTTTTTCTTTGAAAATAGAATTTTCAATGTTAAATATAGGAAAATTTCAGTCTTTTTGTTTAATTGCTTGAATTTTCCGAACCCAGTAATTAGCATGAAATCAAATAAACTATCGATGTTTCAATCAGATTTAAAATATCGATTTAATCGAAAATTCAAAAATATTGAGATAATTAATGATAAAATGAATTTTATATCATTGAAAGCATTTTGACAGATGGTGCAATTTCTATTATATTATTCTCAAAATAAATCTGATGAGACAAATCGTATCGATATAATACTCATAAGCTTGAAGGTGAATCAAGTCTTTCCTCATGCTGGTTGAGACTGAGAAACAAAAAAAAACAATCAATGACCATAATCATGATGAACAGAATCATTATCACCAAAAATAATATCAACCTTTGAGTGATAATGAATGAAACAAGGTGATAAAGGTAATGGTTAGATTGATGATTGCTCAATATTACCTAATGATGATAATGATGATTATATCCTAACTTTACTGATGATTTTGGATGCAAAATCTTTAAGGTGTGAGAAATATATTAATATATAAAAACGATCCATAGGTAAATTCACTTTGTGGTGTATGCAAATCAATGTAAATTCAATTGTGCAAACAAAGTGTTAATTAACTTTTGATAACTGAATTTATTATTGACTGGAAATAATGATGATAATTTAACATTCTTGTTGGAGGGCAAAAGAAAATCAATTGATATTCCAATGTAAATATTGGTAAAGAAATGATATTATACTTTTATTACAACCAGAGAACAGAAAAAAAAATAATCAGTGAGAGAAAAAAATACAAATTCTGATAACAATAGAAATCACATTGAATATTATATTGTATTCATTGTAAACAAAATGTTTTCTTTTCATCATCATCATCATCATCATCATCATGATATTCCTCACCCATTGTATCATTATTTTCATTCTCATTTTATTTTATTTTATTTCCATGAAACTTTCACAACAACAACAAGAAATAGTATCTATGGGAAATAAGATAAACATGAAAAATGAAACATTGATAAGTTCACCAAGATAAAGAAACGAGAATCATCTTGAATCAGGGTGAAAGTTGATTGGAAATTCTGAGCAATTTCAATGATGAATGTAAGTCTTACACTCATCGTCATGTTCTGTAACAGTGATAACCATAGATTCATTCATTCATTTTCTCTCTCTCTCTTTCTCTCTCTCTTCCTTGCTCACCAAAATTTCACAACCTTCTTCATCTCTTATTCATATTATCTCATTCTGATCTCCCCTGAAAATATTACAAAGTTAATCTTTCTTCATCCATGAAAATTGTAACAGAAAAAGAAAATATCAGATATTTGCAATAGAAACACATTGATGATGATCTTCACTTATATAATTAATGAGTCAATGTGATGATTTAAAAGCCAATATGTTACAATTAAGCCCAGAGTGATTTATTAATCATTTCCCGTTAGATGAAATCAAACCAGAATTTCAATATATATGCACAATTGATTAATCATCGAAGTCATTATTGCAATTAGTTGTGATTTAAGATGTTGATTGTCAAGAGAAAGTGAAGGAAAACTTATTACAAATAATCATCATATTAACTTGTAAATATCAAGAGAGAGAGAGAGAGAGAGAGAGAGAGAGAGAGAGAGAGAGAGAGAGAATGATGATTTTTTTATCACCATCAACGACAAAAGGTTATCATGAGATGATATCATGAGATTGAATCAACAGGGAATTAACTAATGAATAGATTAAAAACAAAACGCAATCATTTTTAATGATGATGATGATTTGATAATCAAAAGTTGAATTCGAAAGTATTAGAAAAAAGGTTTCATTTAGATTTTTTTCACATCCTTTGTTGATATTATTTCATGATAATGATAATTTCACTTGAGGGTGAAGTTGAAATACTTTTTTCAGTTACTTTTTCATCATCATCATCTATCCAAAAGTTTTCATTATCTATCAACACGATTTGTGTTGAATCAACAGAAATATGATGATATATTATTGAAAGAATGGAGAAAAAATTGTTCGACACAAAGTCAAACAATAATAATGAGATAATATCACTAATCTATTTACAGATGATTTGTGTTTTATTGGAATTTTTTGCATGATGATGAAGATGATTGAGTACATTCAACTTAGAGAGAGAAAGAGAAAGAAAGAAAGAAAGAAAGAAAGAGAGAGAAACGTCATCATGATGACAAGAAAGGTAAATGAAGGGAAAGAAATGAGATCAATGAATCAAGTTTATGATTTAGTTTCAAGGGTAAACTAGGATGGATTCAGGGTACTGAATAATTTCATTTGTTATGTAATCATGACAATAGAAAGAGAGAGAGATAGAGAGAGAGAGAGAGAGAGAAATGGTGATGATGATAAAGATGATAATTAAATGACTTTTATTTTCATCATCAGATGAACAGGTGAAATCAACATTAATCTAACTTTAATTATCTTTTCCCCCTCAATGTTAATATAATAAAAAGCTAATTTAATTTACTTTTCCAATGGATCGGCAAAAAAATGATATTACAATAAATTATCAGAACTTTTTTTCCATTCATTTGTTTGGTTATTTGTTTATCATGATTACTATTATCATCACCCAGGAATATGTAACATGATCAAGTAAATGAATCAACTTATCTCATGTTGATGACGATAATGATCACATGATTTTGTTTCTCGAAACTTTTAATCATTTGATTATCTTATTATGTGAAACTATTACTCTCATGATGAATGAAATAGTTGATTAATTGTTGATAATGTTTGTCTTATTGATGATAATCAAATTATCAAATTGAAACATAACATTTGGAGTTAATTGTTTACAAGAAATTCAAAGTTTTTAATCAACTTGATTTTCTGGTTTTTTCTTTGGGTTTTTTTGCTCAATCTTGACATTTAATTGTTTCCATTATGTTTCTAAAGGTTAATCAACTAACTATTAGTTTATTGTTCATTCTTAATTCACCTTAAATCAATATGTTAAATTGATTGATTGTTTGATATTCACAATTAGCAACAAGAAAATATCAATGTCATGATCATTTGGTTGTATACAAATGAACGATTCAAATCAGTTGTCTAACAATTAGTTAATTTGATTAGAAGCGAATTGAAATCAGATCAACAAATTAAAGTAAATCATCATCATGAGGTAATTAGAAGCTTTTTCCTTTTTAATTGTTGATAAAATGTTTTTATTGTCATTCACGTAATTTATCAGTTGTTTTCACTTTGATTGTTTTGATTGTTGTGTTAATTGTCATGATTATCAATTTACATCATCAACAGATAATCAAAAAAGGGAAATAACAACAGCAACAATTGATTAGTTAATCAACCAAGTTGAGTGTTTAAAAAGGTGAATCAAATAATCAAAGGTGCTCATTAATCTTGAACAATTAACTGTCACTGTGATTGATTCAAATTAAACAAAGACAATTAAATGATTGTCTAACAATTAACTCTTTTGGTACCGGTGTTGATTTAACCGGTTAGCATGAATCAATGACCGATAAACCTAATCAACAATTAAGCTAAATTGTGGTAATCTCACAAATTATTTCAATCTATTTATAATCATCATCATCATCTTAATCTGAAACAATCAATAAAAAACTTAATTAACAATCAAAAGTCAAGATTAGTCAACCATAAAACTATTAATTGTTTAGTTGATTTGATTGCTTCAACTCAAAATTTGCAACAATCAAATTTAATCATGTAAATAATGATGATGGTGGTAATAATAATCAGGGTAAACACAATCGATGAAACAATTTAAAAAGTCAACACAATTTAATCACATAAATTAAATATCATCAGGAAGAATCAATTGTTTAAAAGACTCCATAGAGTGTAATTAAATTTAATTGTTCAAATGTAAATGTAATTGTTGTGTATCATTATTGTTATGGCAAAAAAAAACAGCAAAGTAAATTAAAGTTACATGTGAAAGAGATTGTAAGTTGATCAATTGCAATTAAATCAAATCCTTGAATTGCAAATTTAACTTAATTACTATAATATATCAACAATTAAAGTCCAAAGTAAATGATATCCAATTTTAACATTAAATGACCCGATTGTTGAATTGTAATATTTCAAGTAACTATTCAAATGTGTATATGGGTGAATGAAAAAAAGGTTAATCAGTATCATGGATATATAATTATGAGTAATGAGGAGGAAGAGGGTGAGGTTCATGATGCTATTGAATTGGTGAACAATAATTGAGGTAGAGGGTAAAAAAATCAACATGAACCCTGAACATGATGATGAACAGAAACCAAACCAATGTAATTTGTTTCCAAGTGTATCATTGCTTAGAGAAGCAAATTTAATGGACCAATAATTTTTATCATGATATCATGATGATTATTATTTTTTCAATGAAAAAAAAGAACTTTTTTCATTTCTCTCTCTCTCTCTTTCCCTCTTGATTTTTTCTCCTTGTCTCCCATCTCTCTGTATGCTTCTTCTCCTTTTCCAAATTCTGAATCTTCATGCTTTTCCCATGGAATTCAAAAGAATCTGAAGAAAAAGAGAAAAGTTTTTTTTTAAATATTAATAATACTTCACAAGGGAGTAGTAAAAAATAACTGTACAAATAATGTTCATGATAATATCTCATGAATCTCATGAATCAAATCAAAACTTTTCATTTTCTTTTCTTTCAAAAAATATTCTCGACCTAATCAAACGAAAGTAATTTTACCAAAGTTACCATATGATGAAATGAATTAGTTTGGATTCTCTCTCTCCTTCTGTTCATATTCATGATAATCATCATCATGAATTATTGTCAATGGAAATAGGAAGAGGGTGAAGATGAGGATAATGATGATAACAAGATTATTTTTCATTCGCTGTAAGTATTGGTAAGTGGTTTTGTGAATAGAGGAAGAGAGCAAAGAGAGAGAGAGAGAGAGAGAGAGAGAGAGAGAGAGAGCTTATTCCTAAAGCTTCAGGGTATTCAGCTGAATCTTCAGGAGGAAAAAGTGAAACAAAGAGGAAAAGGTAACCTTGAGGATAAAGAAACAAGATGAGAAATAAAGATGATCGAGAGAGAAAGGAAGAAGGTAATATGATGCATTAAATGTCTAATCATTTTGGATTAGCAAAAGGTAAGAGAGAAGAAGAAGATAAAATCAAGATGGTGGAACAAGTTTTCTACCCCGAGGGCATTAAATTGCAATGAGAATATTTTCCACTTGCAAGTAGAGAAAAAAAAAATTCTCTAAAAAAGAAAATTGTTGCAATTGTTTCTCTTTTTGCAAAATCAAATGATCATCAGAAAAAAATGCAATATATTTATCCCATGAGAGATACTTTGAAGTATCAGCAATCAATTGATTTCTGTTCCAATGCAATTTATTTAATTTGATTCACTTTACATGATTAACTTGATTTAGTTTGCAAATGAGAAACTACCTTTTCCCCCTCACTCATCCTTATAATTATCAACAGTTCTGTGTAATATTAGTTATCTATTGATGTTAATTAACAGTAAATATTATCATTTAATTGGCTGATAATCGTTATATTGGTAACATTGTTGATTTGTTTCATCATCTTCATCCTCATGATGGATATAAAAATATGCAAGATCATTCATCTGTATGAAAAGGATGAGGATGAAAATTATGTTACAGGTCATCACCATCATTATTATTATAATAATCATCATCATCATCTGTTTATCATCCTCTGAACCTCAGGCTCCGTGACAATCATCATCACCATCATAATCATCATAATCATCTCTAAATAGTTACAGAGAAAAAGGTTCATGCTTATCAACGGAAATAAAACTCAGTTTTTCTTGTCTTCCTTTTCCTCTTCCTACTGATCATCGTGCTCATCTTTCTCATGTTATCATTATCATCAACATCCAACATTTTATTTATGAAATGGAAACGAAATGATTATCACCTAAGGGCATTTATTATGTTACACTTTTATCCTCAACAACTGAATCTCAATCCAAAGAAACACATACATAAAATATCACAGGGTTTGAATGCTAATACATTATAAATGTATATTGAATGAACATGTTCAAGTTACATATATATACAGATTTATCATCATCATCATCATCTTCACCATCATCTTACTTATCCCATGAGTTGTAAATCCTGTGTATCATATATATGAATTGAAATATTTCTTGAAACTTTTATTATCATGTTTATATGATCAACCTGATTTGCCAATCATTTGATATGAAACTTTTCATTTCAAATAATATTCATCTTCATGGTTCAACGTTTTCAGGAGATTCAGTTATCATCATCATCGTCATCACTGATTTAACTTGTCATTGATAAAGTTAAAAAAAAGTTCTGAAACTGTCTTCATCATCACCATCATCTACCTCCCACCTACTCTTAGTTTGAACTAAAAGTGACAAAATATCATCATCATCATTGTTAATAGACTGTAATTGAATCAAGTTAATGTTGAGTTAACTTATTTTCAACTTGATGATATTATCATCATCATGAATACATTTCAAATCTAATCCATATTGTCACCATTTTGAAAATTAATATCCAGTAAATTAAATTGTTTCCTCCCATTTAATCACCATCACAATCAATAAATTGTCTCACTTTTTCATGAATGATAATAAATCTCAATTTGATTTCAATACTACACAAGGAAAAAAAGTTCATAAATTGTAAATTCAATGTTCAAATCTTATTATCATTATCATCATGTTGCATTGTAAATGACATGATGACCATTAAATGGACAATACCAATGGACAATAATGAAAAGATTCAATTGTTATCACCATTAAAAAATGAGAATCAAATTTAAATATGATTGATATTATATGGAAATGATTATATAAACATTTCCGATGTTAAACAATTAATTAACAACCCAAAAGTTAATTGTTTCACTAGATTTAATTTCCTATTGTTATCCTAATAGGGTGAGGGTTAATTGTTTACAATTTGTGTATTATATTGATATATGTTATTGATTAGATGAGGTAGAGAAACAAAAAATTAACAGAAAATTTGAATTCCGGTTTTAAATTATATTATTACAATTGAATACAATTAACAAGGTTTACAATCAATATTTTAATTGCTGATCCATCATGATGATGAGCCCAGATACATGATAACAGTAATAATAATAATAATAATGACGTTCAGCTTCCTGGTTGATGATCAAATTAAACGAAAAAAAAAATTATCAACAATTAAATTGATTGTTGATTAGCTCATAAGAGATGACAGAAAAATCGAGCAATAGAAATAAAGTTCAAGAGAGATAACTAAAGGAATCCAGAACAGAAAATTCAAAACTGAGAGAGAAAATTCTCTGAGAACATGGAATTTGGAAGAAAAAGAGAAAGAGAAAATCGAAACGTTCGAAATGTTGGAAATAAAAAACAAAAGAGAATCAAAATTCCGGTTCGATGGATAAAAACGAAAAGAAAAAAAATGTAACCGGTACTTTGGTTTTTTCGGTGTTCGCTAGATGGAACATGGAAATTTCCGAAATTATTGATATCAGTCAGTTTTAGCCAAGTAACTGACGAAAAATCATGGCGGTCGACTAAAGTCGACTGAACTAAATAAGAGTCGACTGAGTCAAAAACCGGAATTACAATTTGAGTTTGATGAAATTTTTCTATTCAATTAGCTAATAAATTAATAGATATTCGATTCATTTTGTCATCGGATTTTCAGCTTTTTTCGACTAATTTCGAGTCATCGATTTTTTCTCAGTCGATTTAATTTTTTTCTGACTTCGATTATTTTCTTCTCCTTTGAACTTTCTTTTTTACTTTAGCCTCTCTCATTCTCTTTTTCGTCTTCATCTTTCTCTCTTCAGATTATTTTCTCGTTCTTGAAGGTACAGAATACAAAAAGAAAAGACAACAACAACAACAACAACATTTTCTCCTAATTCTCAAATATATATAAATAAATTCCTTATTTGGTTAACAATGTTTAGTTTTATTTCTCATCTGGAACAGTTAACATCAACATCCTCATCATCATCATCAACATCAACAACAACCACAACCACCACATCAACGGTAAAACCATCAGAATCACCAAGATTATCATCAACACCTTCAACATAATAGTTAATGAGAAACCTTCATTTTCTATTAATTTTTACGTTCAACTGAACAACAAACAAACAAACAAAATTCTCTGGTTTTTTTTCTCTTCTCTTCTAATTTCTCTTCTTTTTACTTGCTTATAAAATCATCTTCACAAATTCATCTCATCATCATCATAATCACCATCACCCAGAAGCTTTTTTTACCTTCTCTCATCAACCAACAACAACAACATCTTATCTTGTCTCATTTTCTGCCTCATTTTTTTTTCCTTTAAGTGTCTACATCTTATTACTTTTTCTTTGATATTTATCAATAATCAATCAACAATATCTATCTAAATTGTATATATCCGTAAAAGATACTTTCTATTTTGTGAACATCGTTTTTTTCTTGTTGAATTTTAGAGAAAACAAATAGAAAGAAAAAGAATCTAAATATTATATTAATCTGGTGAACTAAATTAACTCTCTCTTAATCAACTTGTTTCATTAAAACAGAAACAACAACAACAACAACAACAGCAGATAAACATCACCGGTTTACCATCAACACCCAAGAGTGAGAGAGAGAGAAAATAAAAAAGCAAGTAAGAGATGGAAAGATAAAAAGGAGAAAAAGCTCAATCATCAACAACAACATAACCAGATTTTCCGCCATCACCAACATTTATCCTTCACTCTCTCTCTCTCAAGTCTTTAAATATAAAAAAAGCTTGACCTACAATCTTCTTCCTGTCATATTAGAATAATTTTTCCTTTCTTTCTGGTGCTTTCATCTTCATCTTCACCATCAGATTTGGAGTCTTATATCACCATCATCATCACCAGTCTCTTGACAACAGAGAGAGAAAAAGAAATAGAAAAAATTTCTTTTAATGTTATATATTTATACAAATATAAATATATAAATTTTCTTATAAGTAGAGATAATTTTTAATTCCAAGTAGAGAAAAGAGAGAGAAAACAAGGGAACCAGTAACGACGAAAAGTAAACCAGTTTTTTCTCTTCTTTTTCTCTCTCCCTCTCTCTCAGTTTCTCTCTCTCTCTCTTTTCTGGTGCAAACCATTAACACTTGATACCAAGAGAAACAACAACAACATTCAACTCAAACAGATCGTAACATCAAAACGTCAAAATCTTTACCTTTTCTACATAAAGAGTGTTTCTTTTAATTACTTTCCTTCCTCTCGCAACAAATTGTTTGCCTCATCATTTTAATTCGCAATCTTTCAAGTAAATTTAATCCAATCATCAATTTCATTCTCTCTCAGTGTTTATCTCAACAATTGATTCAACTTTTTTCTCTCGTCGTAGTTAGTGTTTACTTGTGTTAACGCCGCAAATTGATTGTACTTAATTATTGTTTTTTCTTCTCCTTGTTAACTGTCGACACTTTTGTTTCTTTTTTGTGATTCGTTGAAAAAAAGGTTGACTTTCAAAAGCTCAATATCATCTTCTTATTATCATTTGGAACTAGTGATCATTATCATCAATCGTTTAAAGAGAAAAACGAAACAAAGAGAAGAAAACGGTAAGTTTTTCTTCTCCCGAGAGAAGAACATGTTCTCTTTTCTCTTTCTTTTCCTCTTTCTCTCTTTTTCTCCTCTTTCTCTTCTTCACTGTCAAAATGAAAGAAAAAAGTGTAAACAAAGAAAATTCTTTACTGTTGGTTTTCTGTTATTTCACTTTTTCCTTTCTATTGCTTTTCTCTTCTCTCTTTTTCTCTCTCTCTCTCTCACTCACTAATTTATAACTTTTTTTTATTCTCTTCTCCCCTTCTCTCCTTCTCTCTCTCTCTCTCTCCTCCCCTTCCTCCTCCCACATTTTGACAAAACTGTTTACATCATGAAACTTGCAATTGCGGTAACATGAAACCTTCATTACCATGATAATCATGATCAACTCACTCACACATCAAACATCAAGTCCAATTTATTTGTATTTTAATGCCTTGTTATGTGTGTGACTACCGGTGAATAAAATCTCGGTGAAAAAACAACAACAGAAAATCAACAACCGATACCAGAAGTCAACTAATAATAAAGAGTAACAACAAAAAGGGAATCCTGTTGACGGAAGAGGAACTACATCAACAAGAAAGAAACAAGAATTGACAGAATCAAAAAGAATCAATCAAAGCAAAAAAAAGGAACCATTAGGAATCCAATTGGAAAAGTCGAATAAAAGAAAACAAAAAAAACTCAATTTAAATTTAAAAAATGTTCTTGTGATTATTCATTTGACGATCATCGTTCTCTCATCATCATCACTTAATCTCAATATTGATTATCATCATAATCCTCTGGAACTGTTTGTTTTGGGTGATCATTGATTAGTGAGGAAAATCAACCAAGAAAAAGATAACAAAGTAACTAATTGGAACCTTGGAATAAACAAAATGTCGCCGGTGACCATTGAATTACGAAAAGGACGAAAACGACG
The DNA here is from genome assembly GCF_014898815.1 of Panonychus citri. NCBI lineage: Eukaryota > Metazoa > Arthropoda > Arachnida > Trombidiformes > Tetranychidae > Panonychus > Panonychus citri. The sequence goes on along the minus strand of NW_026515505.1, from coordinate 198,162 downwards.
TCCAAGTAACAGTCTCGAAGATGGAGATGATCCAGTTATGGATGATTGTATGGCTGCCATGGTACTCATGAGTCTTTCATGTTCTCCTAAATCTACTTTCATTCCTGATAGAGGTAAGAAAAATTCCAAATTCTTTGAAAAAAGAGAAAAAAAAGCTCAATTCAATTTCTCAATTATTACAATACAAATTCACTAATGATAAACACCATTACGATTACTTGAGTTAATTACATTTTCTTTTTTAAATTGTTTCAGAAATTTTTTTCTTCTTTTCTCTCTCTCTCTATCTCTCTCCAACTCTCGACTATTGTTGTTTCAATGGTATAATAGTATAATGATAATGATAAAGTATCATTATTATTGATATTAATCGTGTGTTCAGTTGAAAAGTTTTGCAAATTAATATATAACATTAATCGACTTTTTTTTCTCTTTCTTGTGCTATCTCTCTTTCTTTTTACTCTTTCTTTTTTCTAACGTTACTTTTGTTTTTCTCTCTCTTTCCGACTCTCACTCACATGAAAGTTTTCTGTTCAGTTCAGTTAAGCTTTATTCAGTTCAGTTGATTTTTTCTTCTTCTATCTCCTTTTCTACATTCAACCGAATAACCGGAATTTTTACCTTACCTGTAATCAAAGTAACTACTTTTTTTCTTATTTAACAGTAACCTGAATTAAAAGCTAAACTAACAACCATTAACTGTGATAGCGAAGCGGCTCTTGAGAGAGAGAGAGAGAGATTTATATACATACAGAAAGCGAAATATATAAAGAGTGTTGCGAAAATTTAAGAATCGGCAATGGGGGTGAATAACTTTTTCCCTTTTCTGTTGATGCGATAACAATTGATTTTTAGTGGTCGCTTTTGATAGATTAACATTAGAAAAAGAAAGGGGGAGCCACTAATTTCCCTATTTTCGCCTAAATTTTCTCAACACCCTGTAAGTTGTACAAGCAGGTTACCTTCACATCTCAAGGATTTCATCAATTTCAAACATTTTTTGACCATTTTCAAATTGATAGAAGAAGAAGAAGAAAAAGTTTAGCATAAAATATTATAAGGATAAAAAGATAAAGATAAAAAATGAGGGAAAAGGCAAATTTTGAATGATAAAAGGGAGAGAGAGAGAGAGATTAAGTTAGTGCGATGGAACGAGATGAATAAAGAAAATGACATAAATGCAAAAAAAGAAGAAAAAAGTTAACGTAGTAACGTTTTGGAACTTTAAAAACGTTATAAGCGTTGATTGTGTGGGTAAACAAGGTCATTTTGCTAATCAACTTTCATTTTCATTTCTTGTTGAAGGTTGGCAAGAAAAGAGAGAAAGAGAAAGGAGATATGAAGGTCTTCTTACTTCCTCTCTCTCTTTCTCTCTCTCTCTCGCATTGTGTTTATGGGTGTGTGTTGTACCTCATTGTAATAACAAACATAATTAAGGATCAACCAGCCCTTAAACTGTTTCAATTCTTGCCTCAGGTCAGATTACAATGAAGCTGTTCTGTTCCTCATCTCAGGTTTGCAAACGAGAGAAAGACAGAGACAGATAGGGAAAGAGAGAGAGAGAGAGAGGTGGAGGGACAGAGAGACAGAAGAAAGAAAGAAAAAGAGAGATGAAAGTAAAGGGAAAGAGATGATAAAAAGGAAATAGTTATGAGTGATGTTGTTTTTGTTTTTTTCTCTTTTTATAATTTCTCTCTTCCTTTGGGAGTTTTCATCATCATCACCATAATCATCATCATCATTTTCTTTCTTTTCTCTCTTTCTGGTTTTCTTGATTACTTGTGAATGTAATTATGGATTTTTTTTCATTGTTTTCATTGGAAAAACACCATGGAAAAAAAGTCGCCTCTTATTATTTCTCTCTCTCTCTCTCTCTTTCTCTCCTTTTCTATTTCTCTTTTTTAATATAATCTTTTTCATGCACCTTGTTATTATCTAACTGCCCACCCTCTTTAATTCTCTCTCTTTGTGTCCACTATTCATTTAATTCTCTTCAATAATACTCTAATGGTCAAGAATATTTCTAATGATGGAAAAGTTTCTCCATGTAAAGAAAAATGATAGAAGAACAAAAATTGATCATCATCATCATGATTCTTAATACATTGTTTGACTTTTCATCTTTTACTTTTTTTCTTCTTCATCTCTTTGCTATTCCGTTTGCTTTGGTAATCATCCAAATCCTAAAAATCAATGATCACATCAATGATTGTATCATCTTTCATCAGATATGTTTATTATATGCACTCATGAAAAGTGCATATAACTAATTACATTACTCAAATGCATGGTTGATATAATAATGAGCTTAATAATTGATATTGCATTACAAATTGTATGTGTGTGTGAGTGAGTTTATGTTTGTATTTGCATCGCTTTTTGCTTACAATTTCAATTATTGCTTATTTGCTACTAATTGCGTAATCTAACTAAACCTCTTTCTCTCCATCATTGCATTTAGTGATTAATTTGTAAATTTAGCAATTTAAATCGGTTCTGTACGGTTAAAATGATAATCAATGCAATTTGATGTCTGTATTTAAGCTCAACTATTAATTAATTGATTAATTATAATTGTTACAAGTAATTATCATGTTGCTGTTTATTGTTATTGATATTTTTGTTTCTCTCTCTCTCTCTCTCTCTCTCTCTCTCTCTCTCTCTCTCTCTCTGCTTTCTTTTCTCTTTCATATTTCGACTTTGAAATGAAAATTTGATTTTATTATTTTTGTTTTTTTCTCTTTATCAGGAATTTACTCAGTCTCGGTGAAAAGCATCGATTCTGGTGTCGAGTTTGGATCTGCTGCCAGCCGATCAAATACACCGTCACCACCGACGATTAACGAAGAGCGATCCACTGCCGCTTCGCCAATTGCCATCGAGATTAACAATAACCATGTTGAAACTATTAAAGGAAATATAAATAATAATGATTCGAATGTTAATAATAATCAAATTAATGGATTAACTATTATTCATAAGGATGAAGGAATCGATATGGATGAAACAATTGATTTTATTATTGATGATCCAATACAAACAATTGCTGAGGTAAGATGACTGAAAGAAGGATGAAGATGAACAGGAAGAAGAAGATGTTAATGATGATTTAGACAGAGAAGATATTTCTTTCTCTCTCTCTCTCACTTGTTCTTTGTCTATTCTGTTAGAATCAATCAGACTTTTATTTGATTTCTACCAACAATCAACTTTTATCTTCTTCTTTAGTTTCTTATTAGTATTTTGTTATATTTATTTCGTATTCAATTATATTGATGTAGTATTCATTTACCATGCCAAGTATCATGATCTAAATATGAATTTTTATCATATTGTATTTCACAAATGTATCATCATGATGATCAGCATGACGATGATAATGTTTATAAATGTATTAATTTAATCTATTAAGCTCATTGTCTTAGATTTATTTTTACTTTTTTCCCAATGGGATTAGTTGTAACTTCTCATCTAATTGCTCATCATAATCATTAATTAGAGGAATTAATTGTAATTAGAATTAGAAAGTTTATACTTATCGTGCATTCTTTTGCTTTAATCTAATTAGAAGGCTCGAAGAATTGTGTTCAAATGTACATGGCGTGGATGTGGCCTTCGATGTGATCTTGTCGAATCAATCGAAAAACATATTAGAACTGTCCATCTTGGGTAAGTTTAACGATCTTTTTGCCGAAAATTTAATTTTCGATTAAATCATTGTCGATGATAATGATCATGTTCCAAGTAATTAACTAATTAATTAATAATTTTCTCTCTCCCTCTCTTCCTTATGATTTTTTAGACGAAGTGAAAACGCCAGTGAAGAGGAAAATGATCATGAGGAGGAATTTTATTACGCCGAAATTGAAGAGGAAATGGAAATCGATGACAATATTAGCTGTAAAGATAGTTCATCTTCTAATGATAGTAGCCTGGGGCCATTGTCTCCAGTCTCGAGTTCATCAGAGTCACCTCACAGTACAAATTACAATTTAAGTCCGACACTCAGTTCGGCCTCCTCCCTCCTTTTCTTTGCTCCCTCACCCACTTGGAGTCATCTTGATATGGCACGACCTCCACACGAGGATCCTGAATATCAAGCGCAACAAAAACAATTACAATTACAGTTACAATTGCAACAACAACAACAACAGCAACAAATTCAAATACAAAACCAACAAGTGCAAAACTTTAACCATCAACAACAACTTAAACCATCATCATCTGTGACGCAAACTTTTATCAGTGCCCAATTTAAACCGGAACCGGAAAGGAAGACAGTGATATCAAGCCCGATCAACATTCCCGGTATATCGGTTGCCCATCGTTGGTCAACAAAAGTTATTGACTCATCATCAGCATCTTCATCAAATGCTAGTTGCAATTCTAGCTACTCTTTTTCAAATTCACATCATCACCACCATCATCATCTCAATCAACACATTCATAATAACCATCACCATAACCAATCTCAAGCATCTTTTATCACCTCAAGTTCAAGTCCAGTGAACTTTTTCTCGCCAAAAGCTCCTTCCAAAGTTATGCGATTGAGTAGTAACACTTCAAGCCCAATAAACATCAAGTCATCGGGAAATAACACCAACCCAACATTAACCGGAACCATAACAATTAGCGGTACCAATAAGACAAACAGTAACACCGTTACTAGTATCATCTCATCAAGTAACAACAACCCAACCCTGAGTACAAATACAACTACCAATGCCAATAACAACGCTTCTAGTAACCAATGGACAAGCTTATTACAATCAAGTTCAACCTCATTATCGGCCTCATCATTATCTTCATCCACTTCATCTCCATCAACCACAGGGATTGCAACGACCCTCCTTAAGGGGTCAAGCATATCGCCGACCCGTCGAACCCGAACCGAGACTCGAAAGTGTCGAAAAGTTTATGGTATGGACAATCGAGACTCTTGGTGTACTCAATGCAAGTGGAAAAAGGCTTGCACTCGATTCGTTGATTAATCTTATTGTGCATCGGCCAAACAAATAAAAAGAAAAACAAAAGAAAATCAACTAAAGGTGAAAAAAAGGAAGTGACCATTAGCATCTTGATGACCATCCCCTTCTTTATCTCTCATACACACACACACTCTCTCTCTCTCTCTCTCTCTCTCTCTCTCTCTCTCTCTCTCTCTCTCTCTCTCTCTATCTTCCTGTCACATTTTGCCTTTTCCGAACTATTAATATTATTCCCAATTCTTTCTCTTTGTCTTCTCTCTCTCGCTCTCCCTCACTCTCCAGTTAAATACAACAAACAACAAGCACCATTATCATCACCACAATTTAATTACATCACAGAAAAAAAGAGATTTTCTCACCTTTCTTTTGTCTTCTCCTTTCTCTCCCTCTCTTTTGTTTTTATATCATCATCATTTCTCTTTCTTTTAACTTTTATCTTCTTTCGTTTTTCTGTTCACCCAACAAACTCAATAGATTTTTTCATTATATATTATATTATACATTCAGTTATTTTTTTGTCTCTCAACGTTTTTAGTTATCATCTCGTTTTCGAAAACTTTTTTTTCAAACAAAAATATAAACAAACCAAACACTCAAATTGCTCATACATTTATTTACATTTTCTCCCATCGTAGTAGTTATCAGAAACATCGCTTCAAAAAAGTCTCAATTCTAACCTTTACTTTGATTTCTACCTCATTCGAAAGCCAAAATATTGATTCAATGATAATGACGGTGGATGAAAATGGCGAGATTGGGAAAAGTTAATAAAAAGAAATTGTAAATTTAAATTGTGCGTATAAAATGGATTCAAATAAAAGAAATTGTTATGTATTAATAATAAAAACAATAACAAAAAGATGAGAATGATGAAGATGATGTGGAAGACAATGAAAAGGAATCATATCTAGGATATTGTGATTAGTTATTGATTCCAAAGGAAATGATTCTGACTCTGAAAGCGAAGCTAAATTGGCTGAATTTCGTTGCATCTTTTTTCATGACGATCCATTGAAAGTGACCATTAGCTCAATACTAGGTAGCGAAAATCAATCGTTGATTGGTCATTCTTTTAATGTCCAACATGTCGGTGGATGAAAACTTCACTGTTTTGCTTATTCTTTTCCATCTTCTCATTCATCTCTTTTTTCCGTCATGTTTGAGAATTCATGATAACTCATGATAATGATCAGTTGCCCTTCAATCAAATTACATTGAAAATTGATCAATGGATTAGTTTACAAATGATTATTAGAATCAATTTTATCTTCATTTATGATTGATTGATTTTCTATTGAGTGTCAAGTCTATTAAACCAAAGAGTAAGGAGACTTTCCTAGTCATTGATTACCTTCACCTCTTCCCAATGAGCAAATTCAATTTCAATCATCACAATGATGGTTGATTATGATAATATTCATGAGATTATATTCTTAATCATAATGGTGACAGAAAAAAAGTGCAACCTCCTTCTCTCAAATTGACTAATTACTTTCGATCCCTGGTTATCCATTCATTAACAAACTGACCAATAAAAAGAGATAATTATCCTTGAATGAGTAATGAAGAAACTAGGAATTTCCATTCCAATCGAATTTCTCAGAATCGAGATCTTCTTTCATCTTATTATCAACACTATTGATGAGCTAAGAGAATATGAAGAAAAGAGGAAAGAAATAAAATGAATCGAATTCGAAAACAAAAAAAAAGGAATGAAAATGATGATGGTAGTGATGATGAGGAAAAGGAAGATAAAAGAAGATGGAAGAAGATACAGTCATTTGAGTCTCTATGTTCTGATAGTAACGAGACCCAAAGGACATTAGGTAGAAGAAAAAAAGGAATAAGTTTTTTTTTCGAAAACAAATGTAATACAAACGGAAGGAAGAAAAAAAGAATCGAAATAAGAAAAAGAAGAAGAAGAAGATGATGATGATGATGGTGATGATGAGGATGGAATAAGATGAAGATTGAAACTGGAAACAAAATGATCACATAAAACCGAATCTATCAATATGTTATCTCCATGAAAGAAGAAGAAGATGAAGATGAAAATCTGAGAGAAAAAAGAAAATGGTAATGATCATGGAAGAAGAAGAGAGAATAGTAAATGTTTCAATATATTCTCTTCTTTTTCTCTATCATATGTTTATCATTATATTGAATCTTTATCAATATTTTCTTCCATCGTGATGATGACCATCATATTATCTTCTTCGTTCATCTTTTAGTCTTGTTCCAAATTGGTCCACAAGATATTCTATTATTTGTTATTATTCTTTTCATTGCATTCGAATGCAATTTGTGCTATTTTTTATTCCTTGTTCTCAGTAATTCTTAGCATTTTCTGTCATTTTCTTATCATCTCATTCGATAGCAACAAGAAACAAAATAGCCACAGAGAACCTGTAGCCTGTGAACATATCAAATAGCTTCTGGAATATTCAACAAAGACAGATAGATACATTTATAAGAATGAAAATCGAATAGAAGAAAAAAAAATTCTTTCCTATCATCGCTTCTAATGATTGTCGTTAGCATCACATTCACCTTGTCTTCGCCATCCTAAAGAAGCAATAATACTCTCATCACCATTCTTGTTCTTTTTATTTCTCATCATCATCATTTGTCTTCTCCAATCCAAAAGAGAAACATTAATTTCTCAGCTTGTTTCAAACACTTTACTCTGAATCCCCTGAAATTGTTGATTGGCAACAGCTACAGAAAATGACCACTTCCGTAAAAAGAAAATTGCTTTTTATATGATTATCTTTTCATCTTCATCCTACAAAACTGATCATCATCATTCAGCTTCATTTGGTAACACAAAGCAAAAAGAATCACAATTATCATCATCATCATCATTGAATATCCAACGTAAATGATGCATCTCTTTTATCTTCATCTTCATCTCCATTTTCAATTGAAAGAAGAAGAAAAAAAATAGCAAGAGAGAAACACATGATTCAGTTTGATTCATTTTCTCTCCAATAAAATCAATCTGAACATTCATGAATCTTTACTCAGTTTTCCACCATTTCCAACATCATCTTCATCATTTTTGTTTCCTCTCTATTTTCAAGATTATATTTATTTTTTTTCTTCTTCAGCTTCTCACTTTCGTTCTCAACTCAAACCATAATACTCCCACTTAGACCATTCCCACCCTCTCAATGAAACAACTAAAATGATCACCTTATCATCCTCATCCTCATCCTCATCATCTACAACCAAATAACAATAAAAAAGTATAACAATGTTATACCTTTTTTTATCTTCTTACAATTTTCATCCTTCATTTTTCATCACAATTTCATCTTCCATCTTCCTTGTTACCAAAAGCTTAGGATCGTTTCCTACTTTTTTTTATTATCATTTTGATGCCTCGAAACAGTAACAATGTATATACGATCATCATCATCATCATCATTTGTAATGAGATGATATGTAATATTGAAAGATGATGGAAACAGACAGAGATACAGAAAATGAAATTGCATTTGCAACCATTATTATTACGGAAGTCAAATAACATATTACAACACAATTTCCAATGTTAATAATGCTAATACTTTTACTCCCACTAATCCATCTTAATCTTTGATATATCATCATCATCATCATGATAGCAAGTAAAAGAAAGGCAAACAAGAAACAGCAAAATTGTGAGACATTTTGTTGTTTTCAATTTTCGCTCTGCTGTTACCAATGTGTCTTCCAATGAGTCTGATTAATATTATCAATAAGACCATAATAATATATGCATATGTTGAAATGGGAACGATTCTTGTAATACCAATAAAATATCAGTATTTGAATGTTCAATTATATAGCAAAAATATGAAGCATAAAAGGAAAATATTATCAACAAGGAAATGGAAGTAGTAACAAAGTAACGGTAAATAAGCTCTTTTCGCAATCCAATTGAATTATCATATTAATATGATTATTTTTCAGCTCTTTTTTTTTGTTCACCACTAGAACTATCAAACTAAACTATGAATTAATTTACTTTTCTCTTTTTACTTTCTTCTTTGGCCTATTATTGTCGCTTTACTGATTTTCCTTTTCACCTGGAGAGAGATGGAAAAGAGAGTGAGAGAAACTTTTACTTTGAAGAATTGGGGAAAAAAAGATAACAAAAAAAAAGTTCTGTTCATAACCATGATCATGGTGGGTAAACTTCAAGCTCTCGGTGAACAACAGGAATACACTCAAGCAAATCAATGGCAATTTAATATGTAGTAGTAATTGTTGTTGTTGTTGCTACACCAGCAAAAGAAGCAATCAGAAAAAAACTGCAATAGCAACAAGAACCGCTAAGTAGGAAGACGAAAAAAGCAACAGACCTTGGGTGAAAATCGTAACTTCCTTATAACCCATTTAGATAAGGGTAATTCAAGGTTTTCCACCAAAAAAAGTTCTGAAAAAAGTTCTTACGCTAATATAATATATTGAATTTTAATGTTCAATCGTTGTGTGTGTGTGTAAGCTTATAACATGCTGTTGATTTTTTCTTCTTGTTGTTTCTCATCCTTTTCCCTTTATCTTTTTACTGATGTAACCTTGACGATCCTGGGAGATGATTATGATGATGATGATTAAAGGGAGAGATATTCTAACTGAAAACTGAGTAAATTTTGAAGATAATGATGATGAAGATGATGATGAGCAACAACTTACCCCGCATTAAGTATTAACTGGTTTTAACCTTGGTAAATCTAGATTGATTAGTAATAAGATTTTCTCATCCATGTTGTTTGGTGTAAGTTTTTTTCATGATTATCAACAAAACGGTAAAAAAAAAGATTCAGAATTGAGAAATGAAGAGGTTTATGAAGACAAAATGGAAAAGTGTACAGATAATATTGTGATACCGGTGATAATAGTGAGATGATGAGTGAAGTTGTGTAGTAAAAGGAAGACAAATGAATAACCATGTAACCACAAAATGTGCAACAATCAATTTCCTCCCCACCATTAATTCATGTAGTATATATAATATCCACCCTGCTGATTCCATGAGTAAAGTCACTCACTAATCTATCTAATCATCATTATGTAACAACAGAAATCATTATTGAATCATTATTTACCTGAGCAACAGAACAACAGCAAAGTTAATGATAATTATCGTTGATTGTGAAAAATGAGATAACTTTTTTTTTCTATTTTTTTCTGCTTCTTCTCTTTACTCCCAAATTTATTTTATCATCATCTTCCATTCTCTTTCTCTTCCTTTTCCTTTCACTATCTCCTCACATATATTTAACTGAATCACCATGTTATCTTGAACGAAAAAGAAAAAAAAATATCTTCATATTTACTTTATGAAATCATGATGATAATCATGTCAAGATGGATAATGATAAGAGTTGAAAAATTGGCGATTACCTGAGTTTCATTTACCTTTAGTAATAGTAAGTGATGTTCACATCGTAATTATATTATTTTGTATTACAATTTACTTACATAAATATGATGGGGAAAAAGACATTGCAACAGTTTCATTGTTAGTTAATAACTTGCATTAGATTATCTGAAAATTACTCTAAGTAGAAAATGAGAGAGAAGCAAAAAAGTTGAGTAGAATTTTTTTCTCCATCTTCTTCTTCATCTTTACCCTGAATCTCTCTCTCTCTCTCGCTTTTTTCATTTAGCTTCTGAATCTTTGGAAAGGGAGCAAAAATATATATAATAATACTACAAGTTAACGTGATAAACGTGATGTAATTTTGTATTATTATTTATCACTTGTAATCATAATGTAACTGTAATAATGATGATAATGTCTTCATCCACTGGTTAACAGGATTGAACAGAACTTTTTTTCCTTTCCTTCTGAATCATCATCGTCATCATTTGGTTTATCATCAGCATCATGATTTAGCTTTGATTGTCTCTCTCCTTTTATATGCATAAATGTGACAAATCAAATTCAATTATGATTATTATCATTACCAGAACCAAATGAATCAAATCTAATTGCAATCTGATTACAATCAATTTTCAATAATGTATTAATGATAAAGATGCTGATGATTATCATCATCATCATCATCACCGCTCTTGTTGAGAGATTGGAGAAATAAATCAACAGAAAAAAAAACTTTTTCTTTTGTGTTCACCTTGAGTTTTTCTTTTCTACTTCTTTTGTTGATTTAGAAAACAGAAAATTACCTGAAAATCCAGGAAGATTGAAACTAAATGAAGAATAAGATAAAAAAAAAGAAATTTTCACTTTCCATGATAATGATGAAGAAATAATTTCTCATCAGTTGACGATGATAATGATAATAAATTGAATTTCTCTTCACCCACTCATTCGGGTGTGTCAAGTTTGATTTATTCACTCTTCCGTATTTGATTAACAACAACAAAAACAACAACAACCAAACAATCATTATAATGATCAACATGAGATAGTAGCATGAATTTGTTGATATTCAAATTCATGTTGGCTCAAGGTTAACTTGAATCTTTTTTTACTTCATCCTTGTGATAATAGGAATCAAATAAAACAATTTAAATCTCAAGATTTTTGCTTAAACGTTTTTTTCCCTCTATAATTTAGATTCTTGAAACTGAACAAAATTATCATCATCATCAACAACAAGCTCACCTGATAGCGATAATGATGAAGATGATGATGAGCATCATCACCTCTTGTTTATCTTTGCTGTTGTTTTGTTTACGATTTTGTTTTTTATTTCTTATTTTATTTCTTGTTTTTCTTTTTCCACTTGATAATCTTTCACCAGTGTAACTTAATATTCAATTTTACTCAATCTCAATCAATCAAATTTCATGATCACTTCATTGTACCATTTAAATTTCCCTCCTTCATGGGAACAAGAGTGAAACTTTCACTTTCGAACTTGTAAATTGAGAAAATAATAACATCGAAAATGGTTCTAAAGAAAAGTTTTCTTCCGTCATTTTCGATTCATTATGAGTTGTAATCATCGCACCAAAATTTTACACTGATAATTATGAAACTCATCAAATTCTAGTAGTAACATTTATCATTGTCTCACTTATCTGATAATTACCCTGAAAAAAAACTAGTTCAATAGAATTGTTGAAAAGAATATCTTAAGGAAAAAAAGTTCAATCAACATTAAATTGTAACAAATATTGTATTAGATTTACAATGTATCATGAAATCTAATCAAATTCAACAATAAGATCAATGAATAAATTCAATTGAAAGTCAATAAGATGAGAAAGATAAGCAGCAAGAAAAAAAAAGAAACGAAAGTAAATCAACTCAGGTGAATGAGAATAAATTTCAATTTAATCTGATTCCATTTTCCATAAACAGAACTTTTTTTATTTCTATTCAATGATAAACCTTCAAATATTTAAATTGTTAATCATCTGTTAATTACCTTAAATTATCATTTGTTACAATTAGAAAGAGAAAGAAAGAGAGAGAGGGAGAAATCAACAAGTAAATCGTGAAATTCATCATGAAAGTTGATTAGTTGAACTGAATGGAAATGTTAATTTTTCTTTCTCTCATTCTTGCTCATCTCTCCGACTATTACAATTGATACATAACAATGCTGATACTTAATTTTTAATCATAATGATCATAATTAAGGTGCGATAATTGCGTTAAAAAATTGAGACAAAAAATTCGTGAGTTAATTACAATTAAATTACTTTTGGGTTACATTTTTAATGGACTCTCACGTTAAACTGACCAAACCCTAATCAAGTTGTCAACTAATCGTTTAATTTAGATCGTGAATCTTTTTTTTCCATTCAGCTTATCATTATGTTGACCATTCACATTACCGGTTACCTTGTATGTATCCAACCTTTTTTGATACACGAAAAAAAGTAACAATAATTACTCATAATTTGTATTTATAATTATACAGTAAATATTATCATTAATTGTTATTACCTTAGCTTTTTTGCAAATATTATTACGTTAAATTGTTACAGGTAAGATTTTAATTGTTGGAGTAATTTGTTAACGAGAGAGAGAGAGAGAGAGAGAGAGAGAGAGAGAGAGAGAGAGAGAGAGAAAATATTAATGCTGAACCTTGTAATATGTTTGAAATCGTTCAAGTTGCAATTTTCAGTTCAAGTTGATGATTCTGAATTCATGGTGATAAAAAAATGTAGATACAACTCATCAAGTGCTCATCATCAAGCCATCAACTTCATGAGATCATCATCATCAACTTATTGATTAATTAACTTGAAACAATTACATGTATGAATTTTTAGGAATTTGAAATCAACAGCAAAAAAAGTATTTGAAAGTTATAGTTAATCGCAATCAATTGCAATTTATTTTACTGATCCGACGAAATGTAGGTCATTCTTTTTTGCTACTCTTTTCAGAGACATTTCAACATTTCTGAATTACCATGAAGTTACCATGTATGTAGGACAAAACTAAGCTTCTTTTTTGCAGCCTGAACTGAGCAAATGATTTATCCAGAATTTCCAATGACAGAAGTGGGTGAAGCTCAATAATGAATCGAATGTTGTTAATTCAAATTCCTGAGTATTTTTTTCTTCATCTCCTTCATTTCCATCAACTTTGCATGTAGTAAGGCCCTGAAAATCAGGCAAGAGAGAGAGAGTGAGAGAGAGAGAGAGAAAGTGAGGCCCATGAATGAATTTAGATTCATATCGATTGATTGATTGACTTTAAGTGTTTGCAATTAATAAACTGTAACAATACGTGTTGTAGCATTTAATTTTGGTTCAATCATCATGAACTTTTTTCTCCTTCTCAATCGAATTGAATTTCATGAGAAATTTAAAAACAAATCCATGAATTAATTGGATACTAATTTTAACTTTTCTTTGTTTCTTTTTTAACTTTTGTAAATTTCACACAATCATCTGATTGATTAACTTTAAAAACTAATTAGTAACTAAATCTGAACATTTTATTCAAAGCAAATTCATGATACATGATATATTTATGTGATTGAGGTTTTTTATATTTAGGTACATTTGAAATCATTTGAAAGTTTAAATTAAATGAAAAACAACTAAAGTTTCACAGTTAGAGTTTAATTCATCTAGATAATCTGTCTGTCTGAATTTTGTACAAATTGAAAAGTTTTTAATTAAACTCATGATAACTGATCACAGGGTGAGTTTAACTGTTCAACTCAATTCAACATCTCTCTAATAAACTTGTGAACATTGAAACAACTCAGCATGTGTACATTTCTACTAGATACAAGAAGATAGTTATCATGATGACGATGAAGATGATACAAAGTAAAAAGTTTAGTTTTCATTTCCAAATTCAGGGTAATATCAATGAACTCGAAATGTTTGCCCAGAATTTTCGTTTTCGTTTCGCCCAATCTCAATAAACTTACAAATACCCGAAGAAAAATGTTGATAGTCCGTCATCATGATAGATTCAGAAGCTTATATCTTATCTTAATTGGATTAGTAATATGAAATACTACTCAGTTGGGGTTTGAATCTACTGATAGTTGTGAATTTATTTCTAAAGGCTGAAAAGTTTTTAATCTAAAGATTATAAAGGGAAGGAAAAAAGTAACTAAAATTAAATGAATCAGAGAGAAGCAAAAAAGCTCTAAGGAAACATCATGAAGATCATCATTATTATTAACATCATCATCATTTGAATATATTGGAAGTGAAGATAAAGTGCTCAGTCTCTTTTCTCGAGAGAGAAAAAAGAACAGAAACGAAAATTTCGTTGAGCTGAATAAGAAAAGAACTTTTTTTTCCAAAGAATTTTCCTCCTCTCTTAATTATGCTGCAATGAGTTCTAACCTTTGGAGAAAGAAAAAGGGGAAAGATTAAAAATAAATTTTCAAAGAAAAACGATAAGAAAGATGAATCAAGATTTTGTAACATGAGGCTTATTCAGAATTTGAATGAAGCTGCTTGCAGGGTAAAGGAAAAGGTGGATAAGGTGGGGTGAAGGTTGAAGAAGAAGATGTGTAACGTTGATGAAATGAGGATGGAGATGATAATATTATATGGAGTGTAAACAGGTTCCTCATCAATTTTGGATATTTTGTTTTTCTCTTTACTTTTTTCTTTCTCTCAATCTTTTCCTCTCATGTTTTAGGTATAAACTCAGAAAGAGAAGAAGAAGAAAAAAGTTCACACTGAATATATATGCACATGGAGCTTTATTCTTCTTCCTCATAAATGTGTGACCTTTTACTTCCTTGTAAAGTTTGAGAGAGAGAGAGAGAGAGAGAGATGCTCGGAGTGGAAAAGTAAAGAGAAGATGAAAAAGTTTTAGTTGCGTAAGAGAAAAAAGTTCCAACTCTTTTTTCATCTTCATCTCTTATTTTTTTTCTCTAGGAAACTCACATAATCACAATAAGAATATAAAAGTTAAAAGTGATAGAGATAAAAGATGAAGAAGAAAAGTACAGAATGGAAAGAAAAAAGTTTTCGAACTCAATTTTTTTCCTTTTCTTTTTATTTCACTCTTTTAGATAAAAAGGTAAGTTGATTGTAACATCGAAACTAAAAAATAAAGATGCTACTTGAATACAGAAAAGGATGAAGATAAAATATTATGGAAGAAAAATTTACCTAAACATTTTATTCTCATCAAATATTATATTTTAATATTATATAATAAAATATCATATTTGAAGATAATCAATTGATGGAAAGAGGGGAGGTTGAAGAAAAGTTCTGAAATAAATACCTGGAAGCCAGTGAATACCTCAAATATGATAATATAAACACTCAGGTAGCAAAAAATAGGAAAACAAACTGTTTACTCAAATATCATGAAACAAACTCAATTACAAGATAATCTGAATCGCTCTTGGTATCGAAACTCAAAGTAATCTGAACATTTTCCAACCCTGATCAATTTAACGATTGTCCATGTAAACAAATTGTCTTTCAATATTCGAACTTTTTCAAATAAAATTTAAATGAATCTTTTTTTTTGTCATACCAGTGTTTCCATGAAGGTTTCATCTGATGATGAACTTTTTTCTCCTCAAGTTTTAAAATGATTGCAGTTCAATTCACCAGATACTTGAAATCATGATAATACTGTCATTGAATTTCAACTGAACATTTTTTTCTTCTCCATCCTCTTCTCTATTTCTACATACAGCAACATAGAAGAGAAAAAAAAACTTTAGCAAAAGTTTAGAAAAAAAAACAAATTCTGAAAGAAACTGAATACATGCTGATGGTATTAAAATGGAAAAAAAATAATATCATCAATTCCAAGAATTTAGAGTCAAATTTGTTTTCTCATCAAGCTATTCTCTAAAACTCCTCCAACATTTTGCTTTTTTAATTTCATCTTTCGAATCTGTTAGAACTCGAAAAGTTAATTATACAGGTAACATTATATTTCCATTTCTTAATACCAGTACATTTGAACTCATCAACAAATGAATGAAAAGGTAACATCCAATTACCATGAATTTAAATTGCTTGATAAATTATCATCATTATCATCATGGTAACTATTAAAGTGAACAATTTATTGAAAATTAAATGACTAAATTGTGACGTTTTTGTTGATCATTAATTTTTTTTGCTCTACTGACAATGGTTACAATCAGCACGCAATCAGTTAATTTTAAGGTGAATGATCATCAACAACGAACCTCCTGACAAATTGATTGAATAGATCACTTGAAATGATGGAAATCTGTAAAGAGAATATTCAAAAGAAATAAAATAAAAAAACTCTAACTAGTGAGCTCATAAATTCGTTGGACCCTTAAATTCCAGGTATTAGTTGGAAGAAACGATTTTTTCGTATTCATTAAGAACTTTAGAATAAAATTAAATGCAAAAGAAAAAATTCTCGATCGGTTATTTTCATCTATAAAATTCAATCAATTAGCAAAGACTATCAGTGGTTATTTCGATTGGAAAGAAAAGTTTCAAAGAGACCAATAAGGTTCTAATTGAAGTTCCAGAACATTTCATTTCTCTTAGCTAATGAAACTCGATTGCATGACAGTTTATCAGAACTACAATGAATAGTGAATAATGTAATAGGCTCAGTATATTATGTAATGTTAGCAGAATCAAAAGAGTCTTCATTTTTTTAAGACAGTTTCTCTTTATTTTCCACCTATTTCACACTTTTCCATCTTTAGACTCTGAAAATTTCGTTTGAAATTTATCACATCTTCATCTTCTTTCCTTATAATCTTCTAAGTTTTACTTTCATCATCATTACCTTCCCCATGTTACCAAAAATTCTTGCACAACAAATCCCCGATCCATTACCAGTGTTTGGTAAGACTAATACACTTGAGATTATCGATAAAAAATAGCGAATTGAAACGAATAAGGAAGAGAAAAGAGTGAAAAATTCAGGGAGAGAGAAAAAGTAAACAGAGAACTGACTAAAAGATAAAAGGGAAAAGGGGAAGAAGAACTTCTTTTTAAAATCAACAATCATTGTACTTTATAAGTACCATGAGCATTTCCGAGTATGAGTTTTCCCGAGTTCTACAGAGATGAAGATGGGATGGCTCTGAGTTACTGATCCTGTTACTTATTCTTCTGATTTTTTATCTGCTGGAATTGAAATCATCTTCATTACATGCACAAGAGAGAAAAAGAGAGAGAGAGAATAACTCTTTCTCTCCAATCCCTCATCAAACAGCTCTTTTTGTCTTTCCTCTCCCCAAGTCAGTCCCTGTAAGTAGTAAGATGTGTCTATTGCCTGTTATGGGAGGAGCCTAAAGTTGTTAGGGGTGGGGAATACAAGTATCAGTGAATACCAGTTCTAGAATGAGACAACACATGCGCAAAGTAAGTATGAGTATGCGCGTGTATAGAGAGAGCGAGACTTGAATATAAATACCAAATGTTTGTATTGTTGACCGTCACTTTCATTTCAAACTCGAAAGATTCAACATCTCAAGTATCTTTTTTCCCTCTCTTGATAAAATCAAATATGCTTAACGCAAGTAACAATTTAGATACTTATGCTTCTGAGCAAGCTCGATACGAAAGCTTTTTCAGATCAACATGGGGAACGGAGATTTCATATCGAACAGAACTAGCGCGTGATGGTTTTTACTATACAGGAATATCCCGTCAAGTTAAATGTTTTTTCTGTGGATATATCTACCACGCCTCCTTCTTACAAGATCTACACTGGATTGAACATTGTCTTCATTCATCAGATTGTCCTTTCATACAAGGTCTACCCTGTGGTAACATACCAAGAGCTGTATCAACTGTTGTTCTACAAGAAAATACTCCACTAACGGTCATGGTCAACTATGATAGCCAGGAATCAAGGGTAGTTCAGAATGACCATACTGTTCAATCCGAAGACAACGTTGCAGAAAATCGAGTTATAGTAATAAACCAAATTGAAGGAGAAGATGTAGTTGATGACTACCCAAGGACAGAGAATAATGATCTGACAGCTGAAATATCTAATATGGTTTCAGAAAATGAAAACTCTAACGATCTTCCAGTAATTGAAAGAACCAACCGTCGATTTCCTAGAGTATCTAGACGTACAACAAGAAATAGGTTAATAACATTTTCAGAATCATCTAATCGAAGACGTTATTTTCAACCAGTGAACCTACAGTTCAGATCATTGCACGCGCGACTTGAAAGTTTCTCAAACTGGCCCATTCATGATACGATTTCATCGGAAGAACTTGCTGAGGCTGGATTCTTTTATACCAGAATATATGATCATACTAGGTGTTTCAATTGCAATGGGACTATATCAAACTGGGAGAGAGGAGATAATGCATGGGCAGTCCACGCATATTACTTCCCTAGATGCTCTTATCTATATTTGAAGCGGGGACAGATGTTTGTAGATAATATTAATTCTCCAAAAGATACAGCTTCCCCTTTAACAGAAGTCCCACAAGCATCGGATGATAAGGATAGATACACTTGCAAAATATGCCTCGATAAAGAAATAGGCACAGTGTTCGCCCCATGTGATCTCCTGCACTGATTGTGCATCGCAAATTGACGCTTGTCCAGTTTGTAAATCGACAATCACGCATATATGTCGATTAAAATATATTAATTAAATAAAAACTTATTTTTTCATTTTAAAAATTATATTATCATTTTTATTAATAAATTAACTTCATCAAAAGAATTCAATATGTCTACAAAGTTTGTAAATCCTGTGAAAATGAGTTTTCCTGTATGAAAAACTGATATTTTAGCTTTACCAATAACATAGTAAGCAGCTGGGTATATCTCAGGGTTATATTCGAAACCCATTCTTTGCTAGGTCGTTTAAAACAATTGGTTGACCTAATCCACAAGCGGCAACAATGTTAACTATTCTGCTAGTATATTCTTTTTTCTGATGTAAATATGAACACAATTCATTAACAGCATCTTCTGCATCCTCCAAACTTTTACTTCCAACGACATTTATTTTTCCGTTTCGAAATACTAGTAAACAATTTATCTTTCTCTTAATTATAGCTCCATTGAATCTTTTAGGTCGGTAATCAGTTTGCGGATAAATATTTGCCAGCTGATTTAAGTTAATTTGAAAAGGTAGAGAAAAAGCAACGACCATATTCGTAATTCGTGGATATGTCACCTCATTCATTTTCGTTATGCAACTGACAATTTATATCCCATTCATCAGCACTTATACTTTTCACTTTTTTATCATTAGACTTTGTATCGCTAGAAAAATATTTTATGAATCTTATGAATGAAAAATGGAAAGAGCGTAGTTTCACAAACGCTATGCAAAACTCTCCACATGTTCGTGAAGATGGATGTTGCAAACAACGTCCATTCCACAACATTTTTCGAGAGCCTACAGCATTAATCATTTCCTGATGCAAAGGAGGTAAACCAAATGAGTCAAAGTATTCACATTCTCTCGCTGTAAATCGTAGCTACCCAATGAGTGCCACGATCAGATGATTTGTCTGTATTGACGATAATAAATGATGGGTATTCAACTATTGAAGGTATTTTATCTCTCGCAAAACATCCTAAAATTTATTATAAGATGAAAGCTTTCTTTATTTCATAATCAATCATTTTCTTGTTTTTACTTGAAATCAGTTACAGCATTACGTTCTAGATCTATTTCGATGATATTATCAAACTCACAATAAAGTAGTACAGTTATGGTTCTCTTAATGGTTCAGAAAATCTCAACTGAACTCTTAACGAGCCTCTTTAATAGGGTTAATATGTCCAGTCATACCAGGGCCATGTGACAAATCTGGAGCAAAGTTGAAAGCGAAAATTGTTTTTCCAGAAATGAATTCTTCTCTAGTAATATTTACTGTCGTGTCAGTAGAGTTCATATTCATTGCTTGAAATAAACCGGAGTACTCTCGTACACATAAATGATTTTTGAAGTCAGGTTGAAATGCATTTGTTGGGAATTGTACACCATCAACGTAACAAGCTGCATGTGAAACGTTAAAATGGTCAAAGTGGAATGGATCTTGAGACTTAGAACCATTAAATGCTGTGTTTTTAACCATTAACAAAAATAACCTTCGAGGAAGTTGTCCGGTAATTATATTATCTAGAACCGCGTCAAGAGAGTTTGCATGGATAGAAGCCTGTCTTAAATCAACCCTAGAGATAGGATAGCATGCGGGTGCAATAGCCAGAGCTTTTGAGTGTGCGTTTGTAAGTTGAGGTGTAGCCTTCATTTTATGAACATATAGACATGCATCCTTAATAATCATTGCAACATCACTGACTCTATCATCAAATTGCACGAAAAATGAAGGATCGTGAGTTAAGATTCTCACTTTAATATCTTTACCCCCAAGTATAGCCTTGCCTTGAAATGTCATGTCAAAATGTAAACGACCATAAAGATCAACTTCTTTACTGCTAGCATCTGCGAAACTTCTCGGGTGAACAATGATCGTCTCCTCGTTGCATTCTCCATCCACAAACAACTCGACAAGTGTGAGTTTTAGCATCAGCTGAAAACCTAACATGTTTTCGATATAGGCTCTATAAGCGTATGTTGAGTTAGACATGGTTACCTCCTTCCTCCGATTTCAAGTTCAACTTGTTTTATCATTGAATGAAGTAAATTATTTACTGGTGTTACAGTTTCCCAGTCTTGAATGCTTAATGCAGAATCATCTGCTTTTCGTATTTTGAGTTGAATTTTACGTAAAATACGTTTCATGAAGAAGAATATACTCATCTTTAGATGTAGGAATTGAGAACTCTATTATTTTGTGGAGTCGAGAGATGATATTGGTCTGTATTGTACTTCATAGCTTCTCTCAATAGATTTTTGAACAGGTGGTATCGTGAAGAGATCCAATTCAGAAAGGACAGCCTCTTTTGAATATTTGCTTTGAGTGGTCATTTTAAAAAACTATAATCAGCTATGTAAGATCTTTTCGTCAACTTTCTCCTTTTTATACCTGCGCCAGACTGACCTTCTGTATTTTCCGCTTTTCTTTTTATAGCCTCTTGAGCTACTTCTTGAACAGTATCAATGATTCTATTGGTCGCAGAAGTTTTCACATCATTTAAAATAGCCTTTCCAGTGTCCAGGGCTTTATCTCCCAAGTAACGCAGTATAGGCAAAACTTTACTTGTAAAAAGTCTACTGAAAAAACCGCCACCTCGTTGATAACGTACTCCTGAGAAAGATTGAATTGCAGTTCCATTGCCTGCTTGGTCTAAATAATAGCTTTCCATGTCTTTTTGAAATGCAAAGTGACTGAAACTCTCCCAAACTGAAATTTAGAGGATTCCTGAATCATCCTTTATATTAATTTTATTTTATCAATGAAGCCTGAATTAACAGGAAAATAATATGGTTTTGAAAATTAAATTAATATCAGATCCGAATTCAACATTATCATCTATTCGAGCGGATCAAAAATTAGCTTGAGTATTTCTACAATTGAATGTGATACAATATCACTATAGACCATCAGTGAATGAATTCCTCCTTTAATATCAAACAGCCTTTCTGGACTTTTACTCTGCATACTTATGTATCTATCACTAATTAATGGTACGATAGACACATTCTCATCAGTGATATTCATTGCGTTTGTACTAGAAAAACCAAGCATTTCCTCCAACTCATTTCCTAGATAAACCAACATTGGCACTCCATCGCTTGTCCGTCCGAATTTCATTTCCACCTTTTGACTATGCTCATCTAGAACCAGTTTGGGTTGTAAGTACTTATCTTGTTCGAATAAAAAGTCAATTTTATCGTTGATTGCTTTTATCAAATCATGAATGTTTTTATACCAACCAGGTGATATTCCTGGTTTCTGTAATATAATTGACCTAGTGTCATGAAGCGTGAAGGTTGAGTTTTGTTGGACATTATACCAACTCTTTGTGTATGTTAATTCTGTTAGAGCCACGTGATAATCATCAGATAAATTTAACGGTTTTGGAAGATATGTTGTATAATCAGAAATTTTATTTTTTTCATAAGAAAATACATTACTAGGTAATGAAACATAAAATGAATTAGGCATTTTTATTTAAATAATGAATCGAAACACTTAAATATTAATCGACCTCTTTATATCACCATCACTTGCATTACGACTTATCAATGAAGATTTTTTCGAGAATTTTGGAGTTGGAAGTATACATCCAAGAGACATTGTAAGCAAAGTTAACCATAATTTCTGATCTCCCATCCCAAGAGAAAGATTGAGAAGTGAAGCAATGACTACACAAAAAAGGGTGAGAATTTGCATTGTAAATGTGAACATTTCCGCATTCATTATTGTGATATTGTTGTTATTGCTGTTGCATCTATCCATGAATTGTAACTTGAGGGATATCCTAACCATTTAACAAAGTATTGTGGCTTTCCTTTATATAATCGTCTTTTTAATATTTTCTCAATACGATGTACCTCTGCGTGAACCTTTTGTAGTTCTTCTTCGTAAAACTTTCTATTCTCTATTTTCGTCCCATCATAACCATCA
Organism: Panonychus citri; assembly: GCF_014898815.1. Lineage (NCBI taxonomy): Eukaryota > Metazoa > Arthropoda > Arachnida > Trombidiformes > Tetranychidae > Panonychus > Panonychus citri. The sequence continues at coordinate 175,238 of NW_026515505.1, read as the reverse complement.
AGTGTGAAAATTGGTTTTTTACTTGCTTTATCTATTGCAGAAATTTTGTATACATGATCAGTCCAATTTGGATAGAATCCTTTTTCGAAAGGACCTATCTTATATTTCATCCGTACTTCATCACCAATTTTAATCTTGTGTGTTGTGGGTGTTTTTTGATAAATTTCCCGTAATGATGTTTTTCCATAAAGCTTTTTGAAAATAGAAGCCGAGTTGTCATCATTCACATCTTTTGGTGCAACCCCAATTGATCTATGCAAACTACCGTTATAAGCAGTTATTAACTGTTGCAATACATCAATGAATTTTCTTGTCCCTTTTGAAGTGAAATACCGAAACATCCGGGTTTTTAGAGTTCTATTGAATCTTTCAACTATTGCACATTTTATATCTGGATTGTTTGATGAATAATACCTTATGTTTTTTGATGTAAGAAGATCTTGAAATGTTTTGTTAATGAATTCCTTCCCCTTATCAGTTCGTAAAGCTTCGGGGGTCCGTGTAGAAAGAATCTCTTTGAAAGCATCAGTAACGGACTTTGCTGATTTATTTGGAAGTGCACGCGCCCAAGCATATTTGCTGAAACAGTCAATCACTGTTAAAATATATTTCTGGCCGTTATTCTGGCGCGAAAATTCTTGCATTTCAACAAGATCAGCCTCCCATTGTTCATCTATTTTACTAACGATAATAGGGTTTCTTACGAACTTTCTTCTAGCTTGAGCATGTAGAGTGTACGTGAGTTGGCTTTTCAACCATCTCTTAACCTGCTCATGTGTTAGACTAGGACTCTCTTTCTTAGCCGCATTGAAAAGTTTTAATGAAGAAGCGAAGCCTGCTGGATTATTCGGTTGGTAATAGATGTTGGAAAGTATTTTCTTTTGGGATTGTCCAATTTCCATATGATCTGAGGTTGTATATTCTTTTCTGATATTGTTTATCTGCTGGTGTAATAACTTCAGCTTTAGCTTTTTTGTTTGGAGTTTTTTGTAGTTTTTTCCTAGGTTTTTGTTTGAGGTTTTCTTTCATCTCCTTTACATAATAATCAGCGTTTCTTTGTATATTTGTTAACACATTTGGTTCGAAAATTTGATCAGGTGGGTAATTGGTTTTACTTATTGTCATATGTTTGAGTTTTCTTCTTATTTTATCATTTTTTATCAGCGACGGATCTACATCGCATCTTTTAAGTAAGAATAAAAATTCATTAATGTATTTAGGAAGTTTACTCTGGTTTGTGAGGGAGGCTATAAGATCAATTAAATCACTATCAAGTATGACTTTATCGTTAAATAACAGTCTATTATTAGCGTCGTAATAATTACGTAATGCAAATTTTAGCGCTACATGAGTAATTAATTTTATTTTATCATATGGAGTTTTACTTGTTACAATCCCCGAGCCTTTCATCGGTAATTGAGAGGTCTCAGTATCATTCATTTGGTAAATTTTCTTTATTACTTCCATTTGATAATATCGTATTTATCAATTGTATAGCAGCAGGAATCAGATAGTGAAGATATCCGCCAGATTGTACCAGATGTTTTCTATGTCTCTTTTTATTTTTATCGTGGATAAAATCAACTATTGCGCGCTTGTGTCTTCGCAACTTTGGTTTGACATCATCAGAGAGAGGTAGGTTCTGGTGTACGACATTCATAACAATCTCATGGACCGCCTTATATATTTTTGAGTCCTGTTTATATTGATCAGCTAAAAAGTCTTGTCGTAGCTTTTTCCCTTTAAGCTTCATGTAAAGGTGAATAATAGGTAAACAATCTGATAACTCTTGTGAAATCATATTTCATAAATAGTGATGTTGTGTTTGGCTTCCTTTCGAACTATGTTGGTCTGCACTCTCAAGTGATCTGGAGTTCTTGGAGTAAGATCGATCTTTAAATAGCTGAACGGCTGCTTGGTTGCATCTTCATACGCTTTTATCAGTCTTGCGCTCTTAGTTGGGTAAATTTGTCTGGCTAAACAGTGTATCTGTGATTTGTCTCTAGGATTTTTCATCATAACTAAGTATTGACAGTTTAAGCTTATTCCACGCATATGTTTACCCTGGTGGAAAATGTTTTGAACTATGAATATAACACTAATGTTGAGATGATGACTGCCTTTAGTAAATAAATTTAAAAGTCTATTATCTCCTGCCAATTCATTCATAAGATCGTCAACAACAATCAAATCATAATTACTAGGATCCTCAACTAAACCTTCATGATATTCAATTATACTATCATTTTTACTATAGCCTTCCTGCATCTGTCCATGACACCATATAATCTTAGGATGTGGTTTGAGTTTGGAAAATGTGAATCTATGATTATCAATTAATGACTTTACAAGTACAGTCTTACCACTTGATGTTGGTCCTGCGACCATACAAGTGAAAGGGTGAATAAAAGTAAAATACAAGTTATCTTCTGAAACCATGATTTATTTATTCATTAACTTATCGATTGAATATTAACATTCACATTTTTTTATATTCTTTATATAATGAAAAAAGTTCATTCGTTAGCTTTTTTCCGTTTGATGACATTACCATCTGCAGACAAGTTTTCCGCCTTCCAGTCTTCCTTGAGCTCACATCGCAGTTGCATTAATACGTATCCGAGAAGATTTTTTCCTGTCCAAGTATGTGGTTTGTCAGCATTTGTGTCATCAGCAGCAAATCCACAAGATAGTGCATTATCTTCAGGGTCACAATATATTAAAACACTATTACCTGTAGCGATTAACATACGCTTCAATTCCCAGCAAGCTCTGAACTTGGCTAAATATCCAGTAAGAATATCATCAAATTGGATATTTTTCAAATCCTTGTTGATCGCTAGGTAATTTATAACAGAGTTGTACCATTTTTCATCAATTTTGAATCGGTATGATGTATCAGTTAAGATGAATCTTGAGTAATCTCCTGACTTTGGACTTATCTTGACAAATGGAGTCGGCTTTCTGATGTATTTTTCGGAAGGCTCTACTTCTGGTTTGGCGAGAGAGACTGATAGTTTTGAGAAATCCATTTTAGAATGAAAGAGGCTAGAAGTGTTTTAGTATAAGATAGTTGAAAGTTGATGTTGTCAGTAGAAGAGTAAGACTGAGAATGAGAATAATGAGAAAAAACTCTTGTTTTTATACTGTTTACGTTCATTATCTACTCATACATGCGCAATACTAGGAATCAACAGGTTTTTCAGACGATGAAACGCCTTTTTTTGTCATAAAACGTACTTTAACATCCCTAAGACTGCCTTTTTCTGACACAGAATTAGCTTTTTTGAAATACAGATACACCTTATTTCAAATGTTAAGTCTATGTAAATTAGATACCTTCAATCCACATTCAGTTTTATATATTGCTTTTTCAATCAGATTATAAACTTTTTCAAAAATAATTAGAATGCAAATAGGTTTAACTTAGTCTTTTTTCTTTATTTAGATATTTTTGAGGAAAAAAAATCAATCTACATAACCAAAAGGGCGTGTATCATTGCCAATTATTCGTCTTTTTTCGGAGACTGCTCTGTAAATTTTTTCAAAACTGCGCGTTTCAACTGTATGTGTAAACTTGTCTGATACAATGTTACTCTGTGCAATATTAACTCTTTGTTGGTCACCTCCAATGTACGCATGTGCCATTTCAAGTAATTTTTGAGTTGTGATGATATCTAATGCTTTAGATGTTAGTCTAATCCCCTTAACTTTAATTGTACTTTTGGTTTCGCCTACTCTGTTTATGACCTGGTAAGCGTAATTTTTCGGTCCTAATGAAACAAACAGATTACATTTCCACCCAGGTTCAATTTCATCAGTGAGTTGGCCAAGATAATCTCCACATTGTATTATCGGGTCACCTTGCTTCTCAACAAACACTACGGAATCAGTGTCAAAATAAAGAACTCGTCCTTCACGATGTGATTCGATCCGTTGGATCAGCCGGAAAAGTTCTCTTCGTGCATATGCTGTCACAAAGCTTGCAACTGCTATGTTTGTCTTTCCAGGAGAGATTTTCTCTTTAGCTGACTCGGCAAAACGATGTTGAAGCATTATAACTTCATCAGATGGTTCATGCATACCCATTATCTCGTTTTCTTCATCAGATAATATCGACCATAAATCAGCATAGTTTCTTAAAAATGTCGTCTTAGGTAAATTTGCAGTTTGAGCTAGTTTACCCCAGAAACTATTTAACATAAGCTTAGCAATGCTTCTTCGCCCTGGATTTTTTTCGATAGCTTCCGGATCAAGCTCAACACCTTCAGCTTTTTTGTAATCAGTGATGTATTTTTCTTTATCCGAAGCTGACTGAACCCATGAAGGCCAATCACTGGATTCTTGTTTGACTTTGAGCCACATTTTAACGTATTCAGAAAATAATGAAGATGAGTGTGGGCTTTTGCGATAATGTAGTACTTGATAGATCTCCAAAATTTTATAACCAAACTTAACAGCTTCTTGAAGTTCAATAGACGTCCATGTACTTATCATGACTCTTTCTTCAGGTGAATGCGAACATGAAGATGGGTTGCTTTCAGATGCACATTTCATGCATAGTGGAAACAACAACTTCTTTGATACTCTCATTGGTAGAACTCCTATGTTTAGTTTTGTAGGAGGAAGTACCTTGCATTTAATAAAACCAAAGTACATTCCAATGTCTTTAAAATCTTCCTGGATGAGGATGGGATGGCCAAGAGGATAATCATATTCACGTAACACAAATGGATATAATGAAGTAAAGTCCAAGTACCTTATGACTTCTCCAGTAGCGCATTCATGGAAGAACTTAATGTTGTTTGTCCTACCACCATAAAAACTTTCACGGATGTTGATGGGTCCTACTGCCTTGATGCGGTTATAATGGTTGATTCGTGTGGAAGTATACCTTTCTCTTGCATCAAACTCATGTTCCCATATCTCATGAAGAAGATAGCCTCGATGTTGGTAATATTCCTTTTTAAGCTGGACTCTTTGATACAATGATTCAACATTAACCTGTTCTTCATTCATTGTAACACAAGTTGAGCGATCAGGATAACATTCTGGACAACCATGGAAGTAACAACCCCAGAACTCAAACACTGTATTGGTGCTTGGAATGAATCCGTCAGCGTAAAAAGGCCCAAGTCTCCATTCTCTTCGGATACTTTTACGGAGATTTTTTTGCATTAGATCTAACCATGCAGAACCTTTGATTGACTGCTTTCTCTCAGCATATCCGTAAGTAGGTGTAATTCCAAGAGTGAATGCTGGTAGCATACGGGCTCTAAAGACTTCCATGGCTACTGATGCAAGTGTGAAACTTCTTGTAATTGGATTAAGTCCGGTGATCGTTCTGAACAAGTCAATGAAACGCATTATTGCTGTTTGAAGTATCATAACATCTGATCGACAGTATTCAATGATTTCAGATTGAAAGTTGAAGGTAGTATTATTCTTGGTGGTTTCATTATACCATTTCTCTAGTTCAGTTCGCTGTGTTGGCTTAAGAGAGAGAGGATCATAAAAGTCAATGTTAGGATAAGGTCCTACATAGTGTTGGTTCTCGGCTGTGTTGAACTTATGTGGAAAGTATCCCTTCTTCATCTCTTTGATATTAAATGATTTACACAGAGATGAAAGAGGTTGCATGAATAAACTCAATGAATCGATAAACTTTATGTTTTCCATTTGCGAGTAAAGAATTTTCGATCCTGACATAATGACATTTGGTAAAAGCAAAAATTTCCGTTTGAAAAAATCCTGCATGATAAAATGACCATCATATCCTCTTTGATTGTGTGCGATTACCTTGATCTCAACAGCACTTCGAGTGTCATCTTCAGAGGCAGTACGAGGAAGCATTTCATTGTAGAGGTAATTGCAAAAATCTTCAACGCATGAAGAACTATACCAAACATGTTCTTCATCACCGCAGATTTGACATTCTTGGCGGGTTCTTGTTAATGTGTCTTCATCCATACATGCTGTACACATTGTTCGACTAATGAGCAAGTTAGGTTTATGTATCAAAACATTTGTGTTATCAGTCTCATTTACTTGCATAGACTCTATATCATAACAAATGAGAATCCAAGGTTTATCATCCTCGCCTGTGAGGTATTCCATTTGTGCTGGTTTTATGTGACAGTAGTGTGGACTTGCACGGTAAGCAACATCGCAGAAATTGCATTTATAAACGTCGCAAATATGGTCAGCAAGTAATGTATCATATAATAACCAACATGTTAAACACTTCATGATTCGCCCACACACACCATTCTGCTTATGTTGATCGTAGCAAAGTTGGGAGTTTAAATCAACATTACAGTCGCTACAGATGACTTTATTAATGAAGACACACTTTTTAGCAGATCGACATTGCTTACATGATCCCTTGCAGATGTGAGTGTCTTTGTCAGTTTTAGCCCAGCAATTGAAGCAAAAAAAGTCACAATCCATGTATCCAGTCATTGACGTAATGAGGTTGTAGTGTGGGGGTTCACTGTACTCTAGTATAATCTTATGTTCAGCATCGGGACCAGAATACAATTTAAGCTGAGTCCTCTGGTCGACAACAACTATTTGGTAAGAAGAAAGAATGGCCTGAATTTCGGTAATTTTTTGTATGTCCATTGGAGAAGAAACATCAATTTGCATGGGCATAAATAAATTAGCAGCGAGGGAAACGATTCTGTTCTTAGATTGTCTTATATTCTTCCAAAACTTTTTATCATCTTTAACCAAGACTTCGTCAACATAAGCTTTTCCTACAGCAATAGCCATGTATCCACATTTATAATCATCATTGATAACCTCAAAAACACTTCTCTTTTTTTCAGCCCTTTCCTTTCCAGATAAGAGTTTGGAGACTCTTGCTCGTGCTCCCCCTGAGATGGACTTAACAATCTGAACTTTTATCTCAAAAATTCCATCATCTAGAAAATTACCAGCTGATTGTGCTAGGGCATAAGCACGGTCAAGAAACTCCTGGGGATTGAAGTTTTTCTTCAGGAACGACACATAGAGTTCACGATTTTCTTGTGGATTGCGAAAGGTTATAAAAATCCTATCATTTGGAGCTGCGTCTTCAATCAATGAAAAAACGAATCTTTCATAAGCAGTATCGATTGCATATGATAAACGAGCAATATCAACACCGTTTGAACAATTGTTGTTTAAGCGAGCACGAAGGAGTTTAGTCATCGAATGAAAAGTCGTGTTCCGTCTCCATGGCTGTTCATCTACTACCTCAAATGCTATGTCTGTTTCTGTAGGTCTCAATGTGGAACCACATGGACTATTTTCTTGGCCACCACCTTGTTGTGAGAAAGTGTTAATTGAATTCGAAGTTGATGAAGCATTGGTATCACGAAAAGAACATGTGCTGCAAGTGTTGCATGCACTACAAGATGATTGTGTGGAGTTGTTGTGGCAAGTAGAGCAAGTTGATTGAGTAGGACAAGTAGAACACGGTGAAGAAGAGTCTGTTGATGATTGTGTTGATGATTGTGTTGATGATTGTGTTGATGATTGTGTTGATGATTGTGTTGATGATTGTGTTGATGATTGTGTTGATGATTGTGTTGATGATTGTGTTGATGATTGTGTTGATGATTGTGTTGATGATTGTGTTGATGATTGTGTTGATGATTGTGTTGATGATGCGTTCAGATTTTGAGGTTCAGGGATATCACTCCTGCATGTGGAGCAAGAAGAACATGTATCACATGTAACACAAGTGCTGCAAGTAGAGCAAGTAGAACAAAAACGAGTAACAATCGTTGATGTGCAACTTGTTGCTGATAAAAGTGATGATCCAAATGTTGAATTATTAGTACCTGGATTATCTTGAGTTAAATCTATCATACCAACCTCCACTATAACTGGTGTTGGGTTCTCGAAATCCATATCCATGCATGCAAAGTCATCTTCAATATCTTCCATCTGTTCATCCAGAGCTAGTTCACTTTCATTTCCTACACGAAACTCTGAACATACAAGGTCATCTTCATCGCATTCCATACAAAGATCAAGTTGTAAGCTTTCTGGTGTATTCTCATTCATTTGGATTACAAAGTTTCTACATATTTCATCGTCAACACTATCTGCGTACATTTCTTCATCCAGCAATATTTCATCAAGAAGTTGATTTGTTCTTGTTAGATCAATACCAGTTGGAATCATCTGTAATTAATAGAGTGTTAAAAGAATTAATATTAAATATAATTTAGTATCCCATAGAGAATACATGTAAAATTCCCCATAGAGAATACATGTAAAATTCCCCATAGACAATACATGGTAAATTTCCAAGTTAAAAACTAAGTCGCTTGAAAAAAAAGTTTCATTATAACTTTGCTAGCCTATATTAATCAGCGCAGTGAGTTGGACTTGCAGCCGAAAATTTTTTGAGATATAAAAAAGGCGGGAAAATTAAACCCATAGAACCTCAATGGTAACTTAAATAGAGTAAAATAGAAAAAAAGAAAGGGGGTGGAGACTTTTTTTACCTTTGCAATGTTGATGCGGTTGCTATGGTAACAGGTTACTATGGTTACTATTGTGTTGATTGTTGTTAATTGTTAATTGTTGATTGTTGATTCTGTTGATTGTTGTTAATTGTTGATTGTTGTTAATTGTTAATTGTTGATTGTTGATTGTTGTGATTGTGTTGATTGTTGATTCTGTTGATTGGTGATTGTGTTGATTGTTGTGATTGTGTTGATTGTTGTGATTGTTGATTCTGTTGATTGTTGATTCTGTTGATTGTTGTGATTGTGTTGATTGTTGTGATTGTTGATTCTGTTGATTGTTGTGATTGTGTTGATTGTTGAAAGTAAAGTGAATGTACTATTACTATAGTAAATAGCATATAGTAAATGGTGAAGGATGATAAAGATGATTGTTTCTATGACTTCAGTACATTTCAATAGAAAAAGATTAACTCCCATTCACTTGCATTAGTTTCAATACATTTCACTGCTTTTCAATAGACTTGGTTTAAAAAAGATTAACTTGGAGAAGATTAACTTTCTTAAAAAGATTATTCTTAAAAAGTTTATCACTTTATTTTCTCTTTTTTCATTCTTCTAGTAAAGAGATTAACTTAAAACAGATTATAGGATGAAGATGATACTTCAGCTTTCACTGTACTAACAAGTGAGAGAGAGTCTTTTTGCTTTACTATGGGAGGGAGATAGGAAAGGGAGCTCTTCGAGTGAGATGGAAGACAAGAGGTGGAGTTTAACGAGTGAGCATTTCTGGGTATAAAACCCAAGATCTTCATCAGTAAAGATTGTCAGTATTCATCTATCTCTTGCTCTTGCTCTTGCTCTTGCTCTTGCTCTGCTCTTACTCTCTTACTCTCTTACTCTCTTACTCTCTTACCTCTTACTCTTACTCTCATTATGTCTTCTCTGCCTCCATCACCTTCCAATCTTGCTTCCCTCATCATGTCTTCGGCTACCTTTGCCGACCTCTTTGGCCCGATAGCTCCTGCTGCCTCTCCTGCTTCTCCATCACCACCAAGCCACCATTATGATCCTGCGATCGTGGCTCTTCGATCCCTCGATGCCACTAGAAGGGCAGCTCTTGCAGACCCATACAGTCTGCAAGGGTCTGTTCCCTTGGCCGAGGTGATAAATCTCCTCAACTCTCTCCGTGTCTCTATTGATGAGAGTGGGGACCCAGCAGCAGCCTCATCTTATTTGGTGGTCGCAGCAGACCAAATGATTGACTGCTATGGTCAGGAATCAGCGCCTGAACCTGAACCTGAACCTGAACTGAACCTGAACCTGAACCTGAACCTGAACCTGAACCTGAACCTGAACCAGCATCGACCACCATCACCATTGACTCGACCATTGACTCGACCATCACCCTTGACTCGACTGCCACCGATCCCAACTACTCCACCATCACCGATCCTTCTGTCTCCATCACCCTTGACTCCATCTCCTCTGCTTCCCTCGGCCCAATGTCCTCCTTCTCTTCCATCTCTGACCATGAAAGTGACTGGTCTACAGTCACTGATCGGTCAGAGATTGGCTTTGAATCATCAGCATCATCATCATATTCACCAGCTTCTCCTGTTCCCTTCCACTCCACTCCAATCAAGAAAACCCCAACCCGAACTCTCCCTATCATCCCTCAAGTTCTTCACTTTTCCCCATGTAAAAAGCGTCCTCATAATGACTCTTTCGAGTTAATTCAATGTCCGAAGCGTCTTCGGATCATTACTTTGCTTCCTTCAAATAAAAATTAAATTTGAAAATTAAAACTTTAATTGTCTCTTCTTTTTTCGGGTTCTTAACTTACCTTAATTTGATTATAATCCTTTGAACTTAATCACTTTTCTTTATTTCAGTTTTTTCCATTGGCTTTACTTAATCTTTAACTTTTCTTTTGAATCTTAGCCTTTAGCAATACTTTAGCTTTTTTTCCTTCATCAACATTTGGTATTCACTGATACTTGTATTCCCCACCCCTAACAACTTTAGGCTCCTCCCATAACAGGCAATAGACACATCTTACTACTCCTAAGAGCAAGAAAAGATTCCGCTTCATGTTATCATGATTATGGTGCAAAAAATACCAAAACTACATCAATTCCTTTCTCGATCAACAAAATGAATTTACATGTTATAAACTTTTCAACCTCTTTTTTCTTCATCAACTAATCTCATGCAATAAATCAGGTTTCTTTATTTTCACTGCTTCACCAAAAGAACTTGGAGTTTTTTTCCACCAGGAAAAAAAGCGAAAAGTGGAACTTTTTTCTGCCAGAAAACTGATTCAAAAATAAGGTTTGGTAAAATCATGATAAATTGTTCTAGTCAATGAACTATTGATATTTCGAGAACTTGAAACTATTTTTATCCATAAAAAATATCTCTCTCTCTCTGTCTCTTCCAATTGTCGTTCTCATTATACTAAAAACATACATGATAAGATTAGTTGAATAATCAAATTTCCAAATAGATTAAAAATACATCATTCTGATTGAAAAATTCAATACAAACTCAGGGTAAACTTTCACCCTGTTCCACCCTGAATCTTTAGCAAAAAGCAAATTTATAGAAAACTAAACATAATACAATTTACTACAAAGTATACATATATGAATATGGAAAGCTCATAAGCTTTCACCTTTAACCTCTAAATTTAAGTAACATTTTTACCTGAAAATTTTAGCTCAGCTTGTATATTAATAGTAAATTGAATATGCTTCCAATTTTTATGAAATTTACTCTCTCAAGTTTACCTTTGAAATATGAACAGAGAGAGAGAGAGAGAGAAGACTCTGAATAACGAAATGAAATGAGCCTTTTAATAATGTGAAGAATTTTTTCTCTTTTTTCTATTCTTATTATCTCGAAAAGCTTGTTCATCTCTCACCCTGAATATTTTTATCCATTTTGTATAACGTATTAAATATTGTTGTATCTCCATGAAAAATGAATACCCACATACATATATATTCATACTTTTTCTCTCTTGACGACTGTTACTTTTACGAAACAATTCCTTTTGATAATCATGATAATCTTTCATTATTATTAAATTGTTTAAATTTTGTAATATCAACAATTGAATGTTACCTTTTTATATTACATTTTACATGAATATACAAATATCTTTTATGATCAATTATCTGATTTGTTTGGAATTTTGCAAACTTGAAATTCTTCCTTCATGTATGAATATTTACTTTCATGATCATGATTGACATTTTTCTCTTGCGATTTGAATTGAAAATGAACCAAAAATTTTCTTCTTATTCATTTAATATTCTCTCTCTCTCTCTTCTCTCTCTCTCTCTTCTTCTCTCTCTCTCTCTCTCTCTCTCTTTCACCTTCCATAATAACTTTTTCTAACAGAGTAACAATTCAACTCGAATGGTGCAAAAAAGGTCTTCCATACACTTCATCTTCGATAATAAAGCTATCATGGAGAGAGAAAAGAATAGTTTCATTATATTATAAATAAAGAAAAAAGTTCTTCGTAAGGAAAGAATTTTGAAATAGATTCATGTCGAATTTTATACAGAGAATAAAATTTCATTCGATTTTGAAAACTTTCAGTTCATCAATGAACTTTTTCTTTACTCCGTCTCAGGGAAAATAAATTCTCTCATGACCTCGAAGCGATAAACAGTTTCTAGTGATAAAAAATCATCAGAATGATTATTTTTTAAAAATTAGTACAAGACAGTTACAAGCATTTCCTAGATCATGTGAGAACTTGTGGAAGGGTATTAATGTTACCATCATGAGAAATAATAATCGTGTTTTTCATTTCGTTTATGTTTAAATTGAAAAAATTACAAGTTATTCATGTCTTGCCAGTACGTGCACCGTTCATTTATAATTTCTTGATTTTTACGAGAAACAAAAACGCATCATTAGCGTTCAATTTTATTGTAATGATTCACTTCGACTCATAAAGTAACTTTTTTTAGCTTGCTAAGACCCAATACTAGCATGTGCACTTTAAGGCGTTGTAGTGATTGTTTGCTGGGATCGAGAAAGAAAGTAAAGTTCAATTCCATTTTTCCTTTTTTGTATAATTATTATTAATATTTCTTCAAGAGCAAATGATGATGATGATCATGATCATGATGGTGACATAACTGAATGAGTATTACAAATTACTCGCTGTTGATACTAATAATACAGGAAGAAGGACAAAATGATTTATCATTTGGAATGCTAAGCAAAATGTTGATTCCTCTTGTATTTTCTGTTCGTAGCTCAGAATCTGAGCGAAGGAAAAAAAACAAGAGAAGAAAAAAATTAATCATCAGACGGAAAAGAGAAGACATCAAATGCAGTTTTTTTCTTCATCTTCTTCTCTTTTTTTGCATCCTCATCCTCATCCTTTCCTTTCTCTCGGTTACTCTGATAATACTTAAACATTATCCTCGACTATTTCCTCGCTTTCAATTATTTGAGCATATAATTTTTTTCTTCCATCATCATCATAATCATCGCTGTCTTCATGTTTGATCTTTTATCATCCTTGTGACTCTATCTTTTTTTCGGAGGTTTTATCCTCATCCTTTTTACCTTGATTTATTTCACTCGGAAACAGTGGGAGAGGCAAAACCATCATCATCATCATTTGCTGCCATTATCATTAAAGTTTGACCGTTATGTGACCTTCTCAGACCATTCTGATGATATGTTTCCCGTTGGCATTATTTGTATTAGTATTATGATTGTTGATAATGATTTTGGGACATTTATTTTATGTTCAAGATACAAAAATAAATCAATTAAAATTGTTTCATGTTTGATCATTTCTGCCTTGGTAATAAATTGATTACAGAAAATTGGAATGACCAGAGTGATGAAAGATCAGAGAGGAAATTGCAAAAGTAATGAATAGCATTGGATTGATTATATTATTTTTTTACCATGAAAGCAAAACCGTGGCACATTTTATCATCACCCTGAACAAAACTTAATTTCATAATATTATAACTGATGCTTTATTTAAATACGTCTCTGAATAGTTCAACCTATCTTTGGAATACCAGTTATGAAACCAAATGTGAACGGCTTTATGCTCGTGATGATCTTAAGAAACAGTCCAATGAAAATCTTTCCTGTGGTAAATTATACATTGATGAATCCATTGATGAATTGGTGAAATTAGCTGAACTACCTTGTTGATTAGGATTCGGTAGATGGTTATATGGAGATTTAGTTCCGGTAGGTTAATAGCTCTAAATTAGACTCAAGGTCACAATGGACATTACTAACTACTAAAAGATTGAAACTATGAAAACCCAATCTAATCAATTCATAGATAAAATTGAAAAGTATTATCAATTATGTTGGATATTGAAATATTCAATCGAAAGGAACTCAACAGTTTCATGGTAAACTCAGAGTGTAAGCCAAACCCATGAGCTCAAGTTTGAAGGTGTAAAATTAATGATCAAATGGTTGTTTTATTTTACTTCGAGCAACAAATTAATTATCTTTGACTTGAATACCTTTTTTTTACTTCGAAATCTGTTCCTCATATGAACAATTTCCATGAGATAATGATGATGATGAGTTTAGGGCTTAAGACTTGCAAAAGGTAATACGATATAAAAATGGCTGAAGATTTTCATCATTATAATCACCAACCCATTGTTATTATCTTCATCATCAGAATGGCAAGTAAACTCTTGCATAATTTGATATCTCTTGAAAATATGATTTATGATGTTTCAGTTTTCACCCAAAGTTCATGGTGAAGGCGAGCAAAAAAAGCAAACTTTTTTTACTTCATGAAAAAGCTGATCATCATTTCATGGCTCTTTGTAGTTTTTACTTCATTCACGATTATGAAGATGATGATGACGATGATGAGGGTGGTAGAATGTGTAGTTTCTGTATGAAAGACAGTGGGTGATGAACATTGTTATTTTCTTGGAAAAAAAAATTAGAAAAAAATAGATCAGAGGAAACTGTCAATTACTATTTGGTTGAGTTTTTTTTTTCGTGAATTGAAATTGAATTTTTGTATTACATTTTAATGAATGAGATGATGAGGATGAGGATGAAGATGATTATATGTGAGATGGTAGAGAGAGAGAGAGATAGGATGAGGGAGAGTAAGTAGTTGCGGTGATATAACATCAATAGCAAATAAATTGGAGAATTGCTCTTGGGAAGCAAAAAGTGAACCTGGGAGTTAAGATGATGATAATACCGATTGTATTTCAATAGCATCTTTAGTGACTATTGACAACTACAGGGAGGCAAAAGATGAAGATGATAATGTATTTGTTTGATGTTGATGATAAGCCATGGGAGAGAGTGAGTGGTCAGTATGGATAGTGAATAGATTGTATTACTGATAAGTTAGCTGAAGAAAATAAAATGTAATCATAAAGTTCGCTAAGATGAAGAGAAAAAAATGATCATCATGATGATGGATATGATCATGGCCATGATGGTGAAGAGGAAGAGGAAAATGTTACAAATGAATCAAGGATTCAATCATTTATTCATCTTTCGTTTCCAATCAGAATATTTTTTTCGAGCTTTAAACTAATTCACCAATTTTTATTCTCATACTAGGATTGAATTCGTTTTCTACGATATTTTTCACTTGATCTCTTTTGGAGTTTTTTGCCTTCCTATCAAATTCATACGCTGTTCATGTAGAGATAAAGTTCATATAAATGGATAGCATGATTCGATCGAGAATAGAAAAAAATGATTCAGTTTCAATTTCTAACGACAGTTTGATGAAATAGTTTTTAATGTATACGAATAGTATTTTATCTTCATCATCTTCTCCAATTCTCTACCTTCATCTTTTTTCTGTAGAAAGATACAAGTAAGAGAAAATAATTCAATTCTCAGATGAATAACCGATGGAACATCAATTCATCGAATCGAACATTGTTCAACTTTTCTCTCTCTCTCTCTCTCTCTCTCTCTCTCTATGATTTATCTTCTTTCATCATCATTTCCAATCACCATGAAATCATAAATATAACCACCATGAAGATTATCATTATTTTCACTTTACTCCTAAATTATTCACTAGAAAGGTAAGTGGATAAAAATTATTCTGATGAATATTGTTAAAGTGAGTTGATCACAATAATTGGTTTCCTCGGTTTTATCTTAATCTTTTGGATTAACAATTAAAAGATTACAACAATTTAACTGTAATTTTATAAATAAATTGATTTTCGGTGAAAACAGCAGCATCTATCGGTGAACAATTCAAACACATTGATAAACAATGAGAGAATCAATTTAGCCGGAAAAGGAAAATCGTTAACATGAAAGTAAATGATTAGATATTAAAATTTGTCTGATTAGAGGTGAGTTAATTAGTTAATTGTTGTAAATGTCCAAACTCTTTATACATTTGTCACTGTTGTTAATTTTATTGTCACCGACTTTCATTTGGGTTACAATTAAATCAAATTAATGATGATAAAGTTGCAGTTTCCCTCGTAAAAGTAACAAGATAAATGATTAACTGAATTGAAAGGATTTGTTGAAAATACAAAAACAAATTGTTACTTTTTGCTCATCTTATTTTCATTGTAAATTGTTATAAATCAACATCATCATTAAGCATTACAACAGAAAACTCTGAGAGAGTTAATGTTATCAAAATAACAAGAGAAGAAACAAAAAAAATAAGATCAAGCAACATCGTTTATGGACAATAAACAGTAACAAATATCAGGCAACTGAGAACATTGAGATTTGAAGATAATGATGAAGATAAATAGTGAAGAGGAAAAGGAAACTGAATGGTAAAGCTAGTTAGTAAATGATGAAGAAAGATAAGAACAAAAAACTGGAAAACCTAAGATATCAATTACCGACGAGCACACTTGATACATGGAGAATTGGATGAAACATAAAAGAAAATGAAAAGAAAAAATCAGAGATGATATTCATCTGATATTGATTCAGTTTCTATTTAAAGGGCATCAACCAGGAAAATAGAGAAGATATTAGAAGGTAAGAAGAGAGAGAGAGAGAGAGAGAGAGAGAGAGAGAGAGAGAGAGAGAGAGAGAGAGGAAAAGTTCTAAATATCTATTCAGATCTTAGTTGATATTCTGATGATCGATTGTATCTTTTTGCGATCTTTCTACTAGTAAGCTAAGCTCTGAAGTGGATGAGAAAAAGTTCCATGCGAAATTTTCTCATTCTGACTTTTGCAATTTCTTCAATGCTTCATATTTGGAAGAAGAAACTTTTTTGATTGTCAAGTTTTCACTTCTCTCAGCTGATTACGTTGGTTAGAAACTCTCTCTCTCTCAATGAGTATCTACGCATGAATGAAAGTACCATCATGAATTCAGATCTCATGCACTTTCATGAGATTCCACTTCCAGTTTGATGAAATTATTCAAGAATAAGAAAAGATTTTCAACACAAACAGAATAAAGTTCATGGTAAAAGTAGTATGAATTCTGAAACAATTTTAACGTTGTCACTCTGAATTTTATCATTAAATTAAATCCTAGGGAATTGTTCATTTAGTTCATGGAAAGTTTAAAACAAAAAAGTTCTGATAAACTTTTCTCTCTTTCTCCTTTATCAATATTATCCAATTTTTCATTCATCTTATTACTTCCGAGCTTATCTATAATTTCCATAGAAAAAGAGTAAATAAATATATGAAGAGAGATTAATGCAAATGGTAAAAGTTTATCTTCCCCATCATCTATTTGATAGATACATTGACATTCAGTTTAGACTATCAAACTGAACTCACAAGCGGAAGCTTAAAAAAACTCATCCCCTGTTTACCTGCATCTACTTCTGAATACACAGAACTTGAAACATGGATTTATGTAGATTGATTTTCTCTAACATTTAATCTTATGCATATTCTGTAAACATACAAATACTGTTCACCTCTTCATCACGATCATCATCATCGTCATCTTCATCTTGTTATTTACTGAGTACATAGATACATATGATGAGTAGAAATCATTGAATGAATATAACAACAACAACAACAAAGGATGGAAACATTTTCATCAGAGTAGAATCAGGGAAAAAAAGATAAGGGTAAATGAATAAATTGAATGAATTACTTTTCCCCCATGATCATCATAATCATCCCTCAGCATCCTCATCTCTTATCCTCATCATTTCACATGATGATGGTAACGAAAATGGTAACTCTCGAAGAGAGAGAATGAGAAAGAGAGAGAGAGAAAACTGAAATATCAAATAGAGAATTTAAAAGATAAATGAAAAATTTATCATGATGGAGAAAGGAAAACAGATAAGAAAAATGTTATTTATCCTTGTTTACAATTCATTTGACCTTGTAAATTTTTCTCCTATTTTCATATATCAGAATATCTTCATCTTCGTCCTCCTTTTATCCTCATCTTTTTTGCACCCAACAAATGGATTATATTGCAAAAGATTATGATGACAAAAGAGTTGCAATATAATAACACTGATATATTTATATTACATTGAAGATACAACAGATTCTTGAACATTTGTTAATAATACAATAAACAGATATATATATATGAATTTCATCATCATCTTCAATCCTCATCATATTCATCATGAATATCATTCTATCTGATTCATTGCGTTCATGAAAACACCCTGAAAGTTTTTCATTGAGTTTCATTATTATATAATATTTATTATATATTTGAGAAAATAACATTTTTTTAATCAAAAGTTTGAATTAAAAAGTTAACAATATTGCTAAAAGATAATACAAAGATTCAATTGAAATTGGAATGTAAATTATGTTGATTACCATGATAATGACAATTGTTTGAAATATGAAAAATTGAATGATACTCATGAGATTTGACAGTAAAAAAGTAATGATAATAATTTAGTACTTTTATTATTACAAATGATGTGAAAATTTTGCTTTTCAATTCATAATTTATAAAAGAGAGAGGGAGAGCGAGAGAGAAAAGTTCCAAATTTAATAATCTACCAGAATATTCATTTTTTTATTCTTTTTCCATGAAAGCAAACATTCACCTCTACAAAGTTCTGGTTCAATAATTGAAAAGTTCAACAAGAAATTGTTGATGGTGATAATAAACTTGATAGGTTTTATTTACAATGTTAAGTGTCAATTTACTGATAATTAAATTGTAATTACAATCAATTGGCATTCTCACTGTTGCTGTGAAAACTTGTTCAAAGTTGTTAATCTTTAATTACAATCAACAGTTAACTGAAAATAAGCTCATCTAATCAGGAAACTCTCTCTCTCTCTCTCTCTCTCTCTCTCTCTTCATCTTCTTTATTTGTCACCATTAAGATGAAACTTCAATAAAAGTATTGATAGATTTACTTTTTACATAATCATTATCTCTTGACTAATGTGAAAGGTTTTGATAATCATCAACACAACAATCAGATTACTATTCTACCTGTTCATCAAATTGCAATTACGAATTGCAAATTCACTTTAATTCCTATTCAATTCCAATAATAATTATAAACAATTAAATTCGTTTCAATAGGTTGACTTTACTGTTAGAATTGTACTTTGCTTGTTTTCTACCTTCAAGTGTAACAAAAGTCAAGGTAAGTTAGAGTTTCAATGAGAACATGAAATTAGATATATCGATTATTGTTATACTCTCATGAAGAAATGTTTTCACAAGATATTTCATCTATTTCATGAGGGTGAAAATTTCATTCTGTCAAGTTAATCAAAAAGGTAGCATATACAAACCTTGATTCCAACTATTAAATGTGTATTATTTTTCTGTTTACAAGTTGATTACCAAAATGGATACTTAAGTTTCCTACTAATTGTTACATTTATTACCACCAGATAATAGTATCATAACAATTACTGAGTATCATGATGATGGTAATTTTAATTGTAATACAACAATCAAACAAACAGCTCAATGAAAAGTTTTACAGTAAACTCAATTAGTCTCTGATAATAGAGTAATTTGGAAACAGTAAATATGATAACACTATTTACGTGCTCATCTAGAACTGAATATTAATACAATAATGAAGTTTCTTTATCTTCTCATTTAATTTCATCCTAATCTATTGTTTTATCTTGAACTTTCAGACCTTATATCTAGATTATCATGTTCTCTTTCACTCTATTTTTTACTCTTTTACATGAACATCACTATTATCATAAAGAGGTAACATCTTTCGAGCTCATTTTCCTTTGGCGATTATCCAGAAAATGATAATAACATTATCAAGAAAACTGAATCTTTCCAAGATGAGATAATGTTGAATAGTGATAATCGCTACTTGCAATATTGGAAGTCTTTAAATTACAAGAATATTGAGAAAGATAATCTCTATTGCTCTCTCTCTCTCTCTCTCTTCATTTATTGGTAATGAGAAATAATTTCCAACTCTTTTTTTCTTGCACAATCAAAGCTCCAGATAAACTCTCGTCTCCTTGATTTGGGTACCTAATCATCATCATCATCATTATCTTACTTCTTTCTTAATCATCCTCTCTCAATCTTGTAATGATTACAAAATTAAATTGCCAACTATTAAGTAAACTCATATTTAGTTAGTTAAATTATCATTTAAATGGGTAAACCTTTTTTTTTATTTCTTGCTCCAAGTGAATTAATAACCATTCATGGTTAATATCAAGACATCAATATCAGCATCCCTTTAGATTACATTATGAGCTCAAACACATACATAAAAACTAACCCCTTTTATACCCAATTACCATTATCACAACAACAATTCTCATCCTCATCATCATCTCCATCTTTTACAAGGGTACTCATTTCAATAGAATCAAGAGGAAATCAATGGGTAACTATTCAAATCTAATAGAAAACATTTTAAAATTCAAACTAAACTTTTCTAATAATACATTATCTCCTCTCTCTGATGAATCTAATCAACTTTCTACTTTAGCAATTTTCCAGCAATTATAACAACTATTTATTACCTTTCTTACCCAATTGATCAACCCAGCACATAACCTTATCCTCCTTATCCTCCTTTTTCTCTTACTCTTTGACCTCCAATGAGTATTTTGGTTTTGTTTCTCGTTCTTTCTTCATTTACCTTAAGGGTAATTAAGCTTAAAGATACACTGAGCCCTTGACCTGAGACAATTTACATTGACGAGGTCAATTACACTTTTCTCTTTCTCTCTCTCTCTCTCACATATATATCCTTCTTCCTTGATAATTTTTCTCTTCTCTGGTAAATTATTTCTTCCCTAAATGTGAATAAAGGTAAATAATAATATAATAGTTCAATAGAAATATAATGATGATTATGAAGATGAAAATAGTTCTCTAGTATCTCTTTTCTCCCTATTTTTTTTCTACAAGGGTAAAGAAAAAAGCACAAGTAGATGATAAAGATGAAGAGGCAACCTTTCTCAGGTCATGTACTTTTAACCTGTAGGAAAAAAAGATCCAAGCGAAAATGAAAGATGGAGAGAAAGAGAGAATAACAAAAAAGTTATTCTTGCCATGGATTTTGTTAGCCTTCTTGACCCTAGTTGGCCTTCAACTTTAGGTTTAGGCCTTTTGTCTTGGTGCCTCAGGCTCTTTACATCATCATCAAGGCTCATCAAGTCTCTCCCATTCAATGTAGTGTAATAATAGTAAAAAAATAACAGAGAAAAAGAAAATTATTATTTTCTGACTGAAGCTTATAATAAATGAGATTTGTTCATTTAACGTTCAAATAACGATTAGAGAGAGAAAACTATTAGTGATGGAGATAAGAAGAGAGAGAATCGTGGTTTTCCTGTTATATTAATGATACTGAAAAATAATAAAATCAGTGAAGTTATTGATGATAATGATAATAATAAACAACTCCCAATAGAATTGTGATAAATTTGACCAAGGCCATGACCCATTGAGTATTTACAAAGTTAAAATAGTACATTAACCTTTACCTACTCCACCCTGTACCCACTAAAAGTCACAAGGGACAAGGAGGAGATGAGTTTACCATTGAATATCTAATATTATAATCATAATGAAATGAGATTTACTATGTAAACCATTTATAATAATCAATTGGTCATTTGCATTGTACTGTTTGTGTTACCTGTTGCAATTTATGTATACACTTTTTTATTACCATGAATACATTTCAAGATAAGATTACAGGGTGGTTCGAATGATGATTATAATAATGTTCCTTTTATTATTATCATTATGTGTACATTGAATTTATTTAACCAATAGTATTAGTAAACAATACCATCATGTTACCCTGAGTATCATAATCATCACTCCAGGTTAAGTTCCAATTTAGATCTGATCATCATCAGGTAGTCACCATTGCTTTTAATTTTACAATATCTATTCATTGGAAATCATTAAAAACCATATCCAATTTCCGTTTCCCATGAATCCACTCACTTAGCCTTATTATCAATCGATACTCTAATCATTAATCACTGATAAGTATACTACCATCGGCATGAGAATTGTATTATTGTTATTACTTGTACAATGTATTATCTTCCCTTTATCCATAATAATGTGAAGCGAACTTCTTAAAATCAGAAATTTCCATGGGCAAAAATTAATCGATCATTAATTGATCAATTAAGATGAAAATTGAGCCATGAAAATTAACCAATTCTAATGTACTAACTAGATTATAAAAGTTTGATTATCACAACTTTTTGTAATACTATTAGTTAAATAATAATTCTGATCGGATTAAGAAAATTGTTCCTTTTAATCCTGATGTAAACAACAGATTCAGTTTCATGGTAAAAGAAGTTAATATCTATCGCCTGCGGATAAATTCATCTGGGAAAATGAAGCATTCGAAATCAAAGAAAAATAATGTCACCGTAATTTGTAGCATGATTTTCAGGCCATTTTTATTGTTGATTAGAGATGGAGGAAAATTGTTATAATAATCTTCACATAGACATGTACATGTACACAGACATGTATATGTGATGATGATATTTTCATATTCTCATATTGATATATTCAAATGAGAAATGGCTGCAAGGCTTTCAGGTTGTCACCCAGTTACCATAGGAAATGTTTACCCTCGTTTCATTGATTATGATTAAACAGATAATCATATGGTTAAGTAATTTAATTGTAAACAAAAGTTATAGAAAAGAAATTGTTTTAGAAAAACTCACTGAATATTATAATATTTATATTCTTGTGGCCTCATGTTTATCTAATTGACCACTGTGAGAGTGTTGACTCGGTGATAATTTTAACTATTTGATTAATGATCCAATCGGTGTTATGCATTTACGACTCTCTAATTATTTGTTCCCTTTAATTCTGGTTATAGTCTTTGATTATTGTCATCACTAGCAAATGATCATCAGATGTTACCAATCTGTCCTTCAAAAACAAATCAGCTACTCAACTTTATACTAGATTTTCAAGCAATTGTATCACTTTTGTAATATTAGGATGATCAGAAAGTTCTGCACGAAAAGTGAGTCATAAATTCAACATGTAATTTAACTTGAACAATTATTGGCCGAGAATTAATTTTTTTAAAATATTTAAATTCAAAGTTTATTGATTGAAAATAATGATGTTGATCAAAAGTTTGAATATTTTATTCAGGCCGAAAATCGCGACAAAAATGACCGAAAAAATTTTTTTTTTAATCCCTTCTGTTGATGAGGTCTAAAGTGGCCTTAGAATTTTTTTTCAGAAATTTATCACTCTTATGATAAAATTTAATATTTTTACTATAATTGTTGAAAATTTTGAAAATTAACTAATCACAATTAAGGAAAAAATTAAATTTGAAATTTTATCTTTTTTTGTGGAAAAATCAGAAATTTATGAGCAAGAAAATTTTTATTATTGAGGAAATGGGAAGTTTTTGATTTCATGATGAATTTCTGATTTTTTAACAAAAAAAAAGATGAAATTTCAAATTTAATTTTATCCTTAATTGTGATTAGTTAATTTTCAAATTTTTCAATAATCATGGTAAAAATATTATATTTTATCATGAGAATGATAAATTTTCGATAAAAAAATTCTAAGGCCACATTAGACCTCACCAATAGAAGCGATTAAAAAAATTTTTTTTTCGATCATTTTTGTCGCGATTTTTGGCCTGAGTGAAACATTCTAAATTTTGATCAACATCATTATTTTCAATCGATAAACATTGAATTTTAATATTTAAAAAAAATTAATTCTTTCCTAATAATTGTTCGAGTTTAATTACATTTTGAATTTTAGACTCACTTTTCGTGCAGAACTTTCTGATCATCCTAATAATAATACTGAAGTATGAGAGATAAGATTCAAATATTGGATTGGACGACAACAGCTGATGACTGGGTTTACCTGAGCGTGGTGACAATTTGCCCAAATTACATTGAACATGAAGTAATCACATTTAGATACATGAAATGTTTGCAGATTAAAATTTATATCACATCAATAGTGTGATGATAACATCATTAAGTGAAAAAACTTTTCAAAGGATAAAAACAACAGAGAGTCAAATTTTTTGCAATTTAGATGCAAATTTAAGGTATTCATTGAGAATTCTGTGTGTAAGTCATGAAATACATGATTCATATTCATTTTATCCAATAAGAGATATGAAAGCAAACTGATGGTTACAAGTTTGCAATGATAATATTCAAGATTATCATGTCAAGTTATTCAGAGATGAAAGGAAATGAAAAATTGGACATAACATGTAAGTCCAATATTTTGAGCCTACGGTGAGCATCGAGAATAACAACAAAACTAGAATAAGATGAAAACAAAATGTATCAACAAAGTGTCAAAAAGAGTAATACCTTCTACTTAGATTATTCAGATTATTCTGATGCTGAATCAAAATTTGATTTCCATGAAAAGTGTAAAATATTATCATTGTATTAATATAAATAGTTACATGTCAATCTTTTACCATGTCTACATGAAAGATTCCAATTGTATAGTAATACTAATTGATTACATTTGAATCTAAGAATTGAATTTTTTTAGAAAATTCATTCTGTTCTTAACTATAAACAAACACTTCATGAGATTGCATCCTAAACAAAATTCAGCTGAGAGTGAAAAATAAGAAGATAAAATAAATGAGTCACAATTCTATGCAAAAAATTTTGCTCTTGGTTTTCGAAAAAAAAGTTCCAATAAAGTTTCCATGAGAATAACTTCAACATAATTTTGCAGATTTAACGCAAATAGGTAGATAGTAAACTTCATGCTGACAATAAGACGGAAATGACAAAGCTAATAATTAATGGTCTTGTGGATCTGGAATGCATCTATTTAAAATTACGATATTAAGATTACAAAGTTTACGGTGCGAGAACAAGTAAGGGAAATTCAGTTAATTTTCCCGTGTCTTTTACTGAAAAATAACTTGGCCGATAGGGTATGAATTTTGTGAATCAAGGTTTACCCGATACTCTTTCATATTTCGTTGTCAAGGTTTTTGAGTTCTTTCGCAGGAAACATATCTGAAGGTCATTTAAAGAATATGTTGAAAACTAGATATTTTTGCAAGTCCACTTGTAAAGTCATTCTTAGTTAGAAGCTCGAACAGTTCAACTATGGCCAGCAATAAGTAAATTTTTACAAAAAACATTCGATTCATCTCAATGTTCAAGTATGCTAACATTTTTGAAAACCGATATTGTCTACTATATTTATTGTTTACTTTTTATATCATTCTGTATAAATTATTCACCTCAAGGCTATCGGGTTGATAAGAATCAATATTGACCGTTGGCTCCACAAAGGACCAGAATAAGAAACTTTTCATAAGTAATTGGTGAATTAGTAAAGTTTATTGTTCGCATTTGACCTTAATGAAGATCAATCTCACCTTTGGCTCGACTTTTCCATTTTTTATCCTTCATTTGTCATTGAAAATTTCTGAAAATGAAAAGCTTCAAAATTACTCTACTGAATATTTGCTTTAAATTGTATGCTCATCTAACTTCAAAGACATAAAAAGTAAACAAGGTTAGAATTTTCCACAATAAATTACAAAGCATAAATATCACAAAATCATGATGATGTTGACCAGTTTATTCTTACATTTTTCAGTCAAAAATTTGCAAGCATACACACAGAATATACGCTATAGAAATGGATGTGTTAGAGGTAAAATGGACTGAATTATGTAGATAAATCCAAAATTATCATCATCATTTTAAAGAGACTTGGATCAGAATCAATGGGTTTCTTTTATCACTGATGACCATTGATCAGTAGCAATAAAATAAATATGCATATTGAACTGTTATTGTTATTTGTTTTATTCTGTACATCATCCTCAGTATCATGTAAATATATTATTATTGTTTCTTGTTAAATGTTTGAAGTTTAATAGGTTTGAATCACAATAAGATGATGAAAATAATGATGATGAGAAGTTGATTCCATCCGTGAAATAATTTCTCCCTCATTCATATTACCATTATTATTATTATTTCATCTACAATAATAATAACAACTATGAAAGCTAAAACTATGGGCTTGTCTCCCTGATCATCATCATTATCATCTTGTTTTTTTTCTCCATTTGGCAATTTGAATTTCCCCCTGAATAATATCATGAAGAAAAGTGTCCATAAATTTTCAGAGTTAATGCATTCAAATGGAGTGCATGATTTGAACTCTTTTCAATTATTATATATCATCATCATTATCTGTTGTATTTATCTGGATATATAAATATCGAGTATGAGAAGATTTTATCATCATCATGCAAAAATGATGATAAAAGTCAAGAATTTTCTTCATGAAGGCAAAAATGAATGAGCCATTATTATCATCATATTATACAATATTCAATAATAATAATAATAATAATATGATGCTTTCTCCATCATCCTCCCTTCAATTGCAATAGAATCGTAAAAAAAACAAAAGTTTGAATATAATGCTGATATGATGCTTATGTATGATGAAAATTATGATGTTGATGTTGATGATATTGGATAGATGGAGATATTAAAAGTGAAGGGAGGAAGATGAAGATGATGAGGAGGAGGTAGATAATAATAATAATAACTGTAAAAAAAGTTTAGGACTTTGGGTAAAGTAATTATAAGATCAATTGATGTAGATTAGTTTTCTTTGTGTGTCTTAGTGAAACTTTATTTATGACCAATCAAAGGGATTAATTGGATGCATAAAGTAATAAGCTAATACTAGTCGTATATATCGTACTATTATTAAACCCTTGATTTTTATAGCTTCTTCTCTTCCACCCAATAAAAGAAAGAAAATGAAGATGATGGCGAAATGAGGATGAAAGAATATCATCATTTCATACATTTACTATTATCTTTTCTTAACTCCCACTTTTGTCCTCCTTTTCTCTTTAACTGAACATACCCTTCTCACAGATAAAAATACAATATACATGTATTCATCTACGCTCAATCCATTAATATTCCCTGGTACTCATCAAATAGCACAATTAACTCTAAGTTTATCATTTAATTAAAGTAATTATCTTTTTAAACTAATTTTATTCTTGTTGATTGTTTCTTGCTCTCTATTCAAATTCAATCTCATCAGTTTGATTTGAATGCTTTGAATTTATGGAGAGAAACACAAATGGAAAGTTATTTTCAATAGAAGGAAAACTCGAGCTAAACTAATCTTACAAACCTCAGAAAAAGCCGAAATGCATAACAATAACAATTGAAAACTGGGAATGATGATACATAAGACTAGAAGGATGATTCTACCTTTGTCTTTATTTTCTTATTCCAATTACTTCTATTGTCTTATTTCAATCTGATTCATCTTATTTTTCTTTACGCACTCTTGATTCTTCTCATTTTCATCGATAATCATTCCCATTATCTTACCTCTTTCCTCTTACATATACACCCAAAAATCCTCATAGAATCTTCATTCCCTTTTTATCCCATTCTCTCCCACATCATCATCATCATCTTCCGTTCACTTTACTCCATAGCCTCATAAGTCTGAGCCTCATCATTTTATGGATCCTTTGAAAACCAATAACCTGGAAGCGAGTAGATGAAATTGAATGAATACAAAAACGAGGTTAACAAAATAAGGTTATCAGATGATAAGATTTTCATAGTTTTTCTTTATCATTATTACCATGATGAACATTCAGTGTTGTTTTATCCCTCATCTATCTCATGAAAACCTGAATTTCCAAATGAATGGAATCACCTCTTTTTAATTTTCTCACCTCATATACCTCTTTTCATTTCTTTAAACTCCATCCTTTATCCACCACCTTACACTCCCATTCCAACTTCCTATTCCATATCTTTTTTCACTCTCTTCATCCTCCTCTTCCTCTTATTCATTATGATTTCTGCTTATAATATGAAAAAAGAGACATCTACCTTACTTTTCATCTTATTTTATTTCCATCACCATGTTAATCTTGGCAAGTGAACACACGTTGATGACAAAAAATTAACTTCCATCTCAACCAATTCTATACTGATTATCACCTTAATCTTCACTATCATCGTTTTATATTTCATTTACCTTGATTATTTCTTTTGAGTAAATATTCTCAATCCTATTACTCCAGAACTAATAGTTGAAATCATCTTCTCAATTAAATTCCAATTTTTTCTTCGACTCGTTTGATCTGCACAATTAAATCTTCATAATCAGTGATTTAACATTAATCTCACCTTCATTTTCTTCATCATTATCCATAGCTTTTCATGCTCAATATATACACCCATGGCTCATGGTTTTACATTTTCTCCCTCCAAACATTTAAACTCAATCATCCTTCAATTCCTGGTCACTTGAAGATAAACTTCTGAATTTGTGAGCAAGAAAAACATCAGAGTCTAGAAGATAAAATTATATACAAATGAAAATGAGAGAAAAAAGGTGAACCTTTGATTTTGCAATCAATTGATTCACGATTTATAAGATCAGCAATAAAATGACCATTCCAAGCTATATTCAGATTGAAATTGAATGGTCACTTTGATCTGTTTCCAGTTATCATGATAGCCAAAAAAAGAAGCTGAAAAAAACAGAATTTGTTTGATATTCTCAGCATTTTCCCTCAAATAAAATTCAAATTACTTTTTCTTCGCAATTTTTTCACAGTAAACGTCTATATTTCTATCTGAATCTTCTTACATCTCTCTCACTCTCACTCTCACTATCTCTTTATATTCACATCCCAATTTTATGTCTTTTCTGTTAACTCGATTAACTCTTTACTATCTAAATTAAGGTCTAATCACCATCCTAAAACACACACGAACAATTATAGTTACACAAAGACTAATGTATCTCTCAGAATAAATATCTCATTACGATAGTTTTATCTTCCTATGGTATTCTCATGATTCTCTTCTGTAAATCAGCCAATTTTTATCTCTCTCTACATTATCGCCGGAATATCATCCATTCCGTCTATTTACACCTTTAGAATGAGATGAAATTACTTTTCAAATTACCGAATTAGTTAAAAAAATGTCTTCTTTTTTCTCTCAGTTAATTTATCATTATTTTTGAATCAACTAACTTGTAGAGTTGAGCTAATTCCATTGCATTTGAATTGCACAAGAAAATTCAACAATTAACAGCTAGCAACTTCATGGTTACAACTTGATTGTATTAAATTCACTCAAATTAAAATTAAACAGAACATAATTAAATCTGATTGTTTTGTATTAATTGTTGAGGAAAGAAAGGGAAAGAGTAGCCTAAACTCAATTTGAACGAAATATTCAATTGTTTTATATATAAGAAGAGAACAAGAAAAAAATCTTTGATTATAATCAATTGTGAAATTAAATCAACTCAGCAACTGTTTAATTGCAATTAAATCAAGCAACTAATTCAATCATTATTATTATTTGAACTAATTAACTTTTGCATTAGTTAAATTGAGCAGAACAAAGTAAATTGCTTCAACCCATGAAACCAAAACAATTGTTTCACCCAAAAGAAAAATTAAAACCAATTAATACAATTTACTTATTACATTAATTATTTACAATAACAATCTAATTGTAACTAGGATCATTACTAATTACCAATTAAATTCTCGTAACAATTAAATGTATTCACATTTTTAATGATGTTAATGTCAAATCTTTAAATTTCCTGTCCCATAATTAGATCTGTAGATGAACAATGCAAAATTCATAGCACCATGTTTTCTGAAATCTGATACACGAAATTAAAGTTTCCAAAAAAAAATTCAGGATTTCGATACAATAACATGCTTTGAATAGATAATTGATCATGATTATTAATCAGAAAGAGAGCAAAAGCTGAATGAATAATGACTCGCACCAATTGAAACAACTAATAGAATGATTTCTATTATTTAATAACTGTATAAAACTCAAATTAAAATGTTGAGAAATCGTAATTTTTTTTCTTATCCATTTTTCTTGTAGGAAAGTTCAAAACTCAAAGCACCAAATATACAGTATACTTATCGGAATTGATTGTTAATATCTTGACTACTTTTCGGTAGAATAACGAATTATCAAATCTGAAAAAGATTGATTATCGTTTCAACTGATTTACAATTGAATCGCAGGTTATTTATCAATAAACATAAAGTAATCAAGTTTTGTTATAAACGATAAATTACAAAATCATATTTTCTCTTTCGGCCAGAAGATGAAAAATTAAATTTATTTTCAAAATTTAACATTCAAATTCAAATTTATTTGCTAATTCACTGAAGATTAGTCAAAATTATTTAATTATTAGCCCACTCAGGCATCAAAACTGAAGCAAATTCTAGTTGGTTGCTGACCAATAACTGGCATCAACAAGACATTATTTGTAAAGATCAGTTTCTGGGAATAGTTTTTGATCACCGCCACTTCCATGTTAGATAATATCACTATCATCATCACCTACTAGCTGATGAAAGTATCACCGCCAGTGTTTTAGTCCCCACCAGTATCTCCATCACTATCAGCGCCACCAACACCAGCAACATCGTTGGTGTTTCCTTCATCACCAGTGACCCTATCACCTCAGCCGTGACCAGTGCTTCCAAAGCCACCTCCCAAGTGATCCTACCTTTGGCCTTATAGACCTCGAATAGGGCGATCTTATGTTTCATCTCTCCATTCTAGATCCGAAATTCACGGTTGAATTCGATTCAGATGATGAATTGAAATCGAATTCCTAAGTGAATTCAGTTATGGCCATGAGTTCACCTTCATACTTATGGCCATAATCGGACTCGAAAGGAGAGAGGAAAATTTTGTCTCGTCGAAGAGGAAAAAGATGATGAGGATGTTGATTATGATGTTGATGACAATGACGACTTTCGGATACTCAAATAAATGAATTTTATTCAATTTTTATTTTTACCTATTATTTATTCCGGGATAGCAGGATTTGACGCCCACTCTTTCAAATCATGCCTCATACCTACGCATCTCACTTAAGTTTGTTAAGGTTGTTTGTCAGATCCGTGGTTTAGTAGATTGAAATGTGAATCGTTCAATACAAAATTTAAAATTTCTTTTTTCTTTCTCACTATTCTCCTTTTCTCTATCTTCCCATTCTCTGTCGCCTCTTTCTCTTTCGTGTTCATCTGTTTTTTTCTCTTGTCTTGATAACTTTAGCTATCTACTAAAAACTGGCACGTGTCTGGATAAACCACCTTATCTTCTCTCTCAATTTTCCCTCCCTCTTTCCTTTTCCTATTCAAACCATTATTTTGTTTGGCATTTTTGTAGGTGCCTTTTTGTTGTTTAAGTCATTCCAAGTCTTATTATTATTGTCACAAAAATGACGAAGTCCCGATGAAGAGAGTGAGACTCGTTGGCGATGACTTCCCTTTTGAGATCTAATTATTTTATTATTTCTTACCCCTTTATATACTACATTTATTTTTCTTATCTTAAGAAATCATAACTCTTTTAAAGGTTAATCGGTTTGAAACAGATTAAGATAGAGGAGAGAAATATTCTGAGAAGGAAAAAGAGAGAGATAAAGAGACGGTGAATGAAAATGAAAGAGATAAACTAACATTGTAATCTAGGGATTATGACAAATTAATTAAGGTAATTAATAAATTAAAGATTAGAAGACCGAGAGAAGGGGATTTCGTGTGTATATAAGGTAAGACAACAGCAGCAACAATAACAGCCAGAAATTTCACCTTTGGAAACGATTAGTTGAATTTTCCAAATATGAATTCCAACTTAATTCACTTCCTTGGAAATAAACCAAATCAATTCCTGAAATTATATTAATTAACTAAATCAACTTGATTTAAAATTAAATTAAAATCAAACATATTAATTAGTTGAACCATCACCATCAAAAGCTAATGATTGATTGACCTTGTTGTTGTTGTTGTTGTTTACCATCATCATCAACAATGAAATCAATTAATAAAAATGATCATTGTTGTTAATCAACAATCAACAATTAAATCAAAGGTTGTTTACCAAAACAAATGCAAAAATCAGCACTATCAAAAGTTACAACAATTAGTTAATTAACAAAATTAAATGTAGGGGAAAAGTAGGAGGCAGAGAAAGAGAAAAAATAAACAAAAGAAAGAGAAAAGAAAGAGAAGCAGAAAGAAGAATCAAATCAAAGGAAAGAGAGGAGAAAGAGAAAGAGAAAACAGAATCCCTATGATTTTCTTTCTCTCATCTTTTCATTACATTACATGTATATTAACTCTTTCGGTTGTTAAGGTGACTAAATGCGTTAGCCTGTTGTTTATTTTGTTTTAATTATATTTGGAGTAAAATTGATGTTAAACTGTTCAATATTTAAATTCATACTGATTGATTTTAACTGGTTTTTAGATTCAGGTATAGTGACGATTATAACAGAGAATTGAATGTTAGAAACGAAGAACATATAAATAACTTAAATAACGGAAACAAACTTGGAGGAGACTCTTGTGATGATTAATTACAATATACAATTACAGTATCAATAAAATAGGTTTGCTATGGACCAACGGAAATTTCTAAATCTGGTATGTTTGAAATTACCGGTTTTTTTATATTAACGCAATGTGATGATGAAAATTTCATCATCTTTACCTTTCTCTTTCTCTCACCTAAATTCCTTTCTCGCTTTCGCTCTCTCTGTCCACCTATATCTCTTTCAGAGGTACCCTGAGAGCTCAACCAAAAATCAAAAAGCCAAGAATGGGCTTAGGAAAGGGCAC
Source organism: Panonychus citri (assembly GCF_014898815.1). Taxonomy (NCBI): domain Eukaryota; kingdom Metazoa; phylum Arthropoda; class Arachnida; order Trombidiformes; family Tetranychidae; genus Panonychus; species Panonychus citri. The sequence goes on along the minus strand of NW_026515505.1, from coordinate 142,604 downwards.
AAAAAATGAAGGAAATACCTAGGGGAGATATACATAAACAGATCTGTCTGATGCAGAAAGGGAGGAAAAATTCTGCAGCCGCTGACAAAATTGAGCAAAAACTAATAGGAATGTACCAGCAAATATTGGTAACACTTGAGGGAGAAAAAAAGCGGAGATAGAAAAAACATTATCTATCCACATATATTATTTATGATGACATAATTTTTGTACTAAAAGTCAAGTAAAACCAAGAATAGACGGCCAAATTAACCAACTAAATTAATTCAAAGGTAAGACTCAAGTCGTATTGTGTATGCTTTAGATACTTATAAATTACTTCTCATATTTTTCAGATGATGAATCAGCTAATAACGTAGAAAAATCTCTTCTCTGGTGAATGATATGGAATGCTCATTCATTTCGGTTGTGTGAACAAAAAGATTCACTGAATTCTAGCATTCACTTAATTTACATTACAAGCCAACAGATAGGAATAAAGTGAAAAGAATCATCGATAGACTTTTCGATATCAAGTCTAATAAACTCAGGATGTTGTAAATGAAGTTGAATGGATATCAATCACCAGTGATGAGTGGAAAGCCGTAGCTAATCAAGTAGCATATAATGAAATCACAGTTCATTTTATTGATAACTATTAGCAATTCAGTGTTTGTTTGAAAGCTTATCGATTCAAAGACTGTGCTATGGCTGATAACATTTGACTCTAACATTGAACACTCGAAGAGTTTGATATACCAATTGCTAAGGTCACAGCTATAACAACTAATGGTGTTGCTAATTTTAAGAAAGCTTCTAAAGCGATTGGTCCACATATTCACTGAGCTGCTCATTGTTTGAATTTGATCGTTGATGGTGCCATTTCGAGTGATGAGAATTTCTCAGAAAAGATAAGTTAATGTGATGATGAGTTAAAGTATTAAAAAAATGGATGTTTCTAATCCGGGAAACGCATTCGTTTATCAATATATTGTAACGTACTGGGTGACCAATAATATGTTGTTTTTTTTAAATCGTTATATTTTCGTAATTACTTGACAGAAATTTGTTTTTTATGTCTTAAATTAAAGAAGACACTTCAAAATTATACATAAATATTTTCAAAGTGCCCTCCACCTGATAGGTGACACGCCTCCAGGCGACGAAGGAAGCCTATGTAAACACGATTTAGCATCTCATCGTCGATGTTTGCAACTTCATTTTTAATGGCTGATTCGAGTTGATTTAGGTCTTTTGGGTTTCTCTGATATACTCTATCTTTTAAATACCCCCATAAAAAAAAGTCACATGGGTTTAAGTCTGGGCTATAAGGTGGCCACTCTATTCCGCCCCCTTGAAACGCTGGGTATCCAAGACCAATAACACGGCCTTCAAACTTGGTGGCAAGGCTTTCAAACACATCGTGTGTTCGATGTGGAGTAGCACCATCCTGCATGAACCAGGAATCAGTTGGAATTGCGGCTCGAGTCAACCATGGGTAAAACCGTCTTATCAATATCTGCTTATAAAATTCTCCTGTGACAGTCTCTGTGAAAGTTGTGAGGTAAATAGCTTTCCGGGAGATGGCAGCCCATGCTGTTAGCCTTATTGGATGAGCTGTTGTGTTAGTTGTGTAGTATGGGTTCTCTATAGCCCAAAATCGCATATTTTGTTTATTGACATATCCCGTCAAATCAAAGTGAGCTTCATCACTGAAAATTATTTTTTTAACACCTAGTGACCCATTTTCAATAGCATCATAAACTTTTTTCGAAAAGTCAACTCGTTTTGCCTTATGAGCTTCCGTTAACTTTTGATGCACCGATATTTTGTATGGGTGGAAATTAAGAAATTTTTTCAACATAACTCGTAAAGATTCACGTTTTAATCCAAGAACCTGAGCTGCTCGACGTATTGAGTCCTTTGGATTTTCTTCAAAGTGAGCTTCAACCTTGTCTACCACTTCAGGGGTTGTAACTTCGTATGGTCTTCCTGGATTTTCACTACGTCGATCATCCATGGACGCAGTTAGTAGAAACTTCTTAATAAGACTATTTGTCATAATTCATGTAGAAAAAACAAGAAAAAACAAGAGTTTAAAGAACTGACAAAAAAAATGAGAAAAATGCAAAAATCGTAAAAATTGAAAAGTTAATAACTTACTTCTTTAATGTATTAGGATGACAATTGAGATCATTCCCGTAATGACTTTCCATTGCTCGTACAGCAGCAGCTTTAGATTTTCCATTTGTGTAATAACACTCGATTAATTTGACTTTTTGTTCTATCGTAATATCTGCCATAATTTTCTTAAAAATGGTCAAATTTCAAAAATTTTCAGTGTCAACAAAACTTCAACTAAATACTGTCAAAATGACCAGCAAAAAAAGTTAGCCTAAGCGTCTTCGCGAATTTGAGCGGTATGTTCAAAAAAACAACATATTATTGGTCACCCAGTAGCTTATCATTCTTGTGACAGGGGATGAATTATGCCAATTTACTCGATTCTTCTGACTGTGGCCGAAGTGATATGCAGGTTAATGGCGTGATCTTTTCTAAGGAGTTTAATGATTGTGTCACCGCCACAATAAATTTGCATCGAAGTCCTGATGCTGACACTAAAGACTTGAAGCTATTGTTTTCGTGTTTGGCTTCTATTTTTCAAGCACGATAACCGCAGGTCCAGAAAATAACCAGTTGACGCGATCGTCCTCCTCAGAGATTTCAATCTTAATAATATTCGGGATGGGAAACCTAATAAAAAACAGGGAGAGAGAAATGGGAATTAGTTCTCCTATCTTTGCTGTTACGTTAGCAACTTAAACTTAATTCGAGCGCACTAACTCGAGAAGCCGCTTGTATCGACTTTGTGTGTACAACGCCAAATCTTCAGTTATAGATGCAGATTCAATGGCCAGAAACCGAGCGTGAGCACGGAGCTTATACGTAAAACGGGCTGTTGCATATACGTAAAACGGGCGAATCGGACTTGGACATCGAAGGAAGACGAGAAAAAGACCTGTTACTCTGTGTATCCTTTTGAGACTGTCAAAATACTGATGAAAACCATGACCACCGTCGAAACATACAAAAAGTTGGCTGTTAAGCATTTAAATAGGAAAGGAGTCTTTTTGTCACCATAATAAATTCACTTTTCATTTCTTTGATTTCCATTTCATTTTAATTTTAATTTTTTTGATTTTCATTACATTTTTATTTTTCATTAAGAAATTCTTGTAATTTGTTTTTATATGAATGGCAAGTGGATGAAAATATTGGTCGATACAATCAATCTCAACCAAGTGTAAACAAAATTACAACATGATGAATGATGTAATCAGTCAACAAGAAGAAGATGACATGAAATCTCTCACTCTCGACTTACTTCATGTGCAAACGTTATTTGAAGTTGCATACAAACATTTCAATCGCCCTGGTTTAACATGGAAAGCGTTAAGTCGATCTAGACGATGAAAAGATTGTATGTTTGACTCAAGTTTGTGATTTCCGCGAGCTTTTTGTCCAATTCACTGAAAGTATTTCAGGTGAAAGTTATGTGATGATATAAATGACCATTCGATTTTTCAATTGCAACAGGGTAATCTTGAGAGAGATAAAAGCCACCGATAGCATAGCAATTTCAATTGGGATAAAACTTGTTCAGTGAAGCTGAACGTCGATTCGATGGTATCGAAATGAATCCACTCTTTGCTCATGCAGCACTATTGGACCAGAGTTTTAAGAATATAAGCTGCAACTCTACTTCATCCTGTTTTCAATCGGTAGCGAATCTCAGTGCTCTTCTAGCAGATGTACCAACGACTCAAACTATTCATGCAAAAACTTATGAAACAACTATTTGGCGTGTTCATGATAATGCTGCTAAGAAATTATATACCCCAACATCAGGTATGCATGTTGGTCTTGCCACTATCTCGAGTCCAATGTAATCGACCGTAACGAAAATCCTCTTCTCTTTTGGAAGAATAACAAATCAAATTGGCCCCAGATTCATAATCTGGCGATAAAATTTCTAACCATTCGACTCACATCAGTTCCTTGTGAGTTTATTTTGGAAAACAGGTACTATTATCTCTGAGAAGAGAAATAGAATCAAGCCTAAAACGTGAACAAGTTAATGTTTTTAAATTCACTTCCACTCGATTTTATTTTAATACTAATTGTAAAGTACACACATTAATTTCGCGTGGTATTGAAAATTATTGATATTTTCAGTCCAATGCCAATACTTTTCAATTATTACTTTTTATCGGTATTGTGAAACACTACTTGCAGTTTGAGTTTTGGAAAACTCTCATTTTGAATTCATAATTTTGACAATCTTTCAATGATCAATCATTAATTTTCGCGCACTCCAATTTCGGAATCTATCATTCATCTATAAGCAACAGATAATCAAATCAATTATCACGGGACTTGAATCTGGAATTGAATTCATCATGAAATTTGGCAACTTCATTCTCTGATCATTAGATAAAATCAACTTTTTTTAAAAACATGTCATCTTACATACAACCAGAGCAATCAGTGTTTCTTGTTGATATAATCTAATGTTCATCACCATTATGTGGATATCAGTCAATGATGAACGAAAAACAGTGATTTCAACATGTCGATTTATTTTTCTTTTATCAATAAATAGTTTTATGATGGTGATGCCGATAGAAAAGTTGAAAAGAGCAAAAAATGTCAAAAAGTTCATTTTTTCATCAATTCTAAAAAATACAAACAAAGATTTAGATATTCAATCATCATTCATGAACTCAAGCATGATAGTTTCATGAGGAAGAATAAAATTTCAGTGATAATTTATCATATGATGAATAAGATATAACTTGGAATCTATTTATTCACAATGGTAATCATGAAAGATAATAAAAGGATTTCATCAGTAGATTAATGAAATTTTGTAGATAAAGATTTGCAAGGGTTGATATTACATGATGTAGTTGATAAAAAGAATGACAAGTGAACAGAGAATTTAACAAAAAAAAGAAAAAGACAAATCATCACACGAAAATCAAAAGAATACAAGTTATAGAGAGAGAGAGCGATGTTATTAATAGTACTTAGGAAAGTTTAAGAAAAAAATCGGGAGATTGTTAAGTATGATGCAATTTACATGGAAACATCGTAAAAAACAGTTGAAGCTCAATTTTTCAAATTCTGTTCCCATGTTACATGGTCCTGATTATTTCTATACAGATAAATAACAAATGATGGATTCTAGGGGCTGGGAGTGATAAGCCAACATCAAGAAAATAATCACAAGTAAATCTATTATCATTGTTATCCAACTCATCACCATCATCATTATTATCATTCTCATGTCGAGATAATAAATTATTGTTAAAATCTCAAGGCAACATTGCCTTTATCTCTCTTTCTCCCTCTGATGATAAACAGCCATTCTCTGTGAAAGTATCAACAAGATGACTGATTGACTTAATGATTATCCTTATAATTGGGCGTATATGCAATATCACGCTTCCTCATTTTTTTCTTATCATCTATTCATCATTTTTCATCATCTTTTGTTTTCCTTTTGATCATCTTCATCTTCATCTTTTTTTTATAATACATCTATCCTCATGTATGATGTTGTGATTAGGCATAAGAGTTGGGCAGAGCAAGATAAAAAAGAGTAACTTTTCATGATAATAAAAAGTGGATCATGATGATGATGATAAGCTTTGCAATCATAATTGTGATTAAGATTGTAAATCTCTTGAGACAGGGGAACGATGACAAATTGTTTGACTTGGGTTGATTCTCAATGAGGAATAAGAGAATCTACGGAGAAAAGAGAGAGATAGTAAGGGAAAAATCTTTCTGAGAAATGAAAAAAAAAGATTCGACTCTTTATCTTCATCATCTTCATGATGATACTCAAAGTGATCAACGATCTTTACCCATCATGATTGGTTAAACTCACGAAGAAAAAAGAAACATTCTCAAGAGATTCTTGTTGCTCACCATCATCATTATCATCCTCATCTTTCCATCTTCAACTGATCACCAAACAAGCCAAGAATCACATGTAATAATAACATTTTGTTACAAAAGAAAAGATGAGAATTTTTTTTTATTTTCTTTAAAACCTGATCTTCTAAATCCGTCCGATATTTCATCGCTTACAGATAATATCTCGGTTCTTTGAAAAGTTCATGAATATCATTGAGCTGATTTTATGCTATCTTTATTACTATCAAGTAATTTCAATAACAATAAAAAAAAAGAGTTAACATTAAATGAACTCAGTTGGAAGAACATTAATTAGTTGAACTGTAGCTCGAAATGATTAATATATTAATCAACAGAAATCGCAATTACTATGAAAATTTAAATGTGAAATCACCTTTACTCAGAGTTAATAGAGATTGAAAAAGAAGAGTTAAAAATTGTAATTACAATCAAATGACAAAAAAGTTCTTGGTAATTGTTGTCAGTTATGGTTCTAGAACTTTTATCCACCAGCCCCAACTCAATCATACTTATTACCATCATCATGATAATTATTATCACCAAGAAACAAAAAGTTAAGCATTAAGATGTAGCTCTAGTGTTTATCATCATCATTATTTTTTTCTTCTCTCTCTCTCTTTCTCTCATCATTATCTTCATCATCCTCATCATTGTGAGGATTTCACTCGTTGTTACAGTTGCTTTTTTTTCTTTCCTCCCTTGTCTCTGGTATCATTTCATGTTTCATTATTATAACTCAATTCCATCCACCCATGCTCTCTATTTTCTTGAGTATTTTTTGTTTTTCTTTACTGTAATTACCTGAATGATGTTACCGTTATGTCCCCTACGTGAATGATGAGGATGATAATAAGGGAGAAACAAAGGAAGAAACAATGTTATCACAATGTATTATAAGCGTTAATTGGGAAAGATTATCTTCAATTATTATTTCAAGCTTTTTTCTTCCACCAATTCAGCTTCAATGAACTTTTATCATCATCTTCATGTAACTTGCTCATCTTTCCTACTAAATGGTTACTCTGCCTGACCCCATCCTCTTTTATTCATCATTTTTTTCTTCTTGGAATTTTTTTATTCTCCTTCTTTTACCTCTGTAGAAATATAAACCACTCATTTTCCATCTTTTCTTTTTTATTCTTTCCTTTTTTCTTCATTCACATCTTCATCTTCCATCAAAGTGAATAAGTGAGCAATTACGCATCTCATACCTCTTATTCTGGAATCTCCCATGACAACAATGTATTTTTTTCCTTCTTCTCCTCGTTCCTCATCTTTGTCTTCATCTTCTTATAAATATATTAGCTGAATGTGCTCTCGGGTGTGTAATTGCGTGTACATATTAATATATATGTGTGTACATAAAATGAATAAGATGAGGTGGAAAAAAAAGAGATGAAGATGAAAAGATCCATGTAGGTATATACAATAAAAGGAAGATGATATCAAAAGAAGAGACAATCACAAGAAAAAATAATAATAATTTCAACGGAGATGAATTTGTATAAAAGCATCATGATGATTTTCATGATAATATTAAAAGAAGAGAAAACAACAAAACTGATAAAAATCACTTGAATCCTCTGAATATCCTTACGATTCCACTATTTATCAACCGTATATACAATTATAATAATACAAGTTTTACCTTGGCCAAATATTAGATTGAGAAATAATTTTCCAAATACAATTATCAACATTGAGTGATAATAATAATGTATCAATCAATTTTATCTTGCTTATTATCAACATACGATATTGATTTAAGTTATATCCTTGTATCAGATTATTATTATTATTATTATCAAGTGATATTGTGCTTATAATGTAATTACAAACCATTCACTGTAACATCATTTTTATCATCAGGTAGATTATTATATTATCATTACTATTATCAAGATAAACTCATTTACTATCATTGAAGATGAAAAAAGTTATCTCATTGCAAATAACTTATATATTATCATTGTATTATTTTTACCTCCTCTTCCCACTTTTCCTCTAATTCTGATATTTTTTTCTTTTCTCCCTTTGTTCTCATTATTTTCATCATCGAAACTCTTTTTTTCTCCTTCTTCATTCTTCCATTGCTCCAACAATGATGATGATGATAATAATGATGATAATACTCGAGAAATTGAAGGAACCACGTCAACTTCAGGATTCTCGATGAACCTTTTGGTACTTATGTCCACCAATTGGTTAGAATTATATTGTCCGTGTTATCATGATAATATAACAATAATAATAATCATCTTCTAATGATGAGAATGAGGAAAAGTTATGGACAAAAGGTTCTCGAGAAACTTTTTCTATCAGAAGAATAAGTAGAAAAGTTTCATCTCTCTCTCTCTCTCTCTCTCTCTCTCTCTCTCTCTTGGAGATATGAAGGGAAAAATGTATATAATCACGAATGAAAAGGTTTCGAGTTATTTTGCTCAACTATTCTCTTGTATCAACAATATTCTTGGATTAATTGATATTATTTATTATTGACCATTCAGGTAAATGAATCACGAAAAAGAAACAAAGTTTCAAACTTCATCCCTAATCATTTAGTTCATAAGATAAGAGCTGAAACTTTGTATCTTTATTTGGCTCTTAAGGTTATTAAAAGATTATGTAGGAGAAAAACTGATAAATAATCATTTTAATGATTATTGGAACAAAAACTCTGAAGGAGAAAAGTTCTGAAAAGCTCGAAATCAGATGTAATATGAAGATATTGTTGAAAACTTTCGAAAATCGAAAAAAAAAATTAGATTCTTGTCCGAAAATTTGCTCAAGACTATTTTCTTTCTTTTTATTTTGTTGACAGAATTTTTGTATCTCCTGCAAATCTCACACACTAATTTCATGATATTAACCATGATTTAAGCTTAATTTTATCACCTACCTGTTATCCTTTAATCATCATCTTCATGGAGATATAATCTGAGTGAAAATGATCAAAAAGAAATAAATAAAAACCTCTAATTCCCACAAGGGACTCAAATTAATTTAGACCTTTACTCTACACAATTACCGTTATTTTCACTTTGATATTAGGTATTATTAAATTGTCCTGATAGATAATTATCGTCATCATGATTATATTTCTTTTGAATGATGATCATGGTGTTATTTTTGTTCCCATGTAAAGAATAAAATAATGGTAACAATCAGATTGATAAATTTCATGTGATAATTTTAATGAAAACTTGAACACGAAATCTAATGATTAAGGTGATTCAATCACATGAAGCTATTGATTATTATTATTGAAAATCTTCAGAATCCTCGATGATGAAAACACTGAGAGGTTTCCAATTCTGTTATTTGGACTAATCAAATCTCACCACTGATTCTTAAGACAATTTTGAATTTCTTTTTCAATTTTCATTTTTATTAATTACTTAGGTTAATTTACCTAATTTATCTTATTTTTCATTTTCCTTTTGTAATAGTCAAAGGTTAATCTAATCTAATTGTTTGCCACTTAAGTGAACTGTTGATACAGATTAACTTTTTAATTTCTTATCTATGCTTTTTTAATCTTGATTTTATCATTTTAATCATAACAATTAACATTTTAATCATTTACCCAAATAAGGAAAAAAGCCAAAAGTCTTTAGATAACAGAGCTTAATCAAGCCAAACAAACGTCTCAATGACTAGACATTGGTTCCTTATGGTAACAATTAACCCCATTATTAGTTTAATCAAAATAATTTTGTAACAGTATAAAAACCATTGTAACCCCGTTTACTTTAACTAGTTTTTCTTATGAATCCAAATCATTAAGTTGGATTAGAAATTCAGTTCTTTTATATCTTAAAATAAAACAAATTCTGAATTATTTGAATCCCTGAGTCTATTGTGTTTTAGAACAAATTCAAACCATTGAATCCCTGAGTCTACTGTGATTTAGAACAAATTCACCAAGAGGAATCCCTGAGTCTATTGTGTTTTAGAACAAATTCAAACCATTGAATCCCTGAGTCTACTGTGATTTAGAACAAATTCACCAAGAGGAATCCCTGAGTCTAAACCGTTAGAACAAATTCAAATTGAATCCCTGAGTTTATTTTAATGAGTGTTCTTGAGTCTATTGTACTTAAGTATTTTCTAACCTTGTGTTAACCCTAATCTTAAAATTAAGATTAAGAACTTTTTATCCTTGTGGTAATTGAAACTTCACTTATAACTAGTGCAGGTCCTGTAAAGTATCTGTTAGACTTGTAAACTGTGAGGGACAAGTCAAATCTTTTGATTCCCGTCACCAATCCCGTTTTGGTGATAATCTACCTTGAACAATCAGTGTAATTTCCTGTGTTCTTGAGAACTTCAATAAATTCTACCCTTCACTTGGCGACCCAGGCAGGATCTGTGTTAGTTCTGTTCTGAAAAAGTGAAGTTCTGTGACCTTATGGTACGAACTAGAGGAGGAAATTATCCCTCTTCATCTTTAAACACATCTAATACTCTTAAAGATTTAAGTGAATCAGTGAATTCATCAGACTCAGAAAGTGAGACAACCCTTGTGAATACAATGGCAACCTTAAGAGAATTAGAATTTGAGGAAATAAGTGTATTCCTAACGGAAAATCACGTTCCTATCCCAACTCGCAGTTTAGCTCAAAGACGCTTAATAGAAACTGTGAAGACTAACTTTTGGACATTCGGAGACTTACTCAACGATAGTGAGATTAATGAAATTCCCGTAACTGAAGTTAGAGAAGTTGTCGCTCCTGAATGGCTTATACGCTACAGAGATCTTGGTTTAACCGAGCGTGAGCTTCACTCAATTTTCGCTCGAATTGGTCGAGACGAACAAACAATTAACTGTGCTACCGAAGAAGACCTTAAGGAAACTAATTTACCAATTGGAGTTATTCGTAAGCTCCTCAATGCTCGTCAACCTCAAATTCAAAGACCCGATGCTGCTGTCTCTCCATCAATTGATGCTGAGAATGATATTGGAAATCTTCCTTCAGCTTCGCATCATACTTCAATCTTGGATTCAACTGCTGGATTTAAAATATTAGCTGATACTTTGACAAAAAATGCTAAAAAAGATCCTAAAATTCCTGAATTTGTCAAAGGAGAATCAATGGTCGAATGGCTTAATAAAGTCGAAAATAGGCTTAAGCTAGAGGATATTGATGATGCTACAAGGTACCGCTGTCTTCGTAAAGGGCTCGCACATGAATTACTTCATCTTGCTGAAACAATTGATGAAAACATCAATAATTATCATGGATATTTATCTGCGCTTAGAAGTAAATTGGATTTACCTTCATTTAGTGCCAAAGCCATGTTTAAACTTCGAAATAGAATTTATGATTTCAAAGAAGATCCAATCAGCTTTATGAATAAGCTTCGAGATTTACTCAAAGAAGTAAAAAAGCAAAAAATCGATGATGAATCATTCCGATATGATCTTTTACATCATCTTCCAAAAAATATTGTTGATGAAATATTTCAACAAGGTGCTAATAATGATGAACAAAAAATTCTTAATATACTCTTAAGACATTATTATGCAGAAGAACAGAAAAGAAAATTTTCAAAAGTTCTAAAGACAAATCCACCCCCGAGTTCTCAACATAAAACTCGTGAAAATTCAAATCAACCACAAAATTACAAAGGAAAAAAGCAAAGATTTTGCACTAAATGCAATCGACATGGACATTCAACAGAAAGATGTTGGAGTAATTCCGAGGAAGGAAAGGTTAAAACCAATCAGGAAAAACCTGCTGTAGCTCAAGCTATAACTGAACCAAATCCACCTCAAAATTCAAATTCTGTTCCTGAAACAATTCGTTCAGAATTACTGTTTGCATTTTCCTTAGAACATGGGTTTAAGGATGAAACTCCTATCCTTACCGATATGGGAGGTAATGATACTGATACCCTTGCTTTCTGCAAATTTATGGTAACTAAACCTGATCGCACCCCAATCGCCGATTATCGTGTTGTCTTGGACACTGGTGCATCAACTTGTGTGTTAGATTATGATCTCGCTGTAAAATTCGGTGTAGATATTGTTCCCGCTCCAAGAGCTTTAAGAGGAATAGTTGGAACATTAAATTCCCTAGGATTTGCCTATGCTGCGGTGAAACACCCAGATTTAGATCAATTTAGAGTAATGAAAATCATTATTGCTAAAGATTTTGAACCAGTATTTTTACTTGGTAATACGTTCATTCATCTCAACTACATGAAGATTAATTCGGATGGATTCGTATATGAGGTTTATTCTTCCGATAGACCTAATGGCAAAAAATTAACTCCTGAATTTAATTTTAGATTCTGTACTGCTTATGAAACTGAATTAATTCTTCGATCTGCTAAACAGTTAACCCAAGAGCAATTAAGGAAACCAATAATTGAGGAGATGCCCCATTTTGGTAACATCCGAACTCAAAGAGTTTGTAAAATTCAAGATGCTGATTTTACTTTTCTCACCAACGAGATCGAGTTAAAACTCTTTCCAATTGAAGTTAAAGGTGCTGAGATGTACTGTTTTCGAGAGAAAATTATGGCTCGAGTTAACCCAAATTTACCCGAAGAACAACAAGAAGAAATTCTTAACTTGTTAGAAAAGTTTCAAGATTGCTTTAGCCAGAATCGACGTGACCTCGGTTTCGTCCCTAAGGAAGTTTGCCCTGTTAAAATTGATATTGGTGACAACCCTATTCCCTACCAAAACCCATATCCGTGCACAATGAATAAACGACAAGAGTTCAAGAAGATAATCAATGAATTGATCGAAGCCGATATCATTGAAGAGTCTTATGCTCCAGGAGGATCTCCCGCTTTACTTGTCGAAAGACCTGATAAGTCTTACAGGCTTGTGATCGACTATCGTCTACTAAATCGTTTGACTAAAGTCCCAGCCTTACCGATGCCAAGGATAGAGGATTGTTTTGAAGTGGTAAGAGGAGGAAAATATTTCAATATGTTTGATTTATACCAAGGGTACCATCAAATTGAATTACCTGAAGGAGAACGAGAAAAAACAGTATTCGTTACCCCTGACAGGAAATACCATTACAAGAGATTACCTATGGGTCTCTCAGGTGCTCCATTTGTTTTCCAAAATCTGATCAACAAAATGTTAGATGGACTTCAATATAACAATTGTCTCGGTTATTTTGATGATGTCCCCGTTATTGGAAAGACATGGAAAGAGCTCCTACAAATGACAGAAATTGTCTTAAAACGCTTTCGAAAATTTAACCTTAAAGTTAAAACAGAAAAGTGCTGCTTTGGATATAATGAAATTAAACTTCTTGGACACATCGTCAATGGTGAAGGAATAAAACCTGACCCTGGAAAAGTTGCTGCTCTTAAGAAATTACCTATTCCAAAGACTGTAAAACAGCTACAAAGTATTCTTGGCTGTTACAATTATTTTTCGAGGTATATCCCGAATTACGCTATGATTGCTGCTCCGCTTTATCGCCTGATTTCAAAAGAACGAAAGTTCAAAATTTTCAAAGAAGATATCGAAATCCTTGAGAAATTAAAAAATTCATTAGTGGAAACCACAATGTTGGTTCATTATGACCCATCTCTTAGGAGAAAAATTCAAGTCGATGCTTCTGATACCGCTGTAGGAGGAATTCTCTTACAAGAAGATCCGAAATCAGAAAATTATGATTCTAATGTACCGTTAGATCAAGTGAAAGATTGGCTTCCAATCGCCTTCTTTTCCCAAAAGCTGCAAAAATACCAAAGACATTATACGGTATCCGAAAAGGAACTATTGGCTATCGTTATTGGTATTGAAAAATTTAAACATTTTCTGGATGGTACTGAGTTTCTCGTCGAAACAGACCATCATGCTCTTTGCCAGCTCCCTAAACTTAAGTTCAAGAATAATCGTCTTCAACGATGGGCAATAATGCTTGGTGCATACAACTTTAAAGTAGCCTACCGAAAAGGTTACTCTCACCCTGCAGATTGTTTTTCTCGTTACCAGAATGAATGGGAACATAGAACAATTTTGGATCCCGAAGAAGATTACTTGGACAAGTTATTTTTAATAGATTATGTTCAACCTTATGGCCTTTATGATGATTATGAAATTGGTTTCAACATCATCAATTATTATATCATGGACCCATTTTTCAATCTTTCTGAAACCCCTGCAGTAGTTTACCTACAAGTTCCAGATAATCCATGGTTAACCAAAATCAAAAACTTCCAAAAAAGTGATGAAACTTGCAAAAAACTCAAAAGTTTATTAGAAAGCAAAGATCCAGTTGCACTAAAAAACTTTGTCTTAAAACATGAGTTAGTTTATAAAATTGATAACAAGGATCGAGTAACTCGAAATGCCCGTTTGATTATCAACCTTGAAATCCTGAAGGAAATCTTCAATGAGGAACATTCATCACCCTTAGGAGGTCACTTTGGACCAGAGAAGACGTACAAAACGATCTCTCAAAGATTCTACATGAAATATCTTTACGACGAAGTTGTGAAACTTTGTAAAGATTGTACAACTTGTGCTGTCTCAAAGCCAGGACATGTAATTTTCGTTGATCCATACCCGAAACCTATTCCAAAGAGAATATTCGATCGACTCGAATTGGACATTCAAGGACCAATTACCGTTAACGGAAAGCAGAAGTATATCATCGTTATTGTTGACACTCTTTCGAGATACGTTTATGCAAAGTTCAGTTTATTCCAAAAAGCTTCAGATGTGATTCGCTTCCTGGAAACATTTTTCCATACCCATGGTCATCTTCCATCAATCATTCAGACCGATAGAGGAACAAATTTCACAAGTGATGAATTTTATCATTATCTTAAGACTAAAGGTATTAAACATGAACTTAGTAATGCTTATCACCCCCAGTCTCAAGGTATTGTGGAACGCGCTAATCGTACCATTGCCGAGAGATTAAGAACCCTTATCGCTGATAAAGGAACGAAAGATTTAATTAGAGGCTTAGACCAATCAATCTATGCAATTAACACAACAATTCATAAGATAACTCGCTTTTCCCCACATTTTTTAGTCTATGGTCAAGTACCTAGAAAATCAATCGATAATCATTTAGGTTTAGATCCTAAAGAAATTCTAACAGTTGATAGAGCTAGAAATTTAGCTTATGCGAGATTAGTATCTCAGCAACAATATCAAATTAATAGAGCTAAAGCTATGCATAAACAATCATCTTATGAGATTGGTGATTTTGTTTGGTGTAAAGATCATTCAGTTCCGAAAACAATGAGTAAAAAACTCAATTCAAAATACTATGGACCCTTCTTAGTCTATGGTTATGCTAAAGACTCACTTTTACTAATCGATTTGATTGATTTTGAACATTTCTCCGTGAATGTTAGTAATACTAAACCCTTTAAAGGAACTTTATCAGAAGAAATGATAAAAGTTCGAGATGAATATTTCAATGTTCATTCTGATCATTGGCTGAAATCAGAGATTGAAAATCCATCGAATTTTCAACAAAACTTAGAAGACCAATTGAATGAAAATTCACTTGATTTAACTAATGAAGAGCCAAATTTTGATCAATCTAATTATGAGAGTGAAAATGCTAATTTAGAATTAACTAATTACCCCAATGCTACTAATTCTCTCAATAATCAAGCTTTGCATGATAAAAATGATCTTAAGATAAATGATGAAATTCAGCTTGATGATAATTTGCCCAAAAAGAGAACCAGATTATCGGCTGATAAAGAAATCATCAAAAATCAAAAACTGATCATAAACCCTGACAAAAGAGTTACCAGACAAGCTCTTAATTGTTTCTATTTAATTTGTTTCAATTTTAACGACAAAGAGTCTACCTCTTATGAGAAACAAATTTGCAAAGTTAAAAACAATATTTTCCCTCAGTTGACCGTTGACTTTTATCAGCAACGATTTGAAACCAATCAAAATTCCAACTTAAGTCAACCTGATAATTTTAATATTGTTTTTCCCAAATCTTTAATCCGATTAATTAAGCCAGTTGATCTACAACAATTAGAGTTAAGTAAATCGCTTTTTTACTCTCTTTCGCTTATTGACTTTAATCATTTGCGATTAGTCATCGTCATTGTTTATGCTAAAGCCAAGTCTAGTATAAAAACAATGGACCAAACCCAAGACAACTTAATTGATCCCGAACCTTTGGTATCATCAGATCAAGTTTCACCTTTAGATTTATCAAGAGTTGAAAAACGTTCAATCTCCCCAACAAGTGAAAATCTTTCAGTTCAAAAGAAAGTTAAATTTTCTGAATCTAGTGAAACCCTTAAGGAAAGTTGTTCTTATCGCGATAAACTCGAACAATTAACTGATAGTGATAGTGAAATAGGAAACAGTGAATCTGAATCCAGTGACTCAGAATCTTCATTCATTCGTTTACCTTCAACTCAAAGTTCACAATCATCATCCGGACCAGTGAAATCACCTTCAGTTAACCTTACAGTAATGGATCTCGATCAACCCTGTTCATCTAAAGATTCAGATTCTGAACCCGTTATCATCATTGATTGGTATGGTGAAAAAAGTGGTAACGATGGTGGACCCAATAGTCCAACCAACCCTGAAGAAAGGAAAAAATTTCTCGATGGTGATAAGGACAAACCTTACCCTGGCCCCGAAGACTATCCTTTCGAAAAACATGAGTATCCTGCTCCACTGCCAGTTCAATCTCTTCCTGAATATTTATCTAAAGAAAAATTCTTTGAGATTAAGGATCGAGTTGAAGCTAAGGCCAAAAACTTTAAAGAAAAGAAGGATAAATTTGAAAATTTAATCAAAGAAAAATTATTTCTGAATGTAACCCACACTCCAGAAATTTATGAACTGAAATTACCATCGATTCCAAGAGGACTCACTCGTACTAGTGTAATTAATTCTGAGATTAATCAGATAATCAACGAGATTAAATGTCACTTATGTGAACACATCTCGATTAACCCTCAACGATGTTTCGATTGCCAAAAATGGTATTGTTTTCTTTGTATCAAATGGCTCCAAAAATTGGTGACTGAATTGTCATTGGAACCATGTAATCATCTTAAAAATGAATTTTTATGTATTTCACCTTCTTGTGTCGTTGAAACCGCTTCAAAAAGCCAATATCGTCGACATGGTGAAAGCAAAGGTTCGAAGACCTTAGAGCTTTATAATGCGTCTAAATTTATTTGTCGTCGAAACCATTGCAACAAAGGGCTTAAGCCAGAGAAATTTTCTATTCATGAAAATCAGTGTCGAAAAGGTTTATTTGTCGAAGACTTTGAAGTCGAAATGAAACAAGATTTTGTTCCCGGACCTAAACGACAAGAACTCGCCGCTGCTCCAAGAAAATTGGCTTCTCTATTGCCCTGCCACATCCAATCAACTCTTGTGGAAATGCCCATGAAATCGTTCAACTCACAGCCTGAACGATGGGAAAATAATTTTGAGGAATTAGCCTGTTTAGTCTATCAAAAAGACTTGAATCCTGATGATCCCCTTATGGCTCCAAATGCAATTCGAAATTTTGCCAACATTGGAACCAATTATTGGTCTGTTCTTAAGAGAGTTGGAGATCCCTCCGCTCCGATCTACGAAGCTGATCAATTCCTACAAGACATCGGATTCGACCCTATTGTTGGTCAAAAAGCCAAACCAGATCAAGTCGTTCGCCCAGCTACAATCTATTGGAAAGGTAGAGTTCCCTCATACCTGATTAAAGTTTCGGCCGAATGGTTAGCTTATGCCAAGGGTTTTCCTCGTCAAAATCATCTTCGTGATGATGTTTCTGTATCTTCAGACAATGAAGCTCCTGGAAGCTCATATGTCAGAATTGACCCATTGGAACGATTACCCCCTGAAGATCGTGATCGTGCCATTAATGAAATGCAAGAACATTTCCCCAGTCTTAGAGATATAAGACGAATCCTCACCAAATCTGCGGACAAATCCCCTGAGCCATCATCATCATCGTATCGAAATGCTCAAGCTAAAAGCTACAATCAAAGGATTGCCACAGAAATCTACCAAAAGAAAACTAGAGTCACTATTCCCCGTCTTCATGATGATATTAAAACCCGAATAGTGTTCAATACTAATGAACATCCTCATCCTGAACTAACCTTTAGTGTTCACATGGCTTACTGTCGCCTTAAGGAAACGAAGTTTGTTCATCATGGTGCTGAAACCAAATTGGTTTTAAAGCCCTGTTGGGTCGTTATCGTGGATGGTCATTGTAATGTGATTTACGAAACCTTTGTCCGGTACAAAGACATTACCTGCATGGACACTGGTTACCATGGACTCATTCGAGCTGATGTCCGATATAGTAAAACTTTACCGTCAGTTCGTGACAATGTTATAAAGTATCTCGCTTCAGCCAAAACCATCGTTGGATCAGGCTTGATCCTAATGTTTCGAGGAATCGGACTTACCGATGAAGAAATTGATTGGCTTAAACCAAAACTTCGCGAAGTTACTCAAATTTTTCACCATCACGAACTCATGCAACATCATTGAGCTTAATTGCGTTTCTTTTATTTAAGAAATTCACCATTACCGCTCAACCCCATTCGCCCTGCCTTGAAGCAATTGTGTCAATGCAATTGTATATGGCCTTTTGGCAAGAAATTGAACAATTTTGTGAAAAAATAAATGATGGAATTCATCATGCAAATGTTCAATTTACCGTTAACAATGAGCAAGTTGCTCGTCTTTATGCAATTTACTCTAAGAGAGTCGAAGAAAACCTCGCATCGTGGCCTGAGGATTGGAGCTACACTGGCAACAACCAAAGTCGTCGCCCATTCCCTAAATATGATATTAGAACTTGTGTCACCCCGAAAAGCACTGGAACTATTTCCCCACCGGAGATGGATATTCAAATCGTCGAGGACAACGAAGAAATTAAAGACTCTAAAGAGAAAGAACAAGCCGTACCCGTGATGTTAATGATCGAAGGACCAAAAGCCGAGGAAATTCGTGCATCACCGACTTCACCAAGAATCAGCATTGAAGCTTTGAAAAGACATCTTCATCAAAGTTCCCGGAAGTGAGAGGTTTCCAATTCTGTTATTTGGACTAATCAAATCTCACCACTGATTCTTAAGACAATTTTGAATTTCTTTTTCAATTTTCATTTTTATTAATTACTTAGGTTAATTTACCTAATTTATCTTATTTTTCATTTTCCTTTTGTAATAGTCAAAGGTTAATCTAATCTAATTGTTTGCCACTTAAGTGAACTGTTGATACAGATTAACTTTTTAATTTCTTATCTATGCTTTTTTAATCTTGATTTTATCATTTTAATCATAACAATTAACATTTTAATCATTTACCCAAATAAGGAAAAAAGCCAAAAGTCTTTAGATAACAGAGCTTAATCAAGCCAAACAAACGTCTCAATGACTAGACATTGGTTCCTTATGGTAACAATTAACCCCATTATTAGTTTAATCAAAATAATTTTGTAACAGTATAAAAACCATTGTAACCCCGTTTACTTTAACTAGTTTTTCTTATGAATCCAAATCATTAAGTTGGATTAGAAATTCAGTTCTTTTATATCTTAAAATAAAACAAATTCTGAATTATTTGAATCCCTGAGTCTATTGTGTTTTAGAACAAATTCAAACCATTGAATCCCTGAGTCTACTGTGATTTAGAACAAATTCACCAAGAGGAATCCCTGAGTCTAAACCGTTAGAACAAATTCAAATTGAATCCCTGAGTTTATTTTAATGAGTGTTCTTGAGTCTATTGTACTTAAGTATTTTCTAACCTTGTGTTAACCCTAATCTTAAAATTAAGATTAAGAACTTTTTATCCTTGTGGTAATTGAAACTTCACTTATAACTAGTGCAGGTCCTGTAAAGTATCTGTTAGACTTGTAAACTGTGAGGGACAAGTCAAATCTTTTGATTCCCGTCACCAATCCCGTTTTGGTGATAATCTACCTTGAACAATCAGTGTAATTTCCTGTGTTCTTGAGAACTTCAATAAATTCTACCCTTCAACACTAAAATCATTTTTTCATTCTCTTCTATCAACTTGTTCATCTGATTGAGCTCATGAAAACATGGCTTTTAAATTTAATGAGTTCTTCCCCTTGGAACATTTAATACTTTGGTCGAAAAGTTTTGTCTTCTCCTCAAAATGTCTCATGATAATGAAGATAATGATAGTAGTTAAAAAAAAAGGTACATAGATAAAGTGAAATGATGATGATGAAAAAGTAACAATCATGATGATATTAGTTGCTAGAAATCGTTGAAATATAACTAGTTAGTGAAATTGAACTGAAGAAAGAAAAAAAAAAGAAAGAGAGATAATGATGAAATAGTTATATTTATATCTTCAATATTTAGTGTTTCAATTGGTAAACAAGAGTAAAAAGTCAACTTATCTTCCTCATCCCCTTGTTATCATCGTCATCATCATCCAACCTTGTTAAGACTCTGAAGAAATAGCTAATGCTATTATTGTAGCTATGGAGTCGATGATGATGATGATGATGATGTTTAAGATGAAGATGATGATTTACGCACGTGACTTATAGAGAAAATTTTAAGGGATGACATATTTTTGTTCTGGATTCCAATGTAAAAGATGATAAGGAAGAAGAGAGATGGAAAAAAGCAAAGAAAAAATGATGAAAGAAAATGAGCTTATTGTCTTTGTTTTACTTTCATCTCTCTCTCTCTTTTCTTAATCATCTTCCATATCTCCATACTCTGTGTATCATCATTTTCTCTTTCTTTTTTATTTCTTGTCACCACTTTAGTTAGCTTTCTACCCACAGTTTACTCTTATTCCTAAAACTCTTGGCAAGAACTTTTCCATTTTATTCATGTAACAACTTTTCTGAAAATGAGATGATGATGATGCTAATGAGAGAAGAGAATCATCAAGTGGTAATTGCGATACATTTACTAATGATGATAATGAATATGATTATGATGATATTTACTTTTTCTTGTCATCCAATTGCTATTACCATCAATTTAGATATGATTTTTTTACTTTGATTGAACTTCATATCTTTTTGAATTGATGATAATTGGAGCTCGTAATAGATAAGATAATCTAGAAGTAACTAAGCTCACAATTACATGACAATTAAGTGTGTAGGTGGCCATAAATGATTATGATTGATGAAGTAAACAAACTTACCAGGAAAATACCTAATTAGATGATTAATTAATATCAAATATATGCTGATGTTGATTGAGTCAAAACTAACAAATCGCATTTTTCACGCAAAAACTTTTGATTTTGTCAACTAACAAATTCTACAATAAGAAATCATTTAGAGGTCATTTGAAAGTTGTTTTTCCCGATAAAGCTGAACACTGAATGACTCGATGTTCAAATTGTGACTTTGATACTGGAAGTTCTGGCCCCAACACCAATCCAGCAGAAATTATGAATAACGATCATCAAAACTACCTTGAAGATTTTCATTCTGTTTTTCCTTAATTTCAATTGGTTCATGTGATATTTTGGCTCCAAAATTAAGCAACATATTAATGGTAGAGATGTTGAAAAGCCCTGTTCATTGAACTGATCCAATGAGCTGATTCAATAAGCAAAACAATGAACTTATTTACATTGTGAAGGTTTAATCAGTTCAATCCAATAAAAACAGTAAAAAACTTTTCACTTCAAGTTCAGAATTTCATCTCAGTAATTTCAGCTCTCCTTTTGAATTTCAGCATTCTCTTTGTTTAATGATCATCATTAACTTACATATTCACTCCTTTTGTGATATGGTAATCATTTAGATTGTATTTGAATTCATCTGAAGATAATCTTTATCTTAACAATAACCTTTAGACTTGTAACAACTCAAACACATTAATAAGCTTTATGATAGATAATTTTACCAGGAAATTGAATGGATACAGACATTTTATACTACATTTTTAATTGTATTACATTTGATGATATCAAGTTATTGATATGAGGCAAAAGCAATTAAAAATGGAGATCAGCAACATGAGTAGCAATTAACTGTTATCTTGATAATATAATTGAAATTCAGATATTTTAGTATTTGAATGGACTGAAACTTGTTATTTTCGTTGATTAGAAGAGATAATTTTTTTTGTTCTATTCAATAAATAGTGTATATCAGTCATCATATATTCTAATTTATTATTGAGGCTGCATCATGTTTAGTAAATTAACTGATTAAAATGGGCAACAATTTTCCAGGAACTAATTAATTTGCATAATATACTTTTCACTTTCCTCCTCCAAATGAAATTATCAATTGTTTTTCTATTTCCTTAAGCAAATATGCTGAGCCATATATCTACTCCCACCCAATTATAATCATCAATTCTGATTTTCATGAGGATATTATTTACATCGAGAAAATGTATATAATATCATAATACCATTAGTTAATCAATTCAGTGAAATTTTTTGTTTACAAAGACTTTCGGTTAACTATTGAATCCTGTATGAAGAAAATGCTAACATTGATATTATATTAATATATTGTGACATTCATTTGATAATATCTTTGAATTTGAAAATAATCATTAACTTTTTTTTCATGTTGGAAAATTGAAATTGAGATGAGTCATATGATCCTGGTAGTGATTAAATTGATGATTATAATGTTGCATGAGAGGAGAGGTGGTGGTGGGTTAAGAGTGGGTGGAGTGGGTAAAGTTGGGTCAAGAAGATTTTCAATATTAGTATTGGAGAAAATTTGATTTTTATCCTTGGATTTTGTTTTTCTTTCCTCTGGTTTTCCTTACATAATGTGGATAAAATTGATTGTAAACTGATTGTCCATCTTGTTTGCTGGTTCGATGGTCAATATTTTTGGGACAATAGAAAAAAGAAAGTAGAGAGACAGAGAGAAAAGTTCAACAGGCAAAGAGAGAGGCAAAGTTTTACTATCATCATGATCTTTGTTGTCGTTGTTTTGATGTAATAATAATACAATTGACTTTCTAAGTTTCAAGATTTACTGTTCATACACTTTGTTATTGTGATGGGAAAAAAGAGAAAGAATAAAAAAGTTTCAGTTCTGAAACTTGACCGATCCAAGCAAAAGTAACATGATGATCTATTACTCATGATAAGATGAACTGAATCCATGGGTGAGTGTCTTGTTGTTGTGCATTGTTGATGATGTTATTCCTGATTGTGTTGTCTACTTGACCTAATAAAAAAAAGTTTTAGAGCGAAATATTTGCTTCAACAAACTTTGATTGAACTTTTAATCGTTTCCTAGATTATCTTTGATTATTTTGTATTGAAATAAAAGAGATAAAAATTGCATTGACTTGATCTTTTCCTTCATCGTCAGTTACTCTTTATCTTTATCTTATTTTCTGATCTCCAAGGATGATGAGAATCAATTGTCTTCTCTGACTTTTGGTCTTTGTTTTTCAATTGGATACATTTGGATGTCATGGAAAAGGATGAAGATGATGATTACTAAGGGATGAGGATGAAAGATAAACAGAAAATCTTTATTATGATTCTTTCTTTCTTTCTTTCTCTCATTGACCTGAATGATGGACAACAGAAGGTCCAAGTTAACAATAATAATATCGAAACATTGATGATAAGTACAGATGAAGTGTGCAAGACAAATGCAATTTCGAAGATGAGGCAAAGGAAAAACAAAGTTTCGAATAAAAAAAAAGTTCTTTTCTCTTACAAGATTAAATTTTTGTTTATTGTAGTTTATTCATGTTATTGTTGCTGTGGATCATGTTGCATGAGGATTGAAACTGAACAAAAGTTTTTCGCATGTTATATTGTTATTGCATTTTCTGATTACATGGTTCATTTAAATTGACGTTGATGTTATCAGTTTGTTAGAACTGAAAGAGAACGAGAAGAGAGAGAGAGAGAGAGAGAGAAAATCTTCCAGAAATAATGTTAAGTCTGGAGGAATGAAGGTTCTGAAGTGAATTCAATATTCACCCTGCCTGTTATCATGAAAAACATTGAAACAAGTTCATTTTAAATCTGTCCAAGTTGAGTGTCCATAGTTAATCAAGCGCAAAGATGATATAATTTTTTTTCTTTCCTATTCAATTTATTGTTCATCATCAGTGGTTTTATTTATACTTGAGATGGGAAATTTTCTCTCTCTCACCCTTTCTCTGAGGTGGAATGGATAAAATTTGATTATCATCAAATTGGTGTAACCTTGTAAATTCAATTAACTCAATTGAGGTTTGAACTGAAAATAATGGGCGTCAACTAATTAGTTGTTTGGTGAAAATCATGTAATCATGATAAATTAACCATTGGATTGAGCCGTATATAGATATATATATATTACATGTATATTAATTAACTTAATCAAAAGTAGTAATTCAATTAAAGGGTAAATAATCAAAGGATTAGTCCGAGATAAAGTGATAATAATAATGATTATTATTGAGATAGATTGAAACTAATGGTCAGTTTAGTTTATAGTTGGTAAAGCAAATGAAATGATTTTCATGTGAAATTGGTTGAGTTTAGTTTTCAGATGGATATTGCATGTAATAAGTTTACAAAGAGTTGAATATATTCATGACTGTTTACATTTAACCCTCACCATTATCACCATCATCATCATCAATAGTTTCAACATTCAATATAATCATCATCATCAAACCAGCAGCACATCAAGACTATTAAATAAAAGTTGCTTAATAAGATAAAATAATGATATCGATCAAGTTTGAGGTGAATGTTGTTATTTTCCACTCCCACTTATCTTCCTTCTCCTTCCTTCTGATCATCATCATCATCTTTTTGGTAAATGAAGGTGAGGTGTAAAAGTGAAACAAATAGCCATTGGTCTGCGGTATTAGCCTAATACATTTAATAAAATAAGAGGTATAAAAGTTAGAAGATAAGTGGAAGATGATAATGATAGAGAAATGGGGAGGAAGTGGGAAGTGGAACTGGAATAGAAGGTAAAAAGGAAGAGATTGAGCAGGTAAGAGTAAAGAGTAAAGGGAAAAGTATAAAAAAAATCTATGGATTCAAAAAGCAATAAATATCCTGCAACCTGAATTTTCTGGTTTCATCCTCAGTTCTGAGTTTTATCTCCCACTTACACCTCTCAAAGGTAAATCTCTTCCACTTCCAATTTACCCGATTCTCTTTTACTTCTTGGTATCATCATAATCATCATCATCGTTCCCGCTTTGTCTTCATCTAAATTATTAATGTTCGTCATCAACTTTTTATTCATAATCTCTCAACACTCTCCTGAGACTCATAAAGTGAATACTGGGTGAAAGAGTAAAACAGTTAAAGTTATTATCAGTTGAGATAAAATTAAAGCATGAGAGAAGATGAAAAGAAAAGGATGCGGAAGATAAATCTGATAACATCACAATAACACTTAAAAGTAATGATAAAATAATGCTAATAAAATGAGAATGAGGGTAAAATTGGAATAATTGGAAAGAAAGAGAAAAAAGTTCTAATTTGATATCGAGCATGAGTGATCTTCACATCATCTTACTCACTAAATTTTCAAATAATAATCTTTACATGATAAACATGGAAACAAAATGTTCATTTTTAAGGTTAATGGTTGAAATGCAATTCTTTAGTTTACATTCAGCTCTTTGTAAATTTTTGCAAAATTTTCTTTTCTGTTATTTTTTTCAGGTGAACAGAGATTTTTTTGTTCTTTTTGAGCACTTAACATTAAACTTTCCATTTCCTCTTTCTATCTGTTTATTTAATTGCAGTGTTAAGGTAAAAGTGATAGACTAACTTAATATTGTCTATGTATGCAAAAAGATAATAAATCAAGTAGTTGCAGGCAAAGTTGCAATTTATTTGGACCATGAAAGTGATTCTTAATGATTCTAAACCCTCGGTGGTAAAAATGTACTTACAAACGATTCAGGAAATTCAAGTGAAAAAACACTTATTTTGTTAGAGGTGTTGGAAGATGAAGATAGGAAGAGAGACAGGATGAGATGGAAGATGATTCAGGCGAAGATAAGAAAATAGAGAGAGAGAGAGACAAGAGCTACATGCCAAAAGAGTGGTGATGAAGATGATGATAAGAACTCGAAAAAAAGTACAAGGATGGAAAATCAACAAAAAGTGGACAAAATTTAAAGGGTAATGAAGATAAGGAAGGGACTGGAATTGAAGAGAGAGAGAGAGAGAGAGAGAGAGAGAGAGAGAGAGAGAGAGAGAGATTAATATCAGTCCGAAAATGAATATAACATTAAGGATGACACGCAATTGAAAACAACCAAGATGGGGAGTGAGTAATACCAATTTCATGGTGGAAAATAAAATCCATGGGTGGGTGGATGATATTGTCTTAGATGATGATACATCTTCTTTTAGTTGATCTTTAGAAACAGGAAGAGAAAAACAAGATTTTCAAGTGAATGAAAAAAACGCAATAATGATTACGATGATAATCATGATAAGAAAATGATACAAAAACACCAAGAGTAAACATTGTTGTTTGTTGAGAAACAAACATTAACTAGCAACAGTTTTAATGGTTAAAAGGGAGAGAAGAAGAAGATTATTATTGAGATAATGATGATGATAAACTAGTAGAAGGATAAAAAGGGGGAGTCCTGAGTGGCTTGAGGAGAGTTAGAAAAAGGAAAACATGATGATGAAACTGAATTGAGTACAATATCTATGGATATTTTATCAGGGAGTGAAAGGTTGAGATAAAGATTTTGAAGTGGAAAAGCAAGAAAGATACAAGTTATGAGTGGAAATCCATTAAAATGAAAAATATTATGGTTACTTGGGTGCGAAAGTAGCTGTAAGTTATAATAATATCATGAACGTAAATAATAGTAATATTAATGGAGGGATAAAAGTTGTTATTGTTGATGGAAAACGGTTGAAATGATTGTTCAGTTTCAATCATTATCATGGAAACTCATTATTTCCTCTAATATCTTATCAACAGAAACCCATAATAATATAATAAGGTCAACTAACAAGTAGAAACCGTTCAAGGATGATGGTCAATTTTGTATTGGATTGACAAAGAACGAAAAAGTCATGAACTTTAATCAGAATTTTGATTTGATCGTTTTCTTTAGTTTTTCTCTTCTTTAGTTGAAAGAAAAGTTGAGTCAGATTTTGGAAAAAGTTATCGTATTATTTTTGAGTAGTAAAAGTTGAAATTAAATTGTTAGTTAATCTTTAGTTCTGAATCAACTACGATCGTTATATTACTTGAGCTTTAAGTAACAATCTTGAAGATTTTTCCTTGGAGAGATTGTAGAAAAGTTTCATTCAGTTGACTTATTGTAATGAATTTACCCTGAGAAAATAATTATTATGCTGAAGGAAAACAATAATTAAGATGATGATAATGATGAACAAGTAAAAAGATTATGAATTAATCACTGAAAATGAAACATTGTGTCTAAATAATCAAAATGAGTTACATAATGAATCGGATTTAGCTTAAGGAAAAGAAAAAGTTTTCATCTCTTTCATGTTTATTCACCTTTCATCATGGAGCATTTTTCATGTAATCATAAGATAATTTTTGAAAGATACAATTTAAGTATTTCTTTTCTGCATCATCATCATCTTCTCGTCTTCATCCTCTCATTAAAGTGTTTGTTTTCCTTTCGCAAATAAGATGTTAATATTATTATCAAGATTATTCAGTTGATGAAGATAATAACAACTGAATTATCTGTTAGCTTCCTATTATTATGCAGCTATTACTACTTAAAAACTCCCAGAGGGCATTTTAATTTTGGAAAAAAAGAGGAAAAAAATCATTTTCATCTCTCATCTTAATTGTTAACCTTTATCATCATCAACATTATTTGCTTTCCTCATCTGGAACTAACGGAGAAGAAGGTGAAAAATGTTTAGAAAAACTTATCATGAACTTTTTTTTCTTCACCTTCCCTGAACTTTCAAAGTTTTAACATGAAAGTAAAGGTTGAATTTGTTTCTATAGAAAACAGTATCTTGTCGCTTCTTGTTTTTTTTCAGGATTTTCCATTTGAAAGAATGTAAATTTTTACTCTCATTTATTAATACAACCTATTCCATTCGTATTCCCAATCGCAATTAAATTCACCAGTGAATAAAATGTTTCATTTTTTCTCTTTGCCATCATGTTCATCACCTTCATTATACTATCGTCATGAGTTTCAAGCATCTTCTTCATTTATCTTACGCTTTCCGAGTAATGAAAACTTTTTCTTCGCTAGTAGAAGTTGTTTTTTTATTATTCTCCCTTCACCATCATGTTGACATTCCAACACCATGGATATCAGAATGAATTAGATAAGGTACATTACGATGATTGCCTCAGTGAAATGATAAAAATAACAAAGAAAAAAAACAAAGAGAATCGGAGATGAAATTAGGAAAATAAGTTGAGCATAGAAAACGAAGCATAAAAAAACATCATCTTTGATGATGAGAAGTAAGAAGATGATTAAGATGAAACATCGAGAGAAAAAATAGAGATTCGGTGAAAAGCTAATTTGCAAGATAAGTCAGATGCTCATCAGTTGAATATCATCATTAGCATACAGCTTTAGAGTGGAAATTCAATGAAGATAACATTGAGAATAAAAGATTGATAGAGGTAACAAGAAATTCTGAGAGCAGGGTGGAGGAGAATTGAGTTGATGATGAGAATGTATGAAGTTTTAATGATTTGTAAACATTTCTAAATTTGTATCAATTGTAAAGTAAAGTAACAAAATTTCAAGTGAATTCCCATGAAAATGATCAAAAGCAAGAGAGAGAAACATCAACATAAAATTATAACAATGAATCAGAATTTTACCCTTCTTGAGGTAGATTAATTTAACTTAATCCAAAGGATTAACTGATTTAAACATAAAGGGAAAAAAATCATATTCAAGCTTAATCACTGAGAGAGTGCAAACTTAAACCCATTAAACTTGATATATTTAAAAGCTTGCAAATAGATTAAGGTGTAAACACATTGATAAAGTGATTAGATTTTGTTTTGATCATGATCACTTTGATTGTTATGAAATTGTAAATGATGATTAAATTGTTTGCAAACAATGTTAACATGGTTTTGATATGTATCATCATTAAGTTTTCAAACTTGGTGACAGTTTAATAACATGTTTGTTACTTGGTTTTGTGACATGATCATGATACAATTAATTTCATATTAACTTGTAGCCACAAAATTTATTGGTTTCATTATTGTTACTTAAACTGTATATATTCATTTAATTGGTTGATTAGTTGGAATGAATTTATATATACACCAATGGTTAAAGTGAATTTGATTAACAACAATCAGTTGCACCAAAGAGACAATAATCATTTTCATCATTTTAATTGTTATTAACGTTGATTCTCTCAATTTTACATGTATATTACATCTAGAATTTTCATTTTATTCCATTATAAAAGGAAGATAAAGGCGGAAGAAGATGATGATCACTCCCTGATGGAACGCAACTCTCCCTCTACAGAGAACGAGAGAGAGAGAGAGAGAGAGAGAGAGAGAGAGAGAGAGAGAGAGAGATGCAGCAAAGATGAAGGAGGAGGAGGTAATAAGATGATTCAAGTACTCAATACTACGCGAATATCTATCTTATGTTAGCAGTGTATCTGCAATCACAAATTAATTTGACGGTTGATTGAATAACTGCTGATCCATTGAAGTTGAATGAGGAAAAAGAGAGAGAGAGAGAAAACTGTTGAATCATCTTTATCTTCATGATGAAGTTCATGGCAAAAAGTAAGCATCTTGGATTAAGATCATGTATCACCAATATGATGATGATGATGATGATAATGATAAAAAAGATGGAGAGAAATGATAAAAGGGTAAGAAAAATGATCCAAGAAGCTGTTGATTGAGCTAACATAATATTATATGTTAAACTTGCACTCTACTCGTAAAAGTAATGATATTTCAATGGTTTCCTCGAGTAAACAGATTAAATTAGATTAGAAATAATTGTAACCGGTAGCTCGTAAGAATTTGTTGTTTCGTCTTTCTTATCATAATGAAAATCAATCCTTTCATTACTATGGCACAGGAAAAGTATCACAATTCCACCATCTTTATTAATAATGTTACCTGAGTCTTCAGGTAAACCTAAAGATTTTCTATTAATAAGACTCTTTTTTTTGCTCTTTAGTTATAATTTTTTTCTCTCTATTAAACTAGCAATAGGTTCTGTTAATACTATGGAATTATCTTGAGTAGATACAAAGTAATACATCTCCAAGTTCCACCATCGTAAGCTAATAATAGATTCATCTTCATCTTCATCTTCATCATAATAATACCTGAGGCTTGAGCTTTTTTTCTTCATCATAATCATCACAGTTACAGGTTTATTTTAATTATTTGTTTCCTGGGTTTACATCATCTTCATCTTTTTCTTTCATTTTTCTTCTCGTTTATTTAATGCACTTCAACTGAATTAGTTTACTCAGTTGATTGTTATTAAAGCTGATAATTTATCATACACTTTACATGATATATCTAATATATTCACTGATAAATTTCATACATTATAAACATTGTATCCATTGTTAATTGTTAATTGTAATAACTTATCACATCAATTAACCAACAGGGAAACAGTTGAAGTTGTTTTATTTTTTTATGATATTACTATTTGTTCATTCATTATCTTTATGATAGTACATCATCTGAATACCCATGTAACTGTAATTAAAATGAAGAAAATTATTCACACATCAACATCTTCTTTATCAACCATGATCCATGGTTCTAGAAATGAGGATCAATCTTTACTAATTTGAATTATATTAAATATTACTATTAATCAGAATCAAGAGAAATATGATGATAATTATAATGAATTTCTATATTAATCAGTCGTCATCGTTGTATCTTTAGCATCCTCACCATTACTCTGGTTGATTAATGATTATGAAATTGAGTAGGCACTTGATGATCCTCAGTTAATAATGCAAATTAATCAATGATAATTATTAAAGTGATCATGATAATAATTAAATCGTTTTCAATAGTGACATTGTTAATACTTAGCGTATATGTTGCAACAAACAGGCTGTAAAAGGATATAAATTTAATTCAGGGTAAAGGGGCTGAGGTCATATCAGCATCATTATGGTGTGAATGATGATAATTCAAGTGGCATAAGTTTAACTTGTGAAAGGTTGATATTAGAAGGTTGAAAAACTAGGTGTGCATTGTCAATGAACAATTGTGATTAGCAGTTTAATTTGATTCTCAATTGTTAAGGTTATAATAGTAGGAGGAGGTATGATGATAATACAATTGGTAAACACCCAATTAATTGTATATAAATTGTTATGTATTTAAATTATCAACTTTAATCATTATGGATTTCAGTTGCTCATTGTTGTCTATTCACTCATGAGAGTAAATCATTATCATTTCTCCTTTCTCTCACTCCATGACTTGAATCTTGAACAATTGATTAATGATTGTCAACATTGTTTTTATCATCAAATCAATTTTTTTATTCACAATGTATTACATTTGCAGAGTTGTTATCAATTGATGGTTGAGTTAAGTTAATTTAACGATTTTTTTTGCCAATAGTTTAATGATTACTAATTGTTAACCAACACAATTAACTAATTACCTAATTAATTCAAAGTGTGTACTTGAATATATTATCTCCTGAAAATTGAATAACTGT
Organism: Panonychus citri; assembly: GCF_014898815.1. Taxonomy (NCBI): domain Eukaryota; kingdom Metazoa; phylum Arthropoda; class Arachnida; order Trombidiformes; family Tetranychidae; genus Panonychus; species Panonychus citri. The sequence goes on along the minus strand of NW_026515505.1, from coordinate 110,978 downwards.
AAGCTTAGACTCACAACAATTTTCTCTGTAATTATTGCTTCTTATGGCAATATTACAGAGATGCCGATTAAAAATCGATTACTACTTGAAGGAAAACATGAATCTGTTGCGCAATAGACAGCGAGTAAGTTTTCTACTTTATATTTTTAATTAAACTGATAGATAGCAAGTGTCCAAATAAGTAATGTCGCTTTTTTAATGGTCAAATTTGAATAGTAGTTATACAAAGGGTCTGGGCAAAGTGTCCATACTGGACCAACTTTTTGGGTCAAATTTTTCTGTCATTTTTTTCGCGCGCAATTTAAATAAATAAAAAAAATGTCTATGTATGAAAATAAAGCTATTCTGATAATGAGCTTTCCTTAATTGTGGTCTCAAATTTATCAATCGTCTCTAGCTGTTGGCCCAATCTGTTTGTTCATTAACCGGCTCGCTCAGATGCTCACATGAGCTCATCAATGAGGTTACCTCTCTTTCTAGATAATCTTCAGTACGTTTGAGGGACTGAATCTTTACCATTGCCCTCTCTAGTCAAACGCGATCATGTTTACTTCGCTGCAACTCTCTGGATGGCAGTGTTTAGAGCACAAATTCCAGGTCCCCAAATTCAGGACAGTCTTTTTGGGGCATTATAATACCTGAGATCTTGTCTCAACATTTGAGAGGACCTGAGTAATCACTGCAATGGAAGAACACATTAATATACATTTTAATGTCACAAAAGCAGTTATCAACTTACCGATTAGCCATATCAGAGACCGAAAAAGATTCATTATTCGAGGCATATTAAATAAACACAAAATTAACGTACCGAACAATTTACGCTTTTAAAAGCTAACTATTAATAGCTTAGGAAAATGATTGGTTTTTTCTGATTAAATTCATATATAAATGATGACGTACAAATTTCGTGAAAATCAAATAAAATTTAAAGTGTTTTTCTTGTGATAAAAATGAGTATACAGTTTATCTCTTACCACAGCTAACAACAAAACCTAAAACCTCCGTAATCAACTTGGACAAAATTATAAAGAAGTGAACTTTGTTAAATACGGTCGTGCATTATATTTTCATTCATTCGGACGTAAGCCTGAAGGCTTGATTCTGACTTTCGAGCGTAATCAATAGAAGACTGCAACTTCTATGGTTACGATTGTTTTTCATCCTAATCAGACGAAAACGTAATTGATGTAATTGAATTCAAACAAAAATCTAAATCCAGACTGAATTTATTACAACCATTAGTTTGTATTAATAATTTGAACTGCGAACAGACAAAAAAGTTATTGTAAACCCTATTTTAAAGTAACAAATGGGCAGTTAATTGTGACAATTACTCTAATAAGAGTATAACTAAAAGACGTTTTCCTTAGTTACATGAAAATTATCCGGATAAAAAATGCCATTTTCGGCGTGATTTAACCTCTTCTCATTTCAGCCAAAAATAACTACTAACATCAGATTTCGTTGATACGATATTCAATTTGAGGATTGTTCTGCAGATATTGAATTTTTTACAAGATTTTCATCATCATAAACGGAATAGTTTAACAATCATTTTAAGATAAGTATTATTACTATCATAAAGTTATTCAGGGAAGAAAATTATTACAATTACGAATGTAAAATTAGCTGAAAGAAAAATTGTTTCATTTGCCTTTTATTTCGTTTTTGTTGCATCAACTTATGAAACAAACTCGCTGAATACCCGAGACTTATTTGCAATACCATTGGGATGACCAGAATGTCTGATTTGCATTCATCAGAATGTTGAACACTCTAAATTAAATATAAATATAAATTACCTGGTTTCTCATACAATACACATTTTCCACCATCCACTCTCTCAAAATCAGTATACATTATATTGCATTATCAATCTTCATCCACTCTCTCCCTTGCTACAAGTCAACTTCACTTTTTCTTACTCATTCTGTCAGAATCTAAAAATCCCTCAGGATTTTTTTGATATCCATGTAAAAGATTAACAAACATTATCTTCATTATCATCATCTAGAATATCATCTCTCAATGTTGCCAGAATTTTTCAATAATAATAAACTCTTTTTACCTCAAAGGTACAAGATAAACCCAAACACATATGATTTTGGGAAACAATTTGTTCAACAGCTGATCCAATTTTTTATTGATTCAGAATAAAATACATTCAATCTGTTATCTAATCAAACTGTTAGTAGAAAAGTTTCATTTTCATGTCAATTTCTTACAACCATCAATGTGTACACTCATTATTATTCATATTGTTACTTTTTTCTTCCCAAAATGATGATATTAACTTTTCCAAATTCATGTTTATCATGATAATATTATTCTGAATTTTCATAGAACATGAATAGAGAAACATTGACAATATTATTAGATTAATGATCTGTTTTTATTTACTTGTTTTCTTCTTTTTCGGTTTCATCTATCGTTCTTATTTTGATGAATCTCTTTCCTTTGCTTCATCTCTTTTCTTCTGGTTTACCTGATTGATTTCTGAGTTTTCTCCATGAAAACTCAATTCTAAATGAAACAGTATCGTTATTATTATTATTATTATTGTAAGAACTGGTTACTCTGTCATTTTGATTGATTTTATCGCGAAAACAGATAAGAAAAGATAAAAACAATAGGGAGAGAGAGAAAACATTAGTTATCAATGAGCGAAAGAAAATAGAAAATGTTCTTTTCGTCTCTTACTTTTTTGTCATCCTTCCTCTTCTTGTTACCAATATATAAGGTTTAATCATCATCATCCTTTTACTCTTCATCTTTTATATATCATGATCTCCATTTGTAAATGTCAACCACACCCTCATTCAAAGGCAAACTGTTTATATGCTTGAATCTCGGAAATTGGTGTGTGTTTGTGTTCATAAGATGATCATGATGAAACTGAATAAAAACAAATATGAAGTAAGAAAAATGAACCTCAATGGATACAATTAGATGGACAAAGATATACGAAGGATATATGAAGCAAGAATGAAATAAAAGTAGATGGAGAAAGAGATGAAAAGGAGGAGAGAAGAGAGAGAAGGAGGATAATAAAGATGAGGTGGGATGAGATAAAGATGAAGATTAAGATTAAGTTGCTGGAACAAGGTTGAATTGTATCATGTACACAGAGTAGAATCAGCAGAGATGGTGAACAAAGAGAAGATAAAATTGGTGGGGGAAGCAAGTATTCATGCATCAAAGAGAGAGAGAGAGTAAGAAATTCTTGGTTCCATGTCAACAATCAACAGTGGGTAACCAAATTGAGTTTCGCTACATTTACTTTAATTGGTTTATGGACCAATGAGAAGCTGCTTGTCGATCCCTTAACCTCATTCTGCTTTAACTCCCCTCATTTGTCCCTTTCTATTTCTCTCTAATCTTCATCTTCTTTTTCATCTTCTATCTCTTTGATAACTCTCACTTTCCTCGAGAATAGGTTTCACTCTCTCAATTAGGTAATCTATTCTATTCCTTATCCTCTTCCTCCTCCTCATCACCATCTCTTCCTTTGATTTTTCTTGCCCATTGAAAAAAAAAGTTGATCGCCTTTGACTCGAAAAATCATTTGTGACATAAATTGAGATACTATTCTGAGCTCAGGGGGTGAAAGATAATGAAAGAGTAATATCAAGAGATGGATAACATTCCCAAAAGGCAATATCATTTACTTTCCTAACTGCTTTTTAACTGGATCTTCACCATCTTCATCTTCATCCACTTACAATCACAATACGTCATCTACAGTATTCTTATTGCAACCATATGAACTCTTTCACTTTGAAAAGTTCTTCATCACATCACCACCCCCAATATCCATGCTTTTGTTCTCCCTTCTCCTTATCTCTCTCTCTTTCTCATTCGCTCACTCATATCAACTCTCAATTTCCCTAAATAATCCAATAAAAACACTAAAACCTCAATTGATTGAATGATAAAACATTCCACTTCCTTAATCATCATGACTAATTCACCTGATCACTATTGATTACAACCATTTCTCATATCAATTCCCACAATCGTAAGCACCACCACCAAAATGCCACTACCATTTACCTTCAATTTTACTCAATAAAAGCTAAGCAATTAACTAAATCATATAACCATCAATTTTTGTTGAAGCTGTTTGCTGGTTATCAGATTATTATTATCATGTACAAATAATTAAAATCATTTGTTTACTAAAAATTTTACCTACCTGAGTTACTCGTTCAACCTTTTAAGTTAAACAAATTGAATCTCTCAGCCAACTTCAACTAATTTGAATACACACAAACACAAACACATACACCAAGGCATTAATTTCATTATTAACTTTACCTTGTTTAGTGATTTAAAAATTTTCTTTTCAAAAGCAAAAAAATTGTCAACAAGTTAAAAGAAATAAATACTTCCTGAGTTAGTCACAATTGGTTGAACTTTACTATTTAATGACAAAATCTTACTCAATGTAACCAAGCATCATAATCATCAAATTATTACCTGTTTATTTATGTTCTTTTCCCTACTTGCCCGAAATTATCATTTGCTATGATGTGGGGGAAATGCTACCAAACATTTTGTACAAAAACTTCACTGTAACAAACTTTGTATCATTTTTTTTCTCTATGCTTTTTACCTGGAAAAAAAGATTCCAGAAATAACCGTTAACCCGTCAATAAGTTTTCACTTAAATGATTAATGACAATTTAATTTACCTTCTGTAAAACTTGGAAGCTCACAGGATTCAATTATTATTACATGATGGTGACATTTCAAGGTTAACTGATTCAGTTTGACAAAGTATAAACGTTACCTAGTACCTGTTAATGGCCCATAGAAATCAAATGAATAACCATTTGAATAACAATGTTATTCAATGATAGTAATGGACTAAAAAGACTCTTACAATAGGTTAGATGAGGTTAGATTAAGTTATGCAATTGCAAAGGTGAAAATCATTTGCAATATCAAAGTTGAAATTTAAACAAAATTCATGCAAACAAAAGGTGAGATAATGAACTAGTCAAAGAGCAATAAGATCTAATAAGTATTGATCATTTGAACCATTGAAATTTGGTTGTTAGTTTTTAAAACTAGAATGAGGTGGATTAGGTTAGTCTATTTGGTGTAAAAGTACTTGAGTTATATGAAGCATCTTATATAACCAAATGTTGATTGTTGACACGACAAATTGATAAATCAATTGACCGATAACATTTTGTTACTCTTGTAAGAAAAACTTTTAACTAGGGAAGAAAAGATTTCACAATTGATTGATGATGAGTTTATAAAGAAACGACATTTGTGACAATTTAAAGCAAAATGTATTAAAGATGCAAACAAAAATATGATCAATGGACAAAGTAAAAGTGAGTGGACACTTTTTTTCATGTTCAAAAGTTCAATCATTATTATCGGGGACTGGAAACATTATTTTCAAATGATTGAATGAATAATGTGATTTCTTATTGTAAGTTTGTGTATACGTTTCATTATGAAAAAAAAGAAGATGAGAAAAAGATGATTGATGAGTCACTCTTTCATCTTTAGTAATCATCCTCATCTTTATCATTCAACAATAGATGAGAGAGAAAATTAGTCCAAAGATTTGATTATTTTTGGTTTACTTAAGCTTTTTGGCTCTGCATCATCAACAGCCTGATGATGGTGATGATGACCAGAGGGATTAAATTGTCACTTATGGATTAGTGTTTGGAACAAGAAAAAAAATCTGATTTGGTTTAGTTTGCAAAAAGATTGATTGTAAATCAGTTATGTTGTTAAATACTGATTTTATTGTTGATCAACTGATTAGCTGATCTCATCATTTTCAGATTAATCTTTATCTTGTCATCATTATTAATAGTCAACTTGATTAAAGTTTGAAAGTGGAATTAGGAAAAAAAAGTTGACTTAACTTTGACAATACAATCAAATGATTAAAATTTTTTGGTCTCCATCTTGATAATAACAAGGTTTAGTTGATTAAGTTAATCAAACTGGATTAAGTTGATGTTGAGATAAACTATTAAGAGACTTAAGTCAATTATTCTTAACAATATACTTTTGGGTTTAATAGTGATAATAATTCAGTCATCTGAACAATAATCAACACCAAATCGATCGTGAAATAAGTAATACATATAAAGAGAAAGTTAAACAGAATCGTCAAGTTTTCCATGGGCATGATGAATTTTCACCTGAAGAAAAAGTTTTCCAATATATTAAAACTTGTAAGAGACAAATGTGATTTCCAAGAGATTTAATAACTTTTGATGAAGAACCTTTTTCACCTTCTCATAGATTCAAATAAACTCCATGTAGCAAAAGTACAATAGACTTTATCAAATTGACATGAAAACAGAATAGGTAATATGATATAACTTTTTGAAAGAAAGAAAGAGAGAGAGAGAGAGAGAGAGAGAATCGGATAAAGACTCAACAATAAGAATATAAATACAAGCAAAAATGAGAGAGAAGGCAAAAAGAAAAAAATAAGAGAGAAAGTTTCAAATCTTTCGGAATTAATCTTGTGACTTTAGTTGCTGATCTTTTCATCCTCATCAGATGCTGAAACTCGTCACCGTTAATAACCATTGAAAGATAAAAGTAAATTATCTTCATTATTAGTTTTCTACAATTCTTTGATTCATTTCGATAACAATACAATTGGATAACATTGGGTCAACTTTTCTTCAACTGTATCATCATCATTTACTGACATCCTAATGATTTCCATCTCAAGCTTAAGCTTCTTCATTCACATCACCGAAAAAAGATAGAACAGAGAGAGAGAGAGAGAGAGAGAGAGAGAGATGATAAGATGAAGAGCAAGCAAAGGTTGTATTCATCTTCATCTTCATCTTGATACCAAGAAAGTAAAAAAAGAGCCAAACAGAAAATGGGAAATAACATTTAAAGCCAATCCATCAAAATCTAGAATCCTCATTGTCAACATACTGATGCAACTTTTTTTAATAACATTATATTCAACTATCATCATCACCATCACCATTGTTACAACTTTATATATATTTGTATTATTGTTGGTCAAATGTTTATTATAATGATATTATCATGATGATCATCATAATATATGTTACTCATGAAAATATCATATGTAATATTAGGATAAACTTATTACATGGAGTCAGAAAAAAAAGTTCATTCATTGTAATGATGATGGTGAAAAAAATGTATCACTATGTATCACATTTATTGTATTATCATGGACAGATTTCATAATGCAATAAATTCTGTATGATAAAATGAGTTTATGTATCTTAAAGGGTAATCATCATGGTCATTCATGATGATGATGATGAAAATACATGCAAGTGAAGTGGGTGGGGATCAGTGGATAAATTGACCAACAAGCCAGTAAATGAGTTGTTCAGTTTCCTTGTACACTTATATGTATTATTACAATGATTTGAAGTATATTAGACTCTTGGTGATTTGTTTTTTTCTCTCTTTTGATGTTTATAATATTTGATTATCATGGTGATGTTGATGATGATTGTGATTTACGTTGATTCATAATAATATATATTTATTATTGGATAAATGTTTCAATGACATGAAAATCTTTACTATTACAATGGTGGTGTGGGGGAAAATTTGAGATGATGAGGTTTAGATGATCAATTAGATCGATGGATTAAGATTGAGATAAAACTCAGATGGATTGAGATGAAACTCGGATTAAGTTTTTAGGCTTGGAGAGGGAAACAGAAGATTTTCGGTCCCACAAAATTTACCGAATACAAGATTCTTTTAGGATTGTGTCACTTCACTTTACTTACTGATCTATTGATCTCAATGTTAAGCACTTGCATTTAAACTCGATAATTCTTTAGAATTCAAGGTAACAATTAAACATTAACTGTTAAAGATTTAGATGGAACTTAATTGAAATTTTAATTAGAGTACGTTGTAGAGAAAATAAGATCAACTTGAATAGTTGGGAAAATTACAACGACTAAAGAACAAAGGGAAAAATTAGTTCTTTTTAGAATAAAGAACAAGGGGGTAACAATTTAAAGGGGAATCAATTAATGATGAGGAAGGGGTAACAATTAAATTGGGGGAACACAATTAAATCAAATTAACCAAATTAATCACATTAGTGATGAGGTTAAACAATTATTACAAAGTAACTTTTTGTCTTATGTCTCGACAATGATGAAAAATATGGTTAACCGAAATGGTTAAGATAAAGATGAACTAAAGATAAGCTTGTAGGCTTAACAATACATCTTCCTAAAAAACAAAAGAAAGTAAAAAGAAAGATAGAGAGAAAGAGAAAATCGGGTCTCTTACTTTTGTAACCAATTTTTGGTCATCTTAAGATGAAGAGATTTAGGTTAATACAATTAAGAAATTTCAGTTAATTATTTTAATTAACTTCATCTATAATTATATCTTGAGATATAGATTGAAATTTTGATTAATTATTATTGGTTAATTAAGTTGGGATATTATAATCTCTTAATTATTTAGATCAATTAATTAGGATTCTAATCAATTTGATTTGTTGAATTAACAATTAAGGAAATTATAACTATAGTTATGGGAGTGGGTTAACCAATTTAACAATAGAATTTTTTAAATGAAAAGAAATTAAGAAAGCACAACAATTAACTAATTGTTGAGAGTGAGAATTAAAATTAGAAAAGTTTTTAAATTGTTTCCAAATCATAATAGTGATGAAAAGGAAAGACTGAGGATTTCATGTTTTTCTACCCTTCAGTCCCCAGCACTTTGATGAAGATACTTCTTCAGGGTTTCCTTTGGAATCCTATTTTGATTTGGTGGTGATGGATTCGGGGACGGAGGTAATGAACCGGTGGGTGTATGGTGGAAGAAGTCGGAGTAATCGGGCTTGGTGGGATTTTTCCTTGGATCTTGAGAGCTGTTGAGAGAACCAAAGGTTGAAGGTGGATCAGAGATTAATGAACTAATTTGAAAGTTCTTGTCTAGGGCTGAATTCGGAGAAGATGATGATGAAGATGAGATTGAGGGAATTTTCGGTGAGGGGCTTTTCACTTCCTTGGTTGAAACCAATGAATAAGTTTTCTTGCTATTTCCGAGCTGATAGGCTACGGGATGATTGTTTTCTTTTCTTGGTTGATTCGGAGGGTCTACGATTTTGAATAGGGTGAAATGGGATTTTGGTTCATCGATTGATGAAGTTGATGATGAAGATGATGATGATGAGGATGGAAGAGGTGATGGAGCGGGAGAGACGCAAGTGAATTCTGAGTACTCAGGGGATTCTCGGTGATGTTGAAATAACTCAATCAATTGGCCAACAGGCTTTCGAGCTTTGACTAGATCACTTAGTTTTCGGTGGAGATATGAAACTTTATCGTTTCTCACATAATGTTGAATGGATTCATTATGGATTCCACGTCCAGTCTCCAGAACTTTTTCTTCAATGTCTTGCCAGAAAAACATATACATTCTCATGGCGGTGAGAGCTTCGATGGCGGGTGAATGAGGTTGAGCTCTAATGGTGTAGCCTGAAAAGAGAATGAAGGCAAGGAGAGATAATGAAGCGGGTGAAGTTCTGTAGGGAGAGAAGTAAATAGTGACATCTCGCATCTTTGGTCGAAGAATGTCAATTTCGTCGGGGGTAAGGTTAAGACTTTTGAAGAGGGTTATAAGACCAGCACCAATAATTCTTCGGGCACAGGCGAGATAACAGAGAACTTGATCTCTAACTGAGGAAAGATGCTTAGCAAATTTCAAGTCTTCCTTTTTGAGTCCATGATAATAAGTATCCATGGAATGAACGTCTTTATAATGGACGAAGGTCTCATAAACGGTTTCACAATTTCCGTCAATTATTGTGATCCATACTGGCTGATGAACGAGTTTTCGAACTCCTTCTGGACTGAATCTGTAGATTCTTACGTAGGCAGCATTAATGGAGTAGACGTTGGATGGATCAGGGTGGTCACGAATTTGTTTGGTCAAAAGTTCTTGTTGACCAGGGTTAAGGTCTTCAACTTGTTGTTCCACTAGGGAATTGAAGATCACGGCCTTTATTTTTCCTGTTGACTCTGTACTCGAGTCGGAGCGGTTGGATGTGTTAGAGTCTTGGGTGAAGGTGACCAATTCTCGGAGATGGAAACCATTCTTTGATTTTATTTTAATTTCTTTTGCTCTTCCTGGGTTAATCTAGAAAGAGGTCAATTGTGATGTAGGGGTGATTGGATGACCAGCATCAGGGAAGTTCTGATGGGTGAACAAGGCAGATCGCGTTTTGCCTTTCCTTCTCGTAACTTTAACCATTCTTCTGAGTCGGTGAGAAGGTAATGAGGGATTGGATTTTTCTTGGTTGACCAAGTAGTTCGAGGTCGGGATGCAGCGGGTGCATAAGAGAGAACGGGAGGGAAGCCTACTGAGCGGACAAATTCTTCATTTTCGGATAGGGGAAGAGTGGGGTCTTTTCTTTTATTAAAAGTTTCCCAAAAACCTAATCTAAGATTCGCATGAGAACGAATGTTAGTGTCCGATAAGAGAGGGTCATTTGGATTTTCTTCCTTGTTTACTAGTAAACAAGCGTACAACTCGAATTTCTTTTCGAAATCAAACTCATGAGTTGAGTACGAGATTTTAGGTTGAGGTGCTAACTTAACATGAGGAGGGATGAAACTAATTAAACGCTTGGGAGTGATGTTGGAAAGTTCTTGTACTGAAGAACCATGATGAAAGAGTGGGATAGCGTTGAGATCTACTTCCTCTCTGAATAATCCTAACCTGCATCGGGATTCATGGGCTTCGAATAAGTTTGGACTGAGCTGGCTAGTACAGAGAGTGTATCGGCAATTGAATTTGCAACTTCGATAATTAACATAAGTTTGAGAATAACAAACGAATCCATAAGTAGGGTAATCATCTAATGATGCGAAATTCTTAAGACAATTGGGGAATAGACAGATGAATTTGGTTGGATGATTTGGAGGTGATAGTTTAAGGGTTGCAATTAAATTTTGGATGAACATGATACATCTAGTGCAATACCAATGATTGCAGAAATTGCATTCGAGGGGAGTGAGAGCGATTTGTTCGCAAAAGTAACAGCGAATTTCATCGATGAAGGTGTCTAAATTCTCATGGGTGATTGAATTTCTTGAAATACCTTTAGGTATCTTTGGTAGAGGAATAGAATAAATTGATTCATCTTGATAAAGATTTAAATAAATCTTTTCACGAATCATTCCTTCGAACTTTTCTTTAATTGTTTTAAAAGTTTCATTTTTCATTTGAACCGAGGCTTTAATTTTCATGAATTTTTCAATCGAAGCATGAGAAGGAAGTTCTAACGGAAGAGGAGCAGGAATTTCATTGCTGTGGGTTATTGGGTATTCAAAGGGTTTCGGATATTTATTAGGAAAATCAGAAGAAGAAGAAGGTTCAGCATGAGAAGTACTTGACAAAGAAACGACCTTACCTTTATTTTCTTCCTCCATTGGATTCCTGAGAGTGATTTTCTTTAATTGTTTGGGGTGAGATGAGGCGATTGAATCCAAAGATTCTATTGAAACGGAGCGTTTAAGGGCAGATTGTTGATGAACAAGAGGTGAGGTGAATGTAACTGTTTTAAGTTCAGAATTTTTCTTTGGAGATGATTCGAGATCGACGAGAGGGAATTCAGGTTGAGGTGTATTATCGATGGGGCCTGGAACATACCAACAATCAGGGTCACTTTCATAACCACAATTGGGTATCACTGATCTGAGGAGATGAACATTAGCACGATTGTTACTGAAAGAAGCGGATACACTAGAAGGTGTGGGTGGTGAATTAGAGTTGTTGTCCATTTTTATCACGAGATTAATTAGCGTTTTAAAGCTAAGATGAGATGGATGATTAATTAGAGTTCGATGGAGATGATTAAATTGGTTGAAGTGGAGGAAAACACTTTGAGTCAATTGACCGGAAACACTTAACTTAGCACTTAAGATGGAGAGGAAAATTTGTCTATTACAACCAAAGTTGTTTGATGAATTGGAACAATTAACTGAAACAATTAACTTTTCACAATCAAGGAAATTTAGAAGAATTGAGAAGATGGAGAAAATGAATAAATCTAAAGATTTGATCAAGTCAGAAGGTGAACAGTTTTCAATGTTGAAAAAGAAAATGAAGTGAACTGAAAAGAAGTTGACTCTATGTGACCAATGGGTTGACTGAGATAAGAACAAAGAGGAAGGCGGGTAAAGGTAATTAGCGAAACTAACGCCTTCGGTGGAGATGGTTAACAAAAAGAAAAGATTTTCTTTCCACAGATGTTGATCTAATTTCAATTTCGAAAATTAAAATCATTAAAGTGATTGGGTTGATCAAAATTAATTTTCTGAGAAAATTTTGATTTTATCATTATAATGATTAGATTGGGAGCAACAATTAAGATTAATTAGAAAAATATTTTCATTATCTTCTTCTAACAATGACAATTTAAACAATACAAAAACTTTTTGTTTTCAATTGTTGTCGAGTTAAGATTTTTCTTGATTGTTAACAATTAACTTTGGCTGATCAATAATCTGTTGATCAGATGTTCGGTACTTTCTTTTTGGTTTCTTGAAATTATCGATTAATATATCACCAGAGTGATCATTAATCAACTGATTGTTACAATTTGAATGGTTAATTAGGGGAAATTGGTCATTTGTTTGAGGAGTGTTTTGGATTAGTTCATTTAGATTTTCATCTTCATTAGGGTTAATTGAGTTGTTTAAATCTTCATTTGAAAGAAAATCTGGTTCTTGATTTTCATCTTGATCATAATTATTATCACTGAGTGATTGAAATTGGTTATTGGTAATTAACTCAATTTCTGGGGAATTGAAATTTTCATTTTCTAAAAATGAGTCGGGATTAAAGAAATTATCTCTGAGGTTAATCATTGCTGTGGTTAGTTTACCTGAATATTTCTTAGTGTTAGAAACATTAGCAATGAAGAGATTAAAGCTTAAGGTATCTAAGAGCATTAGTGCACCTTTCTTTAGACCACAAACTAAGTATGGGCCATGATAGCGATTACGGAGTTTTTTGGAAACTGATGAATCCTGAGATTCATTTTTTACTAACAGATAATCTCCAATAGCATAAGGAGAGTGAGGATGAAGGGATTTAGTTCGGTTAACTTGGTAGAGTTGTTGAGAGTTAAGCCGTGCATAAGCAATTTTTCGGGCTTCATTTACGGTCACTGGGGAATTGTGGTTAATAGACAAGTAATTGTCAAGGGGTTTGTTTGGCTCGCGACCAAAAACAAGAAAATAGGGGCTGAAGCGAGTGATTTTGTGGATGGATGAGTTAATTGCATATAAAGATGCTTGGAGAGCGGAAATTAAATTTTTTGTTCCTTGGGTACAAACATATGTACGAAGTCTTTCGGCAATAGTCCTGTTACTCCTTTCGACTATTCCTTGGGATTGAGGATGGTACGGGGTACTTGTATCATGAATGATTCCGTGTTTATCCATGAACTTTTTGAATTCATCTGAGGTGAAATTAGTACCTAAGTCGGTTTGTATGTGAGTTGGAAAACCGAAGAGATGAAAGAAGGGAGAGAGAAAGTTAATTACAGTTGAAGCTGTTTGATTGGTGGTTAATTTCGCGTATACAAATCGCGATAAAACATCGACAATGACGAGGATGTATTTCTTTTGATTTCCAATGGTGATTGGCCCTTGAACGTCGAGTTCAAAGCGGGTGAAGATTTGCTGAGGGATTGGTTTGATGGAGGGATCAACATATATGATGTTGGAGGGTTTCGATAGATTGCAAACTAAACAGTTTTCGCATAACTTTTTAACTTCATCATATAAGAATTTACACCAGAATCTTCGGGCTATATTCAAATATGTTTTCTCGGTGGCGAAATGTCCACCTAATGTTGATTCGTGCTCTAATTTAAATATCTCTTTTAAGATCTCGGGGTCGATTACAAGTCGAGTACCAAAGGGTGTTCGAGAGTCTTTTCGATAGAGAAGATTGTCTTTGAGAACATATCGTTTAGAGACGATTGAATTTGGATTGGAGAGCTGAGAGATGATTGATTGAATATCAGGGTTATTTTTCTGAGAAGTTCTAACTTTTTCCTTCCATAAGGAAAATTCTTGAGGAGATGATTTTGATTGAGGTTGAAGATGAGCGATTTCTGAAGAGATGGAATAAAGAATGAGAGGAGGTTCTTTGATTTGTTCGTAATCAAGGAGAGGTGATTCGAACGATAGATTGATGAGATTTAACCCAATATCATGATAGTGATAGTCGGATGGGTCTTCGATATATTCGTTAAGAAAAACTTTGTCTAAAAATTCTTCCTCGGGGTCAATTGTTTTTCTGTGGTCCCATTCGGACTGATAACGGGAGAAACAGTCAGGGGGATGGGTTAGACCTTTTTTGTAGATCACCTTAAAATTATAAGATGAGAGCATAATAGACCATCTTTGGAGACGAGAGTTTTTGAAGTTAATTTTTGGGAGCTGACACAGGGCATGGTGGTCAGTCTCAATGAGAAAATTTTCACCATCAAGATAATGACTATACTTGTACACACCGACAAGAATTGCTAAGTTCTTTTTGAAACACTGTAATGAAGTTGGTGCTTCAATAATTTTGAGAAAAGAATGAAATGGGAGCCAATGGCACGGTTTCGATGGGATTTTCGGTTGAAATCTTCGAATTTTCGTCTTCCTGTAATAGGATTCCACCACAGCAACATCAGATGCGTCAACGGAGATTTTTCGACGGAGTTTGGGATTGAAATGTACCAAGAGGTGGTATTGATGAGAGATGATTTGAGAGAATCAGTGCTTGTTTATCAGCAGGAGAATTTTGAATTTTCTTTCTTTAGAGATTAGACGATAGAGGAGCAGCGATTGATGAGTAGTTTTGATGTACCTGGAAGTAGTTGTAACATCCTAAGAGGTTGAAGTTCACAAACAGTTTTAGGGTAACGGAGATTCACTAAGGCTTGAACCTTTTCGGGTCAGGACGAATTCCTTCGCCTGAGACGAGATGACCTAATAATAAGATTTCGGTTTCACCAGTGGCACTTTCTGGTTTAACCTTTAGGTTATATTTTCTTAATCGATCTAATACCAATTTAGTATTATTGATGAGATCGTAAAAAGTTACACCAACAACAGGGATATCGTCAAAGTATCCAATACAATTGACGTACTGAAGTCCTTCCAGAACTTTGTTCATGAAGCGTTGGAAGATAAAGGGAGCACCGGCAAGTCCCATAGGGAGTCGCTTATATTGGTACTTACCATCGGGTGTTACAAAAGCAGTTTTCTCTCGTTCGGAGGGAGGAAGCTCAATTTGATGGTAACCTTGTGCCAGGTCAAAAAGGTTGAAAAATTTACCACCGCGGACGACTTCAAGACAATCGTCTATTCGGGGCATCGGGTATCTTGGGATTTTAGTGAGTCTATTGAGTAACCGGTAGTCGGTCACCATTCGATGGGTACCATCTGATCGAGGAACCAATAATGAAGGGACACCTCCGAGAGCATCAGAGGGTTCGATCAGATCATGTTCGATCATATCATTAATGATCTCACGGAAAACTCCACGACGATGGATATTACAGTTGTACGGTTTTTGGTACGGGATGATTTGATCTTCGAGATCAATTTTAACTGGGCAAACAGTTGAAGAAACAAATCCAAGATCATTTTTGTGTTGGGAGAAAATGTCTTGATAACTTTCGAAAAGTTTTAAAAGTTCATCTTGTTGAGAGGGATTGAGATTTGGATTGATTCTCGACTTAATTTTGTCAAGAAGAGGTTGAATTTTAGATTCGTTAAGTTCAGATTCACTAGTTAGCATACATCGCGCAATTAGTGATTGTTGAGGAAAGTTTTTGAATTTTTGATTATCAGGGTGAATGTTAATTGTTGTTAGATTTGGATGATGATTGGAGGGAGGATTAATTGTTGAAGCCGAATGAGATGAGGGAGCTGGATTAGAATCCAAGATGTAATCAGAAGCAGCATTACCAGTAACTTTAATAGAAGTTTCGATGATGAAATCAGTTTCATCGGGAGTACAGAATCGGAAGTAAAAATCGGGATTGGTTAATTCGGGAGAATTGGGGTTTTCTTTCACTGAAATGTTATATTCATTTCCATCTGAATTCAGTGTCATATAAAAAACATGAAGAAAAGCATTTCCTAATAAGAAGACAGGCTCAAATTTGTCACAAATTTGGAACTTGATGATTCTTGATTCATCCATTCCGTCATGCTTAAAGATAGCGTAAGAGAAACCAAAAGAGTCTACATAAACTCCGGATGCAATTCCTTTTAGAGTTCGATTTACTCGAATAACATGAGCTTGAAGGTAAGAAGCTAGACCAGCATCAATCACACAAGCAGAAGCGCCAGTATCAACTAGAACTTTACCTTCTTGAACTCGGGATTTATCGGGGAGACAGAGAGTAAGGTTAACTTGGGGCATGTGGGCGATTGCGGTATTACCGAGTTGTGAGATTTGCTTGATATCCTTAGATATGGCAAATCCAACATTACCACGGAGTCCACTTTGCATTGGTTCGGGAGGAGAGGGAGGACGGTAATCAATCTGAACTGGGTTAGTAAGATTTTGGGGAACGGTAACTATTGTATTAATCGGTTGAGGAGGAAGTTGTACTTGAGGAGTTGGTTGATCTTGACCTACTAGGGTAGCGAGATTAGTTTGAGTAACGGTGGGATTGAATTGTTGACGAGGGTAATTTTGATCTTTTCTTTGGTAAGGGGGTTTAATTCCTGCGGCTTCTTGAGCTTTTCGGTAGGCTAATTTAGAGCAAACATCAATAGTGTGGTCATCACCTTTACAATAGTTGCAAAACTTTGCATCTTTAGGTGCGGATGATGAACTGTTTGGGCTCTTTTATAATTAGAGTTAGAGTTAGAGTAATGGGATTGTTAGTTTTAACATTCGAGCAACTGAAGATTTTCATTCGATTGATTTGAGTTGGGATTTTTCGAGGGGATTGATTTCTGAACTTTTTGGCGATTTTGATTATTCTTGTAATCAAAATGGATGCGAGTTAAATGATTATAAATTCTTGTTTTATCATCATTTATGCCGAGAGTATAAATATCATCTCTGATATTTCGAGGGATGTGTTGGAGAACAAGATTGAGAAAGAGGGAATCGTTGGTTGGACCAAACGCTTTGGTTACCAACCTTCGCATATCTGAGAAGAATTTTTCAGGGTGAAATTCTGGGTTATATCGACAATTTCTTAATTCGAAGTCCGCTGAATATTGGCTTTCAGGGGTCTTTAGCTTTTCGAAGAGGGCATCAACGTATTCCTGGTAATTGGTAATATCGTCTAAACCAGTGGCACTTGTTTTTATCTCATGGGCCATAGACTTTTGGAGAAGTCGTAATCGGGTTTCGTCATCCACATTTTCTTTGGATAAACGATCTTTAGTTTTGACCAACCATGAATAGGGGTCTTCACCAGAACGGAATTCGGGTACATGAGGATCCGTTTTCAACTGCTTCATTAACTCGAAGAAAGTTGAAGGTGTTAGATTGTCATTTGAATTGACAGATGGAGAGATTGATGGAGGTGATGGATCGGTAATATTTGCACCGAGAGAATTTAAGATGTTCTTTATTTTAAGAGACACCAAGAGAGAGGAGAGCATAAAGTTCTGAGTGGGAGAGATTGAAAATAATTTCGTTTTCTCTTCCAATGTTTTTTATGAAATTCTGAATTTCAGGTTCAGAGATATTTTGGGTACGAAATTCTGTTAACCAATTTGGGAGGTTTTGGCTTTTGATTTCCTCAATAGGAAGAGATTGAATTTCTTCGGAAGTGAGAGTTTCTCCAAGAAGAAGGAAATTAGTTGACACAATGTCAGTAAGTCGTTTCATGGCAAGAGAACGAATTGGAATTGGAACATTCCAAAGACGGAAAAGTTCGAGAATCTCGTTGAATGTGAGATCTCTGAGAGATTTGGGTTTAGAAATGATCGTGGAAACACGAGTGGGTGGTCGAGGATTGACCGGGGTTTGAATGTCATTAAAAGATGGAGGTGATGGGATGAGAGTTTCATCCTCAGAAAGTTCAGGTTCGGGTGTGGTAGTAACACGACGAGTAGCTTTCGCAGCTTTAGCAGCACGAGCAGCAGCAACACGAGTAATAGCAGCGATTCTTGAACGCTTAGGAGGCATTTTGATTGAAAGATGGATGGATGGATTGATTGAAATTAATTCAATAGAATTTTGGTTAAGAGTTAGATGGAGAGATGGATGGATGGATGGAGATAATTCAGTAGAATTTTATTTGAAATTTAGATGGATGGATTTGTTGAAATTTAGATGGATGGATTGAATTTAATTCCGTAGAATTTTTGATTGAGAGTTAGATGGATGGATGGATGGAGATAATTCAAAAGAATTTTGGATGAGCAGAAAAACACAAACACAAAACACTGGAAACAACGTTTTCACGCTGAGTAAATCAAGAGAATAAGCAAAGGTGGAGAAATGAACACAATCCTGCCTGGGTCGCCAATTTGTGGGGGAAAATTTGAGATGATGAGGTTTAGATGATCAATTAGATCGATGGATTAAGATTGAGATAAAACTCAGATGGATTGAGATGAAACTCGGATTAAGTTTTTAGGCTTGGAGAGGGAAACAGAAGATTTTCGGTCCCACAAAATTTACCGAATACAAGATTCTTTTAGGATTGTGTCACTTCACTTTACTTACTGATCTATTGATCTCAATGTTAAGCACTTGCATTTAAACTCGATAATTCTTTAGAATTCAAGGTAACAATTAAACATTAACTGTTAAAGATTTAGATGGAACTTAATTGAAATTTTAATTAGAGTACGTTGTAGAAAATAAGATCAACTTGAATAGTTGGGAAAATTACAACGACTAAAGAACAAAGGAAAAATTAGTTCTTTTAGAATAAAGAACAAGGGGTAACAATTTAAAGGGAATCAATTGATGAGGAAGGGTAACAATTAAATTGGGGAACACAATTAAATCAAATTAACCAAATTAATCACATTAGTGATGAGGTTAAACAATTATTACAAAGTAACTTTTGTCTTATGTCTCGACAATGATGAAAATATGGTTAACCGAAATGGTTAAGATAAAGATGAACTAAAGATAAACTTGTAGCAACAATACATCTTCCTAAAAACAAAAGAAAGTAAAAAGAAAGATAGAGAAAAGAAAATCAGTCTCTTACTTTTGTAACCAATTTTGGTCATCTTAAGATGAAGAGATTTAGGTTAATACAATTAAGAAATTTCAGTTAATTATTTTAATTAACTTCATCTATAATTATATCTTGAGATATAGATTGAAATTTTGATTAATTATTATTGGTTAATTAAGTTGGGATATTATAATCTCTTAATTATTTAGATCAATTAATTAGGATTCTAATCAATTTGATTTGTTGAATTAACAATTAAGGAAATTATAACTATAGTTATGGGAGTGGGTTAACCAATTTAACAATAGAATTTTTTAAATGAAAAGAAATTAAGAAAGCACAACAATTAACTAATTGTTGAGAGTGAGAATTAAAATTAGAAAAGTTTTTAAATTGTTTCCAAATCATAATAGTGATGAAAAGGAAAGACTGAGGATTTCATGTTTTTCTACCCTTCAGTGGACAGATTATTGCTCATAATGAATTCATTTTCCTATTAGATGAGATTCTTTTTGTTTTTTCTTTCTCATTTCAATCTGATTAATATGAGTTGAATATGTTTACCAATATTTTTCTCATATATTCTTGAAATTCTGTTGACTGATTCAAGGTGTGTAATATTGATTACACTTTGGAACTTTTCTTTCTCTCTCTCTCTTTCATTCTCTCCATGTTCTAGTTGACCAGTGTCCAAAATAATAATAATATGGTTCATTTGTTTGTTTACCTCTGATGTTGACAAGTTGACAATAATTTGTCAAAATTTTCTTCTGTTCCAATTTCAAATAAAAGAGAAGGAGAGTAAAAAAAAGTTAAAATCCTAATATTTTGAATGGTTTTTATATTGGTTGAAAATGGTTATCATGGTGAAAAGAAAAATTTTGATCCGGAAGAAAATTGTAAAGTCATGACATTAATTGTGACACTCGATTCAGTAGTTGTAATAGAAAATGAATTTAAAGACGAAATTTTCTTTCAATTCAGTTTCTATTCCCTATCGTTTTTCCCCTTATCATTTGGTGACAAACATAATCGATATACAAGAGATTCCTGATGAGATCTTGGTTCTTACAATATGATTTTTTCGAGGTGAAAAAAGTTCCGAGTACAGAGTCGCCTCGGTTTCACATCATCACTCACCGGCTTTATCTCATATCTTTGTCTTTTAACCGGCTTAGTGATACCGGCTTTCAGAGTTCTAATACTTTTCTATTACACAAGGTGTCACTTTTGTTCATCTACCGGTTCTGGGAAATTGTTCAGTAAAAAACGAACATGATGAATACATGAGATATTTGTAATCTATGGTGATAATCATCTGATTCTTAGCTTGAATTTTCATTTATAGCGTTTATCATTGAATTGAACTTTCTATGAAAACAAGAACTTTTTTTTCCTATTTTTCCTCCATGACAAGGACAGAGTTTTGGTTGAAGGAGTGAATATCTTCAAGATACAATTCGATGTTTATAATGATGATGATAAATAAGATGGAGGCTGGTGTTGAGTAACCATTAGTTTAGAATCACATATTCTAAAGATGATGGAACAGAATGAAGAAAATATATCAAAATTCTGATTCCGTATCAATCTTATCATTTCCACTCCCTGTTACCATTGAAAATGAATAAGAGATTTATGAAGATGTTTACAAAAGGAATGAATCAAAGTTAATCTTTATTCTGGTTGAGTGTCAGTATTTGTAGTTTTCCATGGAAGAGAAGAAAAAAAAAGTTCAGAACAGAAAATCAAAGTGATTAAAATTGACAAACTAATTGATAACTTTCTCATATCTTATTCATCTTTAGTACAACCTGAACATTTTTCCTGCAACTGAATTAAGTGAATTCAGTGAGAAATTTAGAGAGAAACTAAAAAAAATTGAGATCGAATTTGTAAAATTGGGAATTATATTGACAACAGTTGGAATTGAAAGTTTCAAAAGTGTCATGACAATAAAGATAGAAAATGTTTCCAAAGTGTTGTCAGAACATTTTTTTTATTTTCATGATGAAAAATTTCATATCTCATATTACCATGAATTCAATCAATGAAATAATAATGCTTTCAAAACTTTTTTTATTCCTTTTCCATCCTGAATACATGATAATACTTGAGAATTGACTTGATGAAAAATATAAATATAAATCAGAAATGATTTGTTATCAATCTTGTTGGAAAATTTTAAAAACAAAAAAACTTTATCGAAAACTTTTCTCAGGGTAAAAGTTATTCAAATGATTCAAAAATAAACAAAAAATGACCTCTAAATCCCCTTATGTTTGCATACATATATAAATAAAATGGGTGACCTGTGGTCATCATATCCATAAGTTGCCTACTATTTTTTTCATTTTAGTGCTTGTGTAGCTAATGTCGACTCATTTTCTATTGCCCAAGTTAAGAAACAACAGAAAAGGCTCCATAAAACTGTAAACATTATCATGATGGAAGATTTTTTTCAATAGATGACATCATATGTTCTGATGCTTTATTAAGATATTTCGATTATTTGTCTCCCGTTCATCATTTAACTTTTATCTTTTAATTATCATTACTCAGGCCTACTTTTGCGATAAAAGGTTCAACATTAGATTTTACGAAAAAAAAAATGCTCGGCGAGAGAAAGAGAGTGAGAGAGAAACAAAGTAAATTTTTCATCTGAGATACAAAAAAACTGACAAAGTGAGTACAGGCAAAAATGGTCAACAGACTATAATGTCTCAGGTATACATGCTAACTTTTTTTATTCTGGTGAGCAAAAGATTTTCCATGGTTATCACAGTTTCTGCTAAAAATACGAGAAATTGAGTAAAAGTAAGAGTGGGAAGAAGAAGGAGAAGGAGAAGGAGATAGCCTAAAGTGAGAAAAATATAAGTATTAATAATCGTGTATAATTGGAAGGAAAATGGATTTTTAATTAGATAGAATCATAAATTTCATGGTGTACATGTAACGGTTTTAAGTGCTTGTAGAGTTTGATATAAGCAAGAAACAAAGTTGATCGTAGAAAGTAAAATGCAAATTGATGAAGTCTGATAATTAATCGGAATTAAACTCTAGACGATTTTACTTTGACAAACACCAAGAATCGATTAACAACAGAGAAATAATGAAACAGTTACGTTGATGTTACGAAATATTCATGTTTTCCTTTCATTCTTGCTTTGTAATATTCTCACTAATCTCATGTATATTCATTAGCATCATGAGAATATTATAATGATGATCCACCATTATAAAAAAAATCTGAGAAAATGTTGAAAAGGTTAACAGATAGAGAAGAAACTAAGGTCAAAAGTAACATCAAGAAAAAAGAAAAACAATTAACTCTGACAAGAACACACAAGAATCAGCTGATTGGTAAGGATGATAATCATTGATGCAAATACATTTAGCTGATACAAAGAGTGTATTCAGTTTAAATAATTGTTGTTCACCTGATGTTTCAAAGATAATCAAGTTATAATCATAATGTTTATCAGCAACATTGATATTGCAAACAGTAAATATAATAAATGGTATCAGGTAATCACTAATCGTTTTTGCATATCTAACATCTAATCGTTATAATACTCACAATAATTACAATCAACATCTCGTTAGGCCTTAAAAACAACAACAGGAAAAAAAGTTTCAAAAAGTAAACAGAGAAAAAAAATAATTCATTAGATAACTCATTTGAAAATTGGGAATGTAAATTTTCAATAATAGGTTTGGATGATGATATAATGATGATCATGGTAATGATGATGAAAATGATAATGATAATGATGATAATTATGGTGTTTGTGAGAGTTGATTGTTTTTAATGAACCATAAATCAGTTTAGTGAAAGTGAGAGTTGATAAACTCATTATCACTCAACTGTGATAGACTTTCATTGGATTTTCCAATGTTAATCTTGGTTTCACCTCTTTTCCTTGTTGTTTGTTGCTCATCTTGTTGCTTTTCCACCTTACAATTCAAATTACTGTGGGTGGGGTGGATAAAAGAGAGAGAGAGAGAGAGAGAGAGAGAGATGATGATGAAACTGATGTGATCGATGATCTCGATCGATATAATTAACATCATCATAAAAGTAGAGCAAGCTGGTATTGAGAACTTTTTTTCCTTTTTTTCCTCCTTTCTTGACATTCCATCATGAAACTTTTCAATTTGATGAGCGATTATATCTATTATCAGTTTATTGGGAATGAATTTTGTCTCAATCCAAACAAAAAGGTTAATCTTTTGGGTGAATGATTTATTCTGATTCTGGTCATTGGTTTTTCTTCAATGTTTAGTAGTTTTTTTTTGCTTTTGCGTTTCGAGGTAAAAAACTGAACATTTTGAAAGGCTTTTTGTTACTTTAGTATATTGTAACAAGTTGGATAAGAGTTTTGATTTAATTGCACTGACCCTTTCGTTTATATCAATTGATCATCATCAGAAACATCAATGGCAAACAATACTTATACTATCTTGTTTCAATTTTTTTCCTCTTGACCATTTATCCATTTCCCCTTTTCTTGCATCATTATCATTGTTGTTGTTGGTTTTTTGTGCTTTGTTGTTACTTAAGTATTTGTCTAAATGACAATAAAACATTGAAACTAAATGTAATTATTTTTGCTGCTTGTCCATTTAATGGTTTTCCTATCATCATCATTATGGTCAAAAAATCAATCATGAACTTGTTGACCTTAAGGATTAACCTCAACGAATATAAGTTGTATTTAAGAGAGAGAGAGAGAGAGAGAGAGAGAGAGAGAGAGAACTGATGAATTGTAGATGAACAAAATTCTTGACCTTTCACAATTTTTATGGTTCTCTCTTATACAGAGTTCTGATCAAACTGAATTCCCCATGATTAGCTCAAATAATAAGAGAGTAAGAAGAAGTTGAGAAAAAAAAATTGATTCATTTTTTCCTCCATCTTGACTCTATCAGTTTTATTTTCACCTTTATCGTGATCACCAAATACCCACTGGTCAGAAATTTGGTTTTCCCAAATAACAACCTTTTCAACGAGGCAAAAATCGAAGAAAATCTGACAAATGAATACAACACGATAATAGTTCAGTTGAAAGGTATGAAAAGGTCATCAGAATTATGATAAGCACAATTTTAGAAAAAAAATCCAATATTCAAGTCACATGAGAATTGATTCTTTTCCTTCATGGTAATGACGAAGATGATGATTATGTTTCAATGTAATAATGTCAATCATCAATTGTTGAGACATAAATAATGTAACAATAATAGTTACCAGGTTGAAAGAATCCGGCATCAGAAAATTTAGTGAAATTATCAACACCGATCTGCAGAATCATATGATGTATGTGATGGCGAAAAAAGTAAAAGGTAAAATAGAATAGAAAATTACTCCAGCATTTTCTCTTTTTGATTCACTTTCTCTCTCTCTCTCTCTCTCTCTCTCTCTCTCTCTCTCTCTCTCTCTCTCTCTCTCTCTCTCTCTAATCAAAGATTCAATCGATTGCAATGTCAATTTAAATTCTATGGTGGTTAAAGTTTCAATATCTTTTTTCCATGATTCATTTTTACCTTTTTTTCTATTAATCTAATTCTGATTGCTGATTTTGAGCTCGATAATCAATCATACTCAATCATCTCATGTATGCTGAATCTATTGTTGACTAATAACACATTCATAACAGATAATCTCAATAATTTAATGTTAAATTGTTACAATATAATAATTTTTTCATCTTCCACTCCCATAAAGTTTGAATTGAGAATCAAGATTATGATGAATGACATGATGGCGAATCAGTCAGAAAGTAAAGGTAAAACTGATTAGAAAAGAAACTCAATTTTTTCCATGTTTTTTTAGCATCAAAAAATTTTCACTTTTCAAACAAGTTCGATGACAATTTATTCTGATGAAATGAAAAAAAAGTAAACTTCGAAAGTCACGTGTGTTCTGATTTGGTAGTTATAATCTTGTTCATTTTTCGTCTCTTATATGATGAGAGAAACAGCTGAAGACAAAAGTTTATTAGATTGTATTAAATCGTAAAAATTGGACTTCAATCGATTGCTTTTGGTGACAATTGTCCAGTTTTCTATGGATTCATTGCTAAGATTTGTGATGATATCATTTGCATAACCTTCGAATCTTAATGTGTGACTAGTATGACTTTTATAAGTGTCAGGTTAAAGGTCATTTTTTTACTTTCTCTTTTCAATTGATCATTGATTAGATTTCATATCAATTTAACCTGATTATTAACGGTAGTTGTGGTTTAGGTTAGAAATTGTGAAACTTTTAGATAAAAAGGGAAAAAGTAATGGTAGTGAGAGGTGAAAATGTGATTTTAGTTGACTATTGATGAGATGGTCAATGCAATTAAACTACTTCCAAGGAACTGGACATAAAGAGAGACAGAGGAAGTTAAAAGAGGTAAAATTAATGTCGGTAATACTCTAAGGGGTGAGCTGAATGAGATGAATTAGTAAAAGAAAGAGAGATGAAAGAAGAAGATGAATGATTTTTCCTCTTTCTTTTTGCTGGTTAACTTGAAGTTCATGTTTGGTTATAATACTGAAAGAGAATGAGTAAGTAAAAGGGTGGAGTGGGTGATAAGAAATTGTTAGTCGATAAGGTTGAGATGTTTTCTTTTTTTTTTCTCATTCTGATATATCTCAATCAACGAGTCTAATTGAGGATTCAGGTCAAAGCTTAAGGTAAAATTTTGGACAAGACTTTCATCTCTCTCTCTCTTTCTCTCTCTCAGTTCTTCTAAATTTATGGCTTTACAGATACCCAGTGGTCAACTTAGATGAGTTTGACATAATTTTTATATATTTCTTTCCTTTTCTGCTTTCTGTTGCCCATTTTCTTGGATTCTAAACATAACCTTTCATCATGAAAATCGTGATTATTGACCAACCAATTTTTCCCCCGACTTTTACCTTAGCATTTACAATTTCGATTCCCTATCCTATTGACCTAACATATTACAACTTACTTTATCAACATTTTATATGTACAAAATTGACCTAAGGCAGAAAAAAACCGTTACCATGTTAATCAACTGATAATCAACTGATGATGGAATTTATTTTTCTCCAATTTCCAATGATAATCAATCGCATTGAATAAAAAAGTCTACTGTTAATCTTGCCTGATTAAGATTTAATCGAATCTAATGGGTACTCAATAGTGTATATTATGTCGAAACCAAGAGGTAAACAATTTAATCTCTAACTTGCTCATCATTAACATTATCAACGTCTTTCGATAATATAAATCAGATAAAGTGACAAAAATGGCCGATAATTTATCAGCAATTACTGTTGATGTCTCATTGAAGTTACCTCAGTTTATTGGTCAGTATTAAGTATCCCTTTAGTGTAAATGAGAGAGACAAGGAAAGGAAGATAAAGGGGCAAAAAGGTTAATATCATCTGATATAATGAAGATGAAGATGAAGATAATGATGATGATGATCTAGTGAAATGTGTATTGTGTGCATTTTGTTAACTCAATTTGTGTGAGCACGCAAAGTGAGATTCACTCAATTAAATGAATCTGATTTGGTCAATCAGATAATTTGCTTCTTCCCAAACCAATTCTGAAACTTTTTTTCTCTCATCTCCATCTCCATCTTCATCTTTATCCTCATCATTATTATATTCTCCTCCTCTCTCTCTTTTTCTCTTCTTAGTCTCTCACACACTTACTTGCTCTTCTATGGAAACTTATATTGCAATAGATTTCGAACTAAATTAGATTTTGGCCACAAAAACTTTTCTCTTATTATTAGTAACTAGTTTCATCTTCTTCCTTCTCATCATCTTCATTCTTGAGTTTCTCTTATTCTCTAAACATGAATCTAACCCATGAAAAGACCAGAACTTTATCTTCATCGCCATCACCTTCTCATTCTCCCATTCATCCTAATAATTTCTTTCTCTCACTCTCTCCTTTCCATGAAACCATCTCACCTTAACATTCCAATTCTATCAATTTCATCTTCATTCTTGGTTCTCTTTTATTTTTTCTTCTTCTTTTTCTAATAAAACTTTCAGATCTTCCACTCTCTCTCTCTCTCTCTCTCTCTCTCTCTCTCTCTCTCTCTCTCTCTCTATCTATCTTTCATTCTTGTTAATATCCAAATATTTTCATTCTCATGAAGTTACATGAACCATCATCGAAAAAACCTGAGGAGCCAAAAGCTCAGCGAATTAGAAAGTAATGATCAAAATGAATATAAATTGCTATCAATTGAGATCCAATCTTCATGACGATTATTTTCAGGGTGATGATAAGAGTAAAGATATGAATAAAACTATGAATATGAATTCGTGATCATCAAAAAAAATTGGACAAATTTTTTCAAGAGAAGAAAATTTTCGAACCATAATAATCATATAAATCTAAAACTGAATGATATATAATCATCATGGTAAATCAACTAATCCAATAAATAAAAATCTAATCTGGTAATAATCATGATGATAGTTGAAACTATTGCTTGAAAATCAATGAATAAAATTGAATTGATTATCAAATGAAATAATAACACTGATACTAAACATTTGAAATAATAATAAATATCAAATGGTTATAATAATAAGATTACCCTGTGAATATAATTAAATTGATTAATTATTGATTATCTCCAAGTGAATATACATAAAGTCTATGGATTGTAAATCCTTACACCTAAAAGGTTTTGTTATTAACAACAAGAAGCAAAAATTTAGCAGTTTTATCATGATAATCATGAGATAATCATTTATTTAATCGTACAATTAATCAATTATTAATTTTATCATGCTAATTATTTCTATCCAACCAATAATATCAACTTGTATTAAATATATAAACAGGTAGATAATAAGCTCTGTACCTTAATTTCATGATAATGATAATTATCTCAAGCTCATTGAACCATTTAACTTACATATGAACACATCAGAGAAAGAGAGAGAGAGAGCAACAAAAACTTGTTAATTAATTGAATATTAATTAAGGTCTGGCAATGTATTCATTTAGTTCAGAGGTTAATCAAATGGTTAAATGATTAAATGGTTACCTGGTTATCAATTGAAATCAAAAACAAAAACATAGTAAACAAGAATCGCAGGTAAATCTGAATAAACTGAGATTGAATAAGAAAAGAAAAGAATAAAAAAATTCCATTCCATTCAATGATTCAAAGGGTAATCACGATAATGGTGTGTTATCAGTAAAAGTGTACAAGGTATTCATCATCATGAATAATATCATTCAAATGGTGATCACTATTACTAAGGCAAAAGTTTCAAAGAGATGAAAAAATGTCCATAATTAGATGACTAGTGAGTTATTCCCATGTGATTCATTGGAATCCCCTGTTTTTTTTTGTTTCTCTGTTCTGTACCTATCATTAACAGATGAATACACTTTATCATTATATAAATATCATTTTATTCATAATACATTATCACAAAGGTGTATATTCAATAAGAGAGTGTGAGAGTGAGGGTATTCATTATTATTACCATTTTGCTCAGTAAACTTTTACTTGTCTCTTTACCTTGAGAAACAATTGAATAAGTAATTGCAACCAGAATTGTTTCATGGAGCAAAAGGGAAAAAAAGGAAAAACTATTCCTCATGATATTGAGAATTCATGATTATCACAATTATTGAGATATAAGATTAAGATTCTTGAACGTTGATCCATTGAACTTATATATGTATACACATAGGTATTAGACATTAGTTACTGATAGCTATTAGTTTTATATTTATTGTTTATCGATGATGGTGATTGAGTGGGTGGGTTGGCTGTAGATTATGTTAATCTGCTCATTTTTTGCAGTTTCTCGGTGGATGATGCTAATACCATGAAGATATGACTCGCATGAGTACATTTCGTTAATGGTTGGTTAAATATTCAGAGAGAGAGAGAGAGAGAGAGATTAAAAAACATTAGAAGATATTATTTATTATCTTTATTATTATCCCTTTTTTGTGTATTATCTCAATGGTATCTGCTCATTGGCATATTAATAGGATAAATATGATTATTGTTTTATATCTCTTTCTCTCTGTGATTAAAATCTTACTAATGTTTAGCAATTACTTTGGGTAAGATTAAATATGATAAGATTAGATAAACTATCTACCTGCCTAGGTTATGATAATGATGAGAAATGGAAGATAGGAAGAGTGAGTGAGTGAGAGAGAGAGAGACCTGTGGATGAAGGTACATGAAAAAAGGGAAAATACATAAATATGTAGAACGAACCAATTAATAGAAAGATATCATTTTTCTTGTACTGATCAATGTGAAATCAGATCACTTTTCTCTTCTCAATCAATTAGCAAAAGTATTGATATTTATGTGGATAATTTGAAAAGTCGTTACAGAAATTCAACAAACAAATAATAGTAATATGATGATGATTATGATAATAATAATGAAATGTATATTTACAATGGTAATAATATTACATAAATAAAAATGTTCTTATGATTTATTCGTTGGAAGAAAAAAAATTATTATACTAGCATTTGCATTGATTCCCTATGGATGAAGAGGAAACAGTAAGAGTATATATATTCAGAAGAACATTGAGAATTCTGTTTGAACATGATAAGGGTAAAGATATTAACCAACCACTAACTGATTGTTGACTTTATATCATTTCGATATCTATTACTTTCTCCTCCACCTTCAGCGACCCACTTTTGATTTGGGTGGGTATAGATGGAGATGAGAAAGAGAGAAAGTGAGAGTGAGGAATATTATTCAGCTGAACTGTAACCCATGAACAGGGAAGATCACGAATCAGGGTAGAAAGATGGAAAAAAAGAAAGAAGATGAAGATGAAGATGGAGGATAAACCTGATTGAATATCCACATTCAGCCCTCCCTCGATAACTGTTCATGTTTATATATTAACAATAGGAAAAGGGGATAAAATACAACAGCGGAGATTAAATAAAAGTTTGATTTCTTATTATGGTTTTACCTCACTAATCATATACATATTAATGTTAATACATATATTTATTGTAATCTAATAAAATATATAATACATAATCTGTCCATTTAATATATAAATTTCATATAATATACAAAAGTTGATATTATTACCTTGATGTAGATGAGGATGCGGAAAATAATAAATGTAATATATTTATCTAAATTTATACATGTAATAAGCGTCAGAATCCATTGAGAGGAGGTTACAAAATAATAGCACAAATTATCACAATTTACGAGCCAATTCAGTGTTAAATATACTCAGTCAAGATTCAACCATGGAATAAGTAATGGTAAGAAAACCAAGGAGAAGAGAGAGAGAGAGAGAGGTACGTGATTCCTAATGATTACTATGAAATCGGAAAGATGAAGGGACACGGAGAGTGAAAACATTGGGAAAAAAATTATTTTTCATTAGATGAGAAGAGGCAAAAAATATAAATCAACATCCTTTCAATTAAAAGAGTGGTGAGATTTGAAATGGTATTTATACTAAAGCTACTGGCTAATCACTCATTTTTGTTTTCTGTCCATCATGATGGTCAATAGAGAGAGAGAGAGAGAGAGAGAGAGAGCTGACCAATAAAACAAATGTTTATCGATACTTTAATACTCATATGATGTTTCCTCTTTGCTATGTGTGTTTATTGCTGATGATGGTCACTTCAACACATAAACTACTTGAAATCTTTCACCTTTGCTGTTGTTTTACTTTCCTCTGTTTACCTTGACCATTACAAAGTGTCCATCGAAAAATAAAATGAGCGAGCAATAAGAGGGGGAAAAGTCTGAATACAGAAAAGAGAAGCAAAAAAGTCTTTGGTCATTTTTTCTTCAATTTATTCAGATTTACACGTTAACCTTTTCACGGAAAAAAAGTTGAAAAATCATCAACTAACAAACCAGCTGACTGTTGGCTAATAGCCTAATAGACTTTCAATCAAGTGACATGAGAATGATCAGAAATTCACCTGAGTATAAGCATCATCTTTATTCAATATTTGTACACCACCCATATAATAATTACCTTCATCTTTGTCATCATCAAATTGTTAATTACACTCATAATAGAAAAAGTTTGACAATTAATATTAAATAGGCTTTTTGTTTATTGTCCAGTTTTTTTGTTTTCCTTTCAATTGTCAACAATTTTCAGCCCTAGAGATGCAACTTGAAATTTACCACCTCAATCATAATCACCCACCGAGACGAAAAGAGGACGAACCCATTTTTATTATCCCTCATCATTGTAAATCATTTCCACCAAAATTATTATCATCCGGGTTCTTATTTTACAGTATAATCACCAAGAATTAATAGTAAGTTAATCCTTCGTTGCGTAAACATAAGTTAATCATCTTCATTCAATATCATCATGATTATCCCGATGAAAACTTATTGTCAAAGTTTATCAACTAATTTCAACTTTTTTTCTCAACATATCAGTTCAAAATCAACATCATCTCTCTCTCTCTCTCTCTCTCTCTCTCTCTGTTTCATGATAAAACTTACTATCATTGTTTGTCTATAAGTCATTCATGATGTCAACCTATTGAACTTTTCATTCATGATAATCGTTAAAAATGATTTATTAGATTCTATTTTTTTCTATCATGTTGGTTTGCTTTTTTATTCAATGCGTAAACAATCATTTTCATCCAAAGCTTATCAATCTTTATCATTGAAATTTTCCATTCTCATAGAAAACAATGAGTGAAAAAATCTGAATAATAATCAACTGATTCCTGAATGTAATTATTATCTATAAACGTTGTTTCACAATCTTTTAATAATCTTCATATAATCATGTAATATTAATAATATTATTTAAAAATTTACAATTAAATCAAAAGTTACGAATAGAAGTTCTGTAGGGTAGAGATTTAACCCTTCACTTCACTTATTAATTTTATTCATTTAAATTTAACTTTAGTTAATTAATCATTTTCATTTAATCAACAATTAACTAATTACAATTAACAAACATTACAACTTTAATTAACAATTAAACTTAACTAATCATTTTCTTTAGAAAAACAAATTAACAGTTAATGATGGAGAGACAATAGTCTTGTCAATTCTTATGAAAATAACCTTCTGGTTTTAATCATTGGCGTCAATTTGCTTTTCTCTTTCTTTACTTACTTTTCTCTTTCTACAAATATTTTCTCTTTCTTCTTATCTTCTTTAACTTTTGTTAACTCTGATTACATTACCATTTTTCCCACAGTAAGATTTTGTTTTAACAACAATTAGTCAACAATGATTATGTTAAAAACTTAAGTTAACTCATCTTTGATCTCTGACTTAATTGTCTGTTATCAATTAACAAGATTTACCAACGGATAAAAAATATTCAATTGAATGGATTAAGTATAAATACAAATCTAATCAACAAATGTATCTTCAGTCTAGTTAACACTTTCAATCTAGATTCGTTTTCTCACTTAAGTGAATTTTATTCTGTGTTCTTATTAGAATTTCATTCTAATCATTGATATTTTCATTTTCTTTCTATTTTAATAAAGTCTTATTTAACCAAGTTTACATCTTAAGATAATTGAAGTGAATTCTGTATACGAACTATTATTACTTGTAAGTGTGAAGGGCAGGTAAGCATCTTGTGAAAGGTCAGTGTAACCGTTGTTACTATCTAACTTAAAATTACCATTAAGTTATTCTTATCTGGTTTTTGTCTCTATTGATATTGTTTATCATCTCTAAAGAGAGGCCAGAATTAAAAGTAAATTGATACTTTCAACAATTGTGACTCTGTTTTAATTGCTGGATGAAAAACCTTAAGGTGACATTATCAAAGTAATAGTGACTTTTGCCTTAACTTTACTTTTTTCCTTGGCAAAATCCCTTCACTTGGCGACCCAGGCAGGATTCACTCAGTTGTTTAAAGTGAAAAGTGGTCTTTATAAGACAAGTTAACTAATTCAACCATTTTACCTGATGGTAAGAACAAGAAATCGCGAGTACAATTCTCCTCCGATTATAACCCGTCAACATCTGAATAGAATCCCAATTCCTATTCGGTCTACATCCAACGTCAACAGTGATACAGTTATCTCTCAAGAGACTCCTGGTACTTCTGAATTATCTTTACCGTTGGTAATTAATTCCAACATGACAACAATTTCCTCGTTAGATAACCAAGGACTCAGAGAGTTACTGAACAATTTTATTAATGATATTCCAACTAACGCTATACTTAAGCGAAGAGTTTATGAAATCATTAGAACCAATTATTTGTTACTCGGTGAACAATTAACCAATGAGGAAATTGATAATCTTACTGTTGAAGAGGTTCAAGAAACAGTTCCTCCACTTTGGTTAACTAATCTCCGTAATGCAAAAATCTTGGAATCTGAATTACAACTAATTCTAGTTCGTATTGGACGTGATGAGGAAACAATTTTTAACGTTCCTGAAGAAGAATTAAGGTCGTGTAATCTACCTTATGGTACAATCAATAAGTTACTTCAACTTTCTGCTGATTGGGTTAATCAAACTCATTCTGTCTCAAGACCTGGTTCTCCTACTCATTCACTGGCTCAATCTCATGATAACATGGAAAATTTAACTCAAGTTCAAGGTAATGTTCAAGTTACTGATAAATTTGAAACTCTTGTTAAAACTTTAGTTGCCTCAAATCGTAAAGACCCTAAGGTAACTGAGTTTTACAAAGGTGAAGATATGGGTTCATGGATAAGAAAAACTGTGAATAAGTTATCATTAGAAGAATGTGATAACTCAACTCGTCTTCGATGTTTCAAAAAAGGTTTAGCTCATGAATTGTTACATTTAGCAAATCGTGTTGACCCTTCGATCACTGATTACCATGATTATGTTAACGCTCTCAAAGAAAAGTTGAGTATGCCAACATTTACTGCTAAAGCCGCTTACCAATTGAGAAATTACATTTACGATTTTTCTGAACCTCCACAAATGTTTATCGATAAACTTCGAGATTTAATGGAGAAAGTTAAAGATACTGTAACAGATAAAGGTTTTCTCTTCGATTTGCTTTCACATTTACCTGAAAATATTCAAAATGAAATTTATCGATCTGGTCATAATAATGATGAACAGAAAATTATTAATTGTCTCTACCGACATTATTACGAGAAAGAAGATCAAAAGAGAAAAGTAAAAATCGATAAACAAGTAACAAAAGCTCATCCACCTCGACATCAATCTAGAGATAAAACTAATCATCCTAAAGGTAATTTCCAAAAACCTTACATTCGTCCATTTCCTAATCCTGCTCATAAAGGATTAACCTGTCATATTTGCAACCAACTTGATCATGTTGCTCCTGATTGTCCTGAAAGACGAAAGCGAGATGACTCTCGGCAAAAAGCTAAAACAACAACCAATACCCAGAAAAATTCGCAAACAATTAATAGTCTTTGTGAACCTTCAATCGAATATCTCTCGACACCATCAACTTCTACTGCTCCCGCTTCAGTTATGAAACATGAAATTTCATATACTCTAAGTGATCATCAACAGCCACCAATAATTACCAACAAAGGTGATCCTTTATTTGAATGTATGTCACTTTGTACTTTGACAATAGAAACTCCAATCAAGGAACCAGTTATGAAAACTCGTGTTTTGGTTGACACCGGAGCGACTTCATCGGTAATTGATTATCAATTGGCAATTCAATGTAACGTAAATATTGTTCGAAATAATATTCCAATTTTCGGAATTTCTGGAACTAAGGATTCTGTTGGATTCGCTTATGCAGCAATTTTTCATCCAGAAATTCAGGGTACTCGTTTACTCAAAGTAACTGTCGTTAAAGAGTTTGATCCGATTTTCTTACTTGGTAACAATTTCATTCAACTTTTTTATATTCAAGTTAACTCTGATGGAAGTTATACTAAAGTATTCGCCAGAGAAACACCTAATGGTAAACTCCTCAATCCTGAATTTAAGTTTCGCTTTCTTACTATTAAAGAAACCGATTCATTATTCAATAAGTTCAAATGTTCAGAAAACGATTACACAATTGACAACTTCTCTCATCATCTTCCGATTCATGCTAATCTTCTTGGTTTAACTGAACCAAATACTTTCAAAAATGAACACGATTTAACCTTAGAAACCAAATTCTCATCAAAGGTTAACTTATTGTCACAATCTGAAACCAGAATTTCATCAAATGAAGATAAAAGTTTTGTTGAAAAGCTAAAACAGCAAATTAATCCTAATTTATCTCAAGATAAAAGCGACGATCTCGTTCGATTGTTTCTTAAATATGAGAAAGTTTTTAGCAAAGACAAAAAAGATCTTGGTTTCGTTGATAATGATATTTGTCCAGTGGAGATCGATATCGGTGATAACGTTATTCCTTATCAAAAACCTTATCCATGTAATAATGAGCGACGATTAGCTTATAAGCGAACCATTGATGATCTTTTGGCCGCTGATATAATAGAAGAATCCAATGCTGAAGGTGGATCACCTGCTCTTCTTGTGCCTCGACCTAATGGAACATTCCGTTTAGTTACCGATTTTCGTCTTCTGAATCGTTTAACAAAAGTTCCCTCATTTCCGATGCCAAGAATTGATGATTGTTTGGAAACAGTCCGAGGAGGTAAATATTTTAACATGTTTGACTTGTGTCAAGGGTATCATCAAATTGCATTACCTCAAAGTGAAAGAGAAAAAACAGTTTTTGTAACTCCTGATGGAAAATATCAATATAAACGTCTTCCTATGGGATTATCTGGTGCTCCGTTTATATTTCAAAATTTAATCAACAAAGTCTTGGATGGTCTACAATACACTAAGTGTCTTGGCTATTTTGATGATGTACCAGTGATCGGACGTACTTGGGAAGAATTGATGAGTATGACGGAAAATGTCCTTAATCGTTTCGAGAAGTTCAACCTAAAGGTAAAACTCGAAAAATGTAAATTCGGATATTCAGAAATTCTATTGCTTGGACATGTTGTAAATGGCGAAGGTATAAAACCCGACCCGAAAAAAGTGGAAGCGGTCAAACGTCTTCCTTATCCGAAAAATGTTAAACAATTACAATCACTTCTTGGTTGTTATAACTATTTTTCGCGATACATTCCCAACTACTCAAAACTCGCTGCTCCTCTTTACCGATTGATTTCTCGGGAAAGAAAATTTAAAATGATGAATGAAGACAAGAAAACTCTTGATACTTTAAAAGAAGCTTTGATAACAACTACAATGTTAGTCCATTTTAATCCTGATTTGAGAAGGAAAATTTCAGTTGATGCTTCGGATATTGCTGTTGGTGGAATTTTGTTACAAGAAGATCCAAAATCTCCAAATTATTCTAAAGAAAATCCTATTGAAAAGGTTAAGGATTGGCTTCCAATATCTTTCTTTTCACAAAAATTACAAAAACACCAACAAAATTATTCTGTTTCAGAGAAAGAATTATTTGCCGTTCTCGTTGGAATAGAGAAATACAAACATTATCTCGAAGGTGAACAATTTGTTGTTGAAACTGATCATCATGCTCTCTGCACAATTACTAAAGTAAACTTCAAAAATGCTCGGTTGAGACGATGGTCAATAATACTTTCAATGTACAATATCAAGATTGTATACAAAAAAGGCTCGACTCATCCACCTGATTGTTTCTCTCGTGCCCAAACTGTTTGGGAAAATCGTGACATTATTGACCCAGAAGAAGATTATTTAGATAAAGTTTACTTCACAGTGGATTTGAACAGAATTGACTACAGTTCAATAAGTAGAGATGAAGATAAAAATCTTGGCTTTAACATAATCAACTTCGTGCTCGAAAACCCATCAATTGATTATGATGAACCCCCTGTTATCAGTTATACTTTATCAACTGATTCTTTTCACTCCAAGATAATAAAATTTCAAGAGAGTGATCCTAATTGTCAAGAGATCAAACAACAACTCATGAAAAATGATTCGAAAGTGACTAAAAGTTATATTATCAAAAATGAACTAATTCAAAGGAAAGCTTTGTATAATAATAACATTACCCGACCAGTGATTGGATTGAATCTCCTTAAGGAATTGTTCAAATGGTATCATTCTTCAGCTACTGGTGGTCATTTCGGCCCTGAAAAAACTTTTCTCTCGATCTCATCTCGTTATTATATGAAACATCTTTATCAACATATCATTGATCTATGTAATAATTGTAACACTTGTTCAGTTTCGAAGCCTGGATCGATCATTTTCTGTGAACCAAGTGCTAAACCGATTCCAAGAAACAATTTCGAACGACTTGAATTGGATGTACAAGGTCCGATTTCGATCAACAACTCAAAAAAGTATATACTCGTTTTAGTTGATACTCTTTCTCGTTATACTTATGCAAAGATATACAATAATCAAAAAGCTGAAACTGTAATTGACTTCTTGGAACAATTTTTTCTTACCTTCAATTACCCAAAGGTAATTCAAACCGATCGAGGTTCCAATTTCTTATCTGAAGCTGTACATCGTTTCTTAACTGAATGTAATATCAAACATGAAGTTTCTACACCCTATCATCCTCAATCACAAGGAATAGTTGAACGTGCCAACAGAACAATTGCTGATCGTTTAAGAACTTTGGTTCATGAACAAGGAACTAAAAATCTTTCCAGAGGTTTAGAGAAATCACTTTATGCAATTAACACGTCAATTCACAAAATTACTCGCTTTTCACCATTTCAATTGGTCTTTGGACAATGTCCACGGGATTCGTTAGACAATCAACTTGACTTAGATCGCAGTTTTAGTTATACTCAAGCTCAAGCTAAACAAATAGCTTATGCTCGTTTAATTTCACAACAACAATATCAGATAAATAGAATCAAAAGTTTACATAAACAGCCTCCTTACAAAATTGGAGATTATGTTTGGGTAAAAAGTGAGTCAAAATCTTCATCAAAATTGTCAAAAAAGCTATTACCTAAGTACCATGGCCCATACTTAGTCTATGGTATGAAAAAAGGAGCACTTTTATTAATCAATCCTCATTCAGATGAATTTGATCTTTTCTCAGTTAATTGTTCTAATACAAAATTATTCAAAGGTGAACTTGATTCAAGATTGAGTCAATTGAAAAATCACTTCTTTGACATTGATTCAGAGAATTGGTTACAACCAGAAAATTTCACTGATCTGAAGACAAATTCAATTACAGATGGAGATGATAATAGAAATCAAATTTCACCTAAAGATTATTCAAATGAATTAACTGATGAAATTCAATCAAATTTTCTTAATGACATTTCTCTTGATGAGAATGATAATAATAATAACGATGAAAATGAAGTTATTGATACTCCTTCGATCAATAATATTATCGATTCTCAATCAGCTGATGTTAGTAAATCTAAAAGAAAACAATACATTACTGCCGATAAGCAAATTGGGCAACAACCAACATTAGACTTTGCATCTAAACGATTAACTCGTTCTCAATTAACAGCAAAGAAAAATGATCTTACTAATGTTAATTATGATTTGATCAACTTTTGTTATTGTTTCGATTTTTATAACTTGGATGATAAATTAGTCTCTTCATTATCTTATGATTGTTTGTTTTCTCACCAAAAAGATGAGAAAAATTTAGACTCAACTTTTACTCATGTTACTTTTGAATCATCTTCTTCTAATTGCTTTGCAGTAAACAAAAATTTTCTCTTCTTTTGCTCACAATTATCAAATGATAAACACTTTCACAAGTTAAACTTGAGTAACAAAATTTTCTCTTCAGTTGATCAATTGCTAATCAAATTGTTTGTCTTAAGACAAGTTCCAATTAATTTTCTATTCTTTTATATTCATTTACATTATAACTTTGTAATCATCAACTTAAGTTTCTTGAGATATTCATTTTGTTTCAGTTCTGTGAATTATCTTCAGATTGTTCTGAAAGTTAAAATTTTTATAATTGTCACAATGTCTGATCGAGATAAACTTACAACTAGAATTGAAAAACAAGGTGACGATGGTGAATTTTATGAATTGTTTTTCCCTTCAAATTCATCATCTAATGATGGTAATGATTCAACAAAGGAAAACCCAACAACAAGTGGACAAAGTGAAAAATCAATCAATTTGCCTGAAAATTTGTTTTCTTCAATTGCTCCTCTTGATTATAATCTGAATTCTAATTCGGGTAATTCATCAAAATCCACTGAAACTGTTAATGTTACTGAATTTAAAATCGCTTCACCAACTTCATCAATCTCATCCAGTTCATCAACATCATCTTTGACCAAAGGTCTCACTCAAGTGAAATTAGACACTGATGAACATGATATAACCATCAACTCTTCATCATCTGACGAAGTTGAAATCTATGTGGATGAAGATTTAGTTCAACAACCGATTCCAAATTTCAAACCTAATAGGTGG
The DNA here is from genome assembly GCF_014898815.1 of Panonychus citri. NCBI lineage: Eukaryota > Metazoa > Arthropoda > Arachnida > Trombidiformes > Tetranychidae > Panonychus > Panonychus citri. The sequence goes on along the minus strand of NW_026515505.1, from coordinate 71,387 downwards.
AGAAACATTGCACCTCAAGATCTTTCTCACCATTACTTTACTTCTGGTTATAGTGAACCTACAGTTCAACCTGAAGGTGCAAGGCCAATTAACGCTCGTCCCTTTTCACCCATTCCTGAAGTTTACAAAATGGAAACAAAAGCAGAATTGAAAAGAAGAGCAACTTCAACTTCAACACAAACTGAACCTAAAGGTAAAGAAAAGAAAACGAAACAAACTCAACATCCGATCAATCCTGTTCCAATCGACTTTGAATTTCCTCAACCTGGAACATCAACTGGAATAACTTGTCCTCGTTATAAATCAACACCAGTGAGATCGTTTTCTTCACCACCGAAACAATCAGTTTCTTATGATAATTCATTCAATTCCTCTTTTGAGAATCAACATCAACAGTTACAAATTGAAATTCAAATGTCCTCTAAAGAGATGAATCAATTTAAATGCTCATCTAAAAGACGATTTCCTCGAAATGTGAACTTTCATGAAGAGGAATATCCACCCTTTAAAAGACAATATCATCAACAATCATCCAAAGAGTTTCAAGATTCTCAAACTCATCCCGGTCCAAATGATTTCTATTGGCCCCGAAATACTTATCCTGCTCCTAATCCTACTGCTCCTCTTCCTGATTATTTAACATCAGAGAGATTCTTTCAAATTAAACAACAAGTTGAAAAAGAAGCAAGTGAATTGAAAGAAACTCGTCAGAAATATTTTCAATTAATCAAGGAAAAGATAAAATTAAATCTAATCGATATTCCTGAAATTGATTCATTAGATATTGACGATGTACCTAAAGGTTTACCTTTATCAAAAGTTATTCTTATCAACATTCATGATATTCTGGACACTATCAAATGTAATCTCTGAACATATTACAATAAGTCCACTTTATTGTACCAACTGTAACAAGTGGTATTGTTTATCATGTACCTGTTGGTTAAGAAAAGTAATCGTCAAACTGAATTTTGTCCCACCAAACAACAAGGAGAAAGCAATGTGTTTAGAAACTCAATGTATCGTTAAATTTACTTCCACTAACGATTATCCATTGTTCAAAAAAGTCCAAAAATCAACCACTTTTGATAAATATTCATCAGCCTTATTTATATGTCGACGACATTTCTGCAATCAACAGATAAAACCAGTTGATTATTTCAATCATGAAAGATGCTGTCGATCTGGACTTATAAAAGATGATTATGATTTCGAAATGGGATCAAAATTTAAACATGGAGAAACATTGAAAACTTTTGTTAAACCTCATAAAAATTTTCTCTCTCATTTAGCTCCTCATCTCAAAGTAGCTATTGCATCAACTTCATCTACTCCAACGAACTCAACTCATTCAGAGAGATGGAATAAAAAACATGCTGAATATGCTTGTACTTTGATTGAAAGAGACGCTAATCCAAATGACCCTTTTTTAGCTCCTGATTATATAAGAAATCATATTCCTGGAGCAAGAATAAACTATTGGAATTGTTGGCGACGATTAAAAGATCCAGCCGAACCAGTGAGTGAACATGAACAATTAATGCAAAATATGGGATTCGAACCATTCATGGGACACAAACCGAATTCTGATCATTATATCAGACCCAGATCAATTCATTGGTCTCAAATTCCCGATTATCTCTTAAGAGAAAATGCTGAATGGTTCTTGTTAAATGAGAAACAAAAAAGAGAAGAAAAACAAAAGAGAGAATGGCAAGAAATCAAACGACCATATCATGAACAAAATCAGCCATTCATCAGAATTAATGTTTTCTCACTCATTCATCCAGAGAAAGTTGAATCAATTCTTAAATCAATTAAACTTGACTTTCCGTCAATAAGAGATATTGATAGACAAAAAATTAACTCAAGTTATCGACAAAGAAGAGATTCATCATCATCATCATCATCAACCTCATCTAATTCATCTCGACCATATGGTCATTATCATGAACTTAAACTATCACAAACTACTGAATTATTTCATCGGTGTTCTCGTGTTCAACTTCCAAAACTTCCTGAAAGTTATCAACAATTAATCAAAGACAATACCGATAAACATTCAAATCCAAAGTTAATATTCTCTATGAATATGGCTTATTGTGGTGTATTTACTCAATATGAACGACCTCAAGGTATAATTGAGAAAATTGAACAAAAGCCGATTTGGATAGTTATTGTTAATGGACACCAAGAAATTGTATATGAAAGTTTTGTTCGTTATCAACAAATTGAAATTATTCAGAGTGAACATCATGGATTGTGTCGATCTGATCTTCGATATGCTAAAAATTTAGATTCAGTAAGAGATCAAGTGATTCCCTATTTGGTTGTGTGTAATCAACTGATTGGTTCTGGTCTTATTGCTCAACTAAATGCTCTTGGTTTAACTAAGAATGAAATCGATCGTCTAAGGTATAAAATGAGAGAAATTACTCAACATTTTTCTCCATACTTGAAAAGTCCATGTTCTCTTTCTCTTATATCATTTCTTGTGTTTCGAAAGTTCACTATTGAGAAAAAGGCTCATTCACCTGTTGTGGAAGCTTTAGTTTCTCTTCAACTATATTTAGCCTTTTGGCCTGAGATTGAAAATAAATGTTCGGAACTGAAAGATGGAATACATAGTAAAAATATCGAACGTACCTGTGGTAATAAACGAATTGCTCAGTTACTTGATATTTATTCTACTCGTGTAAACGCTGGAACTGACGAATGGCCTGAAAATTGGCATTATTACACTTCAACCTCAAGGAATTGTCCAAGTTTTAATAGTGATACTTGTGCTTCACCAACACCATCATCTCCATTAACACCACCACCAGGAAATTTTGAAATTCATGTATTACCAGAAGAAGATGAACCGATTCATCAAATGAATTCTCGGCGATACATTCACCCACGGAATCTTCAAATTTCAACACTAAATATTAATAAGATGAACTGAAAGGTGTCTTAATCAAAATCCACTGAATCTGTAGGGTAGAGATTTAACCCTTCACTTCACTTATTAATTTTATTCATTTAAATTTAACTTTAGTTAATTAATCATTTTCATTTAATCAACAATTAACTAATTACAATTAACAAACATTACAACTTTAATTAACAATTAAACTTAACTAATCATTTTCTTTAGAAAAACAAATTAACAGTTAATGATGGAGAGACAATAGTCTTGTCAATTCTTATGAAAATAACCTTCTGGTTTTAATCATTGGCGTCAATTTGCTTTTCTCTTTCTTCTACTTTTCTCTTTCTACAAATATTTTCTCTTTCTTCTTATCTTCTTTAACTTTTGTTAACTCTGATTACATTACCATTTTCCCACAGTAAGATTTTGTTTTAACAACAATTAGTCAACAATGATTATGTTAAAACTTAAGTTAACTCATCTTTGATCTCTGACTTAATTGTCTGTTATCAATTAACAAGATTTACCAACGGATAAAAAATATTCAATTGAATGGATTAAGTATAAATACAAATCTAATCAACAAATGTATCTTCAGTCTAGTTAACACTTTCAATCTAGATTCGTTTTCTCACTTAAGTGAATTTTATTCTGTGTTCTTATTAGAATTTCATTCTAATCATTGATATTTTCATTTTCTTTCTATTTTAATAAAGTCTTATTTAACCAAGTTTACATCTTAAGATAATTGAAGTGAATTCTGTATACGAACTATTATTACTTGTAAGTGTGAAGGGCAGGTAAGCATCTTGTGAAAGGTCAGTGTAACCGTTGTTACTATCTAACTTAAAATTACCATTAAGTTATTCTTATCTGGTTTTTGTCTCTATTGATATTGTTTATCATCTCTAAAGAGAGGCCAGAATTAAAAGTAAATTGATACTTTCAACAATTGTGACTCTGTTTTAATTGCTGGATGAAAAACCTTAAGGTGACATTATCAAAGTAATAGTGACTTTTGCCTTAACTTTACTTTTTTCCTTGGCAAAATCCCTTCAGTTCACTCATAAAAGACAATTAAATGTTAACCAGAGTTTCATTATGTAACAAACAAGCCATGATGAAACTTTCATGATCATTTTTCATTCGAAAGTGTGAAAAATGATGAAATAGAGAGATAGAGAAAAAGATAAACAATATAATAATTGTCTAGGGTGTAATTGGAGTAAACTATTTGGGTGGATATGGAAAAGTAAGAGTAAAAAAATCACTGATAACTAAAAATAGTTATTACATGGGAACAGTGAGATTTTCAATTATATATTATATATTTCATGATGATGTTGATAACGATAAAATATCTGATAAGAGCTGAACCATTATTAGAAATGAATATAATAATAGTTACATAAATAAAAAAAAATCGGAGCAAAAGTTGAAGGTAAAACATGGAAACAATTATGGAGATGGTGATTTGGAAATATAATGATTGAACCCTGGAACCAATTACCCTGTAGTTTCATTCAATAGTTCACATGGGAGGCTTGATGACCTCATGGAACTTTTCATCTTTAGTAAAAGTTAATCTCGCAAAAATTATTATTACTATCAAGATAGTGCTTGATATTGAATTCATGAACTAAATCTGAGCAATTTTATTCGTCTTTATAATAAGAGTTTACTTATTACTATTCTTGAATTGATTTAACATGTAAATTTCAGTTGCATATTAATTGAACTTTTAATGAGATGATACGTGCGAACAAATTTCTACAGATAAAGTTTTCGAATACTTTTCCAAATGTTCAAATAGCCAATTGAGACACTAAAATCGTTAATTTGATTTTAGATAGAAGATATTTTCAGTCTCTTTATCGATATGTGTGATTGAATTGCAAAAGTTTTATCTGAAGTTTGATCTCATCTTGTGATAACCTGATATCGCGTGTTGTTGAGTTTTATTTTTCTTATGAAAGAGTTAGTATAATAAAGGAAATAGTTGAATGATATTTCGTGTTTACAGAATGAAACTAAACACCATACATTATTTTATTACCATGCTTACACTGAACTCAACTCATAAGAGACTGAAAATCTAAATGCACTAGAAATTTATGATAAGCTACTTTTTTTTCAAATTTCCACTTTTTCCCTCGCCAATTTAACTCAACTTTTTCAAAACAATGTTCCTAAAGTGTTCATGATCCGATTCGTGTCAAATGGTTATCACAACTATTGATTCAATTACTGAACTCAAAAGTAGCTCGTTAATAGCTAATCATATTATCACCATGCGTAAGTCTATGTACGAAAAAAATATGAAACTTTTTTCTCTCACATTTTCATTGTTGTTATGATTAGCAAACTGTTTACAGTGAAAAACAGTAACATTGAGTTTGGTTATTAATCAATAAACCAATGAATGATCAACAATAATCGCAAACTTGAATTGAGTATGAAACTGAGAATATCAGAAATTGGGTGATACTAAATTAACTCAGTTAGTAAATTAAATTATCTTATCAAAGTTAATTTGAATCAACATATTGCTCCAGCCAGGGAACTAGGAAGAGATGGAAAGAGAGAGATGAGAACCCAAAGTGAATGGTGAGTTGGATGAGAAATTATCTCAAATGATAAAATGAAGAGAGAGAGAGATAAGTTTAAGGTAAAGATTGTGATATTAATAATAATGATTCAAATGAGTAACAGTGATAGTTTATCAAGTGAATAGTTTAATATCTAATATGGATAAGATAATATTCATTAATAAATTGATTAAATTATTCAATTGCAATCTAATTTATCCTTTACAAACTGTTTTGTTGCTCATTGATTATCAAACATAATCTACCAACAGTTAATAATAATCAGCTAATTTTATTTCATTCATCATTAATTATTCCCATTCTTTTCTGTAATACAATTTTAGCGTATTAGTATACACATGATGATTATTTATCATCATTATTATTGATGATGATGATTTCATTAGTTGTGAATTCTTAATGATTAAGTGATGAGGGATAGAGACAAATATTACATAGAAATGTCTATGGAAAAAAGTTACGAATTAATTATCTCTCTCTCTCTCAACGTTAATTATGTTTATCACAGAATCTGATTACAAGTTTATTTTAATTATGAACAATTTAACTGGAGAATGGTTTAATTGCTAATGATACAATGAGGATAAATTGTTTCATTTCTGTTGAAGAATCAGCATCATTCTGATTAGTTCTCAACGAAGTGATAAATGATCTTTGAGAGAAAGAGTAATAGGAATTGTCTTCTCTTCTTCATTCTCCCCATGATAATATGTGTAATTGAAAACAATGAATAATGATTTAGAACATTGGAAGAACTTTTTTTCATCTTATTCTTATATATAAAATTTTCATTCTTCATGAATGTTATAAACCCTCATGATCATAATGATGATTCAAGAAGAAATGATGATGATGCAGTGTAGTAACTGTAAATATTAGTAATGGATTCAAAATTGATAAACAAATACAATATTAAGATTTGAAATGATAATAAATCATTTGATTTAAGGGGGTTGAAAATGCATTCAATTGATACTCGAAATCGTTGTATTAGTTATTATGAATCCTAATGATTACCAATGGTTACTATTTAATACATGGAATCGTTTTTATTTTCTCATGACTATCAACTATTTTTTAATCATATTAATATTATTTTTTCATTCAAAGAATCATGACTCTTATGATGATTCTATTGGTGGTTAGATTTTGTGATGCCATGTTTGGAGTCTGAGTTGTTTCTGAAAAAGATTTGACTTGAACTTTTGGTGAAACTTTTGAAGTCTTTCTTTTTCTTTCTCTCTTATGAGTTTTTTTCTTCAAAATTCTGTTTGGTGGTGCCATCTTTTAGAATTTCAATTCTTAGTTGTTTCTTCAGAACTTTTTTCTCACTTTAAATTGGTCGATTTTTCATCTTATTTTTTTCTCCGTTTATTAAGAATTTTTTGAGAAATCTAAGAGCCTCTAATGAGCCATGATGATGATAGAGAAATGTTGAAATACGATAAATGTTTCATGGTGATAATATTTTCAACTCGATGAAGATTATTTTTCAACTTATCGGACAAAGAATCTAATTATTGGTTTTGACAAAATATTGTCTCCATGGTGATGCTACAGGATATAAAAAGAGGTGAGTTATTGTAAAAGATAATAAGATGATGATAAACCGGGAAACCTGAATCATTGTGTCTATAAATCCAGTTATCCTGGAATTATAATACTTCTGTATTTAACTTTTTGTTTTTTTCTCTCTCTGATAATTTGTATTTCCAACCAATGGATCTTTGGTGATTATGATTACCAGAATGATTATAACGGAGAAAAGGTGGGCGGAAGATAAGGATTTGTATTAAATATTATATTCTGGTCATTATGATATTCATCCTTTACTCACTACAGCTCTCCCTCTGTCTCTACCTCTCTCTCTCCCTCCATTTGGTCAGTTTTGACCAAGAAAAACGTTATCATCATCCGCTTCGGATCATTTAATTTTCCTGCTCATCAAGTTTCTCATTATGCTTTTTCATCCACCCAAAGGTAAAATGTATTAGGATTTTAATTCAACTATCTCTCTCTCTCTCTCTCTCTCTCTCTCTCTCTCTCTCTCTCTCTCTCTACCATAAATATCTCTTTACATATTAATGAATAAATAACCGTGAAAAAAATTACATTTATTATAAAATATGAAAAAGAGGAAATGAGATTTTGTCCTTTCCATGAGGTGGTCAAGCAGTCATATTATTTTTTCAATTAACAAATTGATGGTAAATGAGTTTACAAGTTAAAAGAGTATATTATAACTTCTTGCCATCACCCTGTCATCAACAATTGACCATAAGGTCATTTGGATAAAAGTCTAAAAGGTCAACAATACATAAATATATAACTTCATCTCCAACATGTATACCTCTCATGATAATAAACGAGTGTATATAAATAATACATGTATATAAAAATGATATTAGTCCAATTCTAGACTGCAAAAATATCTAATTATTAGTATCACAGTTATCAAAGGAAATTTCATCTTACTCTTAAATATTTTTCTAGTAACAATTTAATCAAAAGCTATTATTAACCAATGATAATATGAATATTATGAAATCAGAGCATTTTCTTTATCATTTCTGTTTACATATCGATAGATAGTGAATACATGATAAAATACAGAAAGAAAGAGAGCAAATTTACTAAGAGTAAATAAGTACAGGGTGGATGAAAAATAGCCAAGTGATAGAAGGGTTTAACAAATATAATATAACAATAACAGTAATGGTTATGGTTGGAATAATAATCAGAACTAATAGCGGGAAAAAAGGGTTAGAAATTTACATTGAAATGTAATAATACCCAATAGATGTTGTTAACATACAGTGATGATGATTATGATAATGATGATGATGTATAATGGGTGAAAATGAAAGATACCGTTAGCTTTTATATATAACAATAATATAAATATATCGATAGTAAATTGAATTATCTTAGGCTGAGCAGTTGATTTGTGTGGAGAGCAAAAAATGTTGATGTGATTTTTAAGCTAATAAAAAGGCGGAAAAGGAAATCAAAATGATGGTAAGTATTAATAATATTATATCATGTGAATGATAAAAATTCAATAGTAATAATAATAATAGTCATAACCATTTCTAATGTGATCTAATATCTGTAATCTATTAACCCAAAAATAAAATAATCGCAACTTTACCTGGTTAACCTCATAATATTATATTCGTCCTTTTGAATATTTAGTTTATTGGAAATTGAATTGATGTTATCACCCTGAACTAACCTGTAGCCCTTATGATTGAGTATTTTAATCAATTCTTTAAATTTCCTCTACTCAATTTACAATTTATTCAACTTTGGATATGAATGTTACTCAGTAATCCAAATTTACTGTTGACTTGGAATTGATTTTGTGATTAGTTAATCTATTAGTTTCTATGGATATTAGTAGTAGATTAGATTAATTATTTTGTTTTGTTGTTTTGTATTCAGAATTAAATTTGGTTATTTATTCATAGTCACAATCTCTCTTTTTCTCATTCTTTCTCTTGGTTACTTTGAACTCCTGGATTGAGTCTAATGGTCAAATGCTAAGAGTAGATAAATATTATTATTAATTCCTGGTTATGGATTAATAGATAATACTAATAACTGTCAAATCAGCTTTCAACTATGTTGATGATTTCAATATCAACGGTAGTAAAAGGGATAAGAAAAGATAATGTTGATTATGAACATTGAATAGATTAGTTTGAGATTAGCTTTTTGGATTCACAATTTTTATCTCTTCCAATGTTATTCAGTAATCGGAATAATAGTTTATGAGGTAATATCTCATCAGATTTAGTCATCATCATGATCATAAGCCAACATATAATTTGGTAAACTGCAAAATCCATGACAACAAATGACCATAGAATTGGATATTGTTTTCATCGATACGTGAAAAAATATCATGAAATTGAAATATTAAACTTGTAACCAAGAGACTTGATTATATGTATTACTTTTTTTCCACTAGACTTCAAAGACCAAATAATGAGTTGACAATTTAATACAGCAGATCAACAGATTAGTTCATCGCTAGGAATTTTATTGTCCAACCCAAGATATATCATTAAGACTCTCAGGTAATTGGAAATGTGAAAAAAAAAGTTTCAAACAAAAAAGTTGAAACTTTTCAGCTAATCAAGAATACTCGACTAGCTATTAGATTATTATTGCCTCTTTCTCAAGCGAATTGCAAATAGGTTGACTGTGATTATTTTTAATGATAATATTATTAATTTACTAATCTCACTATTGAAGGGTAGAGGCTTAACCTCCCAAACAATTACTGAGCAATCGACTCAGATTATCATGAAATTTCAATTTCTTTTATTTTTATTCATTAACCCGTTTCAGTTTTAAAACTTAATTTCATTTAGACCCGACTTCAAACCCGATTTTCTTAAATTTTAATTTTCTTAAATTGTAACCAAAAAGAAAGAGATACAAATTTCTCTTTCTTTCCATTGTGCTTTTTTAATCTAATCTAAACTGATTAGTAACATTAATTTGATAAGTCACAGCTCAAGCTAGAAAAAGCCAAAAGATTTGATTAACCTTAATCTAATCATTTTGATAACAGTCGAGTCTGAAAGACTACATTAATTCCCGCACAAATTTCTTTTGTTAATTTCAAGTATAAATGTAACTATCAAAAGATAGAACAATTTAGATTTAATTTGGTCTCATAGAGTCAACTTAAGTTTCATTTAAAATTTCAATAAAGTTAATTTTCAGTTATAATTCAGTCCGGAAAAGTCTTAAACTTGAGTTTAGTGATTGTTGGAATCCTGAAAAGAATCTGAAAGATTTGTTAGTGTGCAAATCGAATCTACTGATTCAAATCAACAAATTGATTAAAGGTAATAGCCAAAGTGATCATAATAGAGCTCTAGATCCCGAGGACTATCTCTGACACTCCGTTATTCACCTCAACATACCCGAAATTACCTTACACTTGGCGACCCAGGCAGGATTCCAGCAGTTCTTCAACACAAAAGTGCTTATGCCAACTAAAAGACAAGCTTCACGTCTTCAACAACAACAAGTCTTAAGACTCGAGATGGCTGAACATCAAATTAGTGAATTAACCGAAACTCAAATTAAAAATGCTCTCGAATTTTGGTCGGTACAAATCCCGTCAATTCGATCATTACAAAAGAAAAGGCTTCAAGAAGTCATAAAAACTAACTTAATGTTAGAAGGTGATATATTAACCACCAATGAAATTCAAGTTCTAATACTTGAAGAGTTACAAGAACAAATAATCCCCGAGTGGATTACCGAATTCCGGAAGTCTAATCTCAGTGAAGACGAGATTAGGACCATTATCAACAAGATTGGTCGTGAAAGTAATTCAATAATCAATCTAACTCACTGTGAGTTAAACAGTCTACCGTTACCTTTAGGTAGTTTAAGAAAAATTAAAAATGTGCTCAACGAATTAGGCATCGACATTGCCCCACCAATTCCAGCCCGATTTGATTCAGTTCCATCTGAAACTATTCCTCATGATTCAACTTTAGTTGAAAGTCTTGCCAATTCAAAATGCATTGAAACGAGATCGAGGTTCCGAATTCAAGAAAGGAGAAGACATGTTGTCATGGGTCAACAAAACTAAAGCCCGTCTCAACCATGAAAATGTCGACGATGCTACAAAACTCCGATGCTTTAAAAAAGCTCTTTCCAACGAGTTACTTCATTTATCTAATCAAATTCCCGTGCAGGTAAATGATTATCATTTGTATCTCGACGCTCTCTATGAGAAATTGAACAGTCCATCGATGAAATATGCTGCCGATTACGAGCTGATGAATTATCGATATAAGTTAGAAGATCATCCTTCGACCTTTATTGATCATCTTTCAACCCTGGTTACCAAATCCCTTGGTAAAGTTGACACATCCGTTTTCTTAATGATGATCTTGAGTCATATCCCAAGAAACATCCGCGATGAGATTTACACTCTCGGAGCAAATTTAAGCCAAGATGCTATTTTTAACGTACTCGTACGAAAACATCACGAATTCCTCGAACAAGTGAGAAGAAACAAACAAAGTGGAAGAAACCCACGAATGGATAAAAATGATAAATCCAATGATGCTAAAGCATCGACCCTTAACAAAATTTTATCTAATGATAACAATTATCAACAAAGACCCAGATACCGAGGTCAATGTGGTGAATGTAAATTGTGGAATAGTCACCCGACTAATGAGTGCCGACGAAAGAAAAACTCAAGTGAGGCTAAGAAGCCAACACCTCAAGCTACAGCAGCTACTACTACCGCCACAACCCAATCATCATCATCAATGGTCATAGACCCAAAAACCGAACGTTCTCAAGAACCAATTACTTCTGGTTTCCGTCAAAACGACATAAACTTTGCAGTTTCCGAAGAATGTATAACAACACTTGGACCTTTACATCTTCTTCATATGCCAGTTGCTCAATTCAAACTTTATCGCACAGACCGACAATTTGTGCGAGAAGGTGCCGTTCTTCTCGATACAGGCTCAACAATTTCAGCCTTAGACGAACACGTCGCAAGAGAGCTTGGAGCTCATATCTCTTATTTTCATCGTTCCCTTCAAGGAATCTCATCATCACCCGTAACTTCACTCGGTTTTGCCTATGCAATAGTGAAACACCCCGAGATGGAAGAATCGAGAATCTTCAAAATTCAAATCTGTAAAGATTTTCGTCCAATATGTTTAATTGGAAATTCATTCATGCACTTATATTATGCATCGATTGAAAGTGATGGCGATAATTACCAAGTAAAGGTAAAAGAGACATCAGAAAGTGAGTCAAAAAAGCCCGAATTTTTATTCAGATTTTGCACTGAAGATGAAACAAATCATCTTTTTGAATTAATCAAAAACCTTGAAACTCAGTCGTATGTTCTCGATACAATAAATCGAAAACAATTGGATAACCCATTAGCTGCAATCGCTATTGAGGAAAACCCGAAAACGGAACAGTTCCCGTATAAGTTGCGACTTGGTAATCAAAATTACCTTATGGCTGCTCACGAATTACCCTCCGTGGAGGAAGTTAATGATTTAAAATCAAACCCATTTCTTAAAAGAGCTACAGCTCGAATCAACCCTGATCTTAACGAAGAACAACAAGAAGAGTTACTTCAAATAATTGATTTATATCAAGATTGTTTCGCAAAACATAGAAACGATTTAGGATTTGTATCCTCAACAGTTTGTCCAGTGACAATTGATATCGAAAATAACCGAATTCCATATCAAAACCTTACCAAAGCAGTCCTGAAAACGTGAAATTCTGCGAAAATTGGTACAAGAAATGATCGACGCTGATATTGTCGAACCTTCCGAAGCTGAAGGAGGATCACCAACAATTTTGGTTCCAAGATCCGATGGATCATATCGCATGGTAATCGACTATCGTCTTTTAAATCGACTAACTAAAGTCCCTCGACACCCGATGCCGCGAATAGACGATTGTCTAGAACTCGTAAGAGGAGGTAAATATTTTAATCTTTTCGATTTGGCTCAGGGATATCACCAAATTGAACTCTCACCCGAGGAAAGAGAGAAAACTGTATTTGTCACACCCGACGGCAAATACCAATACAAGCGCTTACCAATGGGCCTAAGCTCAGCCCCATTCATTTTTCAGCGACTAATCAACAAAGTACTGAAAGGCTTGCAATTCAAAGAATGTATCGGCTACTTCGATGACATTCCTGTCTTTGGAAAGACATTTGATGAACTGATCATCAACACGAAATTGGTACTCGAAAGATTTCGTAAATACAACCTTAAGGTCAAACTCGAAAAATGTAAATTTGGCTACGAGGAAATACTTTTATTGGGACACATTGTTAATGGAAATGGAATCAAACCTGATCCTGACAAGGTAATTGCATTGAAAAATTTACCTTACCCCCGAAGTATAAAAGAATTACAGTCACAACTTGGCTGCTACAATTATTTTTCGAGATATATCCCGAACTTTGCAACTATTGCTGCACCTCTTTATCGATTAACCTCAAAAGAACGACGATTCTGTATGTTAAGTGAAGATCGAAAAGCATTAGATAAGCTTAAAGAAGCTTTGATAACGACGACTATGCTGGTTCACTATAACCCGATATTGAGAAGAAAAATTAGTGCTGACGCATCTGATGCTGCAGTAGGAGGAATACTCCTACAAGAGGATGAAAACTCTGAAAGTTATGATCCTAATTGTCCAATCGACGAAATAAAAAATTGGCTCCCGATGTATTTTTATTCACAAAAATTGGCTAAACATCAACGAAATTATACCGTTTCCGAGAAAGAATGTCTCGCGATTTTCATTGGCATTACTAAATATCGACATTATTTAGAAGGTCAACAATTCTTGGTGGAGACCGACCACCATGCTCTTTGCCAATTGCCCCGAATAAACTTCAAAAATTCCCGGTTACACCGATGGTCTGCAATGTTGTCATCATTTGACTTTAAAGTCATTTATCGAAAAGGAAAACAACATCCACCTGATTGTTTTTCACGGTACCAAAGTGAATGGAATCACCGTAACTCTATCGACCCTGAAGAAGAGTATTTAGATAAAATTTATCTAATTGACTATGTCATTGACTTCGAAGATGATATTTATTTCGATATTGGCTTAAACCTGATTAACAGTGAACTCAACAACATTTGCTACGATCTAAAAGATCCTCAATTGATCGCTTACACTCTTCAAAGTGAATCAACATTAATTCAACCAAACATTGTCAACGACGACAACCTTAAAACTCCAACATCCATTTGGAAAGAAAAGATAAAAATTCATCAACAAAATGATCCCGAAATCATAAAAATCAAAAACCAATTGATCGAAAAAGATCCTGAAACTTGCAAAAAATTTGCCCTTCAAGATGAATTACTTCATCGGAAAAATGATAAACCCCCGTACAATTTAAAATTGGTAATTGATCCAATAATTTTGAGTGAAATCTTCAAACATGACCATGATTCACCAATAGGAGGTCATTTTGGACCCGAAAAGACTGCATGTCAAATATCCCGACGTTTCTGGTGTAAAAACTTACTTCAAGAAGTAACAAGACTTTGCAACAATTGCAAATTGTGTCAAATCGCAAAACCAACCAACATAATTTATGTTGATCCAGCTGAAAAGCCAATTCCCGACGACATTTTTGATCGATTTGAACTCGACGTCCAAGGACCAATAACGGTAAAACATTCGAAAAAGTATATTCTTGTGTTAGTAGATGTTCTATCAAGATTTGTCTATGCGAAACTAACCCTTAATCAAACAGCTTCAACTGTAATTGATTTCCTTCGCCCGATTTTTAACACAGTCTCATACCCGAAAATCTTACAAACCGATAACGGAACGAATTTTACCTCAGAACAGTTCAGATCATTCTGTCAAAACAATGGTATTAAACATGTTACCTCAAACCCGTACCATCCACAATCACAGGGAATAGTCGAAAGACACAACAAAACAATCTCAGAGAGATTAAGAATTTATTGTTTAGCGAACGATAATAAACATTTAGCTTATGGCTTAGAAGCCTCTGTTTTCGCAATTAATACTTCGATACACAAAATAACCCGATTTTCTCCATATTTTCTCGTTTATGGTAGACAACCCCAGAAACCGATCGATAATCATATCGAAACAAATAACAATTTTTCTAAATACAATGTTGTAGAAGCTAGAAAGTTAACCCGAGCAAGACTCAAGTCTCAACAACAGTATCAAATCAATCGATCAAAACAATTACATCCAACTTCCCCTTACAAAGAAGGTGATTACGTTTATGTTAAAAATGAATCTGTCAGTTCAGAAATTTCAAAGAAATTGATAGAAAAATATCATGGACCTTATTTAGTCTGCGGTATTCAGAAAGGAAGTTTAATGCTTCTCGACATAGACGAATTAGAAATATTCACAGCGAATGTCAGTAATACGAAAT
Source organism: Panonychus citri (assembly GCF_014898815.1). Classification (NCBI taxonomy): domain Eukaryota; kingdom Metazoa; phylum Arthropoda; class Arachnida; order Trombidiformes; family Tetranychidae; genus Panonychus; species Panonychus citri. The sequence goes on along the minus strand of NW_026515505.1, from coordinate 55,891 downwards.
TACACAAATCAGAATTAACTGAGAAACAGAAAGAAATTAGAGATAATTTTTTCAATTCAGATCAATATCTTCAGATAGAAAGTTTTAAGCTCCCAAACACTAACGAGATTGATCCAAATAATGTTGATCAAACAGATTCATCCATAACAAAAACGAATTCAAATTCAAATTTAAATGATGAAATTAATCCACTTACCGAAAATCCCGAGCTTGACAATCTTGATCCAGAATTAATTTCTAACCATGAAACAACTTCAGTTGACAATCAAGATGATAATCCAATGGATAAACAAGTCAACAAACCAAAGAAAAATCGCTTAAGCGCTGATAAGATGATAATTCAACAATCAACAATTGATCCAATTAATGATGATAATCAAAGATTAACAAGACAAAGAAGACAACAATTAAAACAATTCGATGAGAACAATTATATTCTATTCTACTGTGTAACCATTGGCAACAGTGAAAACGAATTTAAAATATTCGAAAATCGAAAATCGATTTTTCCTGATTTTCCAAGGAAACGATTATTCGAAATTCTTTTCCCACCAATTGTCCGTTAATTAACCCGATTAACCAAATAAGACACCATTTTGTCTCTAATCAAAATCTTCTTTTCTTTATCGAAATCAAAGTTTCTTTTAAACAAACAACCGAATCAACTCTAGTTAAAGCTTCATTAATCATCTTAATAATCAGCAACTTTACGCTATTTGTGCTTAAAAAAGCGAATCAACTAATTCAATTAGTCATCATCAAACTTAAGTTTTTGGTCATCTTAATTGATATAAAAGTGATGGATCCAAATCATCGAGCCACAGTTGCAACAAACTCTAATTTTGTTTCGTGTGAATTAAGTGATGGTCGAAATGTTATCTACGACATAACCCAACCTTCAACTTCCAATTTTTCAGTTGTTCAAAAAACTCAAGTTCCACCACCATCACCAACAGGCTCATCAACATCCACTGACTCAATTATATTCTTAAGAAAAATTCCGTTTCATAGACCCGGAGATTTTGGCCGAAAATTTGTAACCGTTAAAGACTACGATCATAAACCCGATCCAATCAATTCAACTTTTAAAAGAACAATTTCCCCTGAATCTTATAATTCATCTGGTAATACACCCAAAATCAACAAAATGGAGCCGAATCCATTAGAAAGTGCTAAGGTAAGAGTTAACTCTAACTATGAGAAATTGCCTTCAGCCCCGATAAACAAAGTTTATCCCAATCGATATCTGAAACCTTCAGATTATTCATTTGAAAAAAATGAATATCCCGAGATATTACCAACAGCCCCACTTCCCGATTACGTTTCAAAAGAAAAATTTTTAGAGATTAAATCAGTGATCGACGATAAAGCTAAGGCTTTAAAAGAAAACAAAATTAAGTACGAAAAGTTAATTAGGGAAAAATTATTCCTAAACCTTTACCATGAAAAATCAATCTTTTCGATACCTTTACCCAAAATACCTTTTGGTATAACCAGAGCCCAGACAATTAATGAGTCGCTAGATACAATCATCGATCAAATTAGATGTTACTTATGCGAACAGATCTCCATAGAGCCCCAGTTTTGTGAGTCATGTCACAAATGGTATTGTTTCCAGTGCATCTTGTTTTTAAAACAATTAGTTAAGACACTTAACTTGATCCCGCTTAATCAGCCCAACAAATTCATTTGTATCTTGCCCCATTGCGTTTTCCAATTTTCATCTTTAGATGATTACCCGACATACAGACCCGTAGAAAATTCTGTAATCTTTTCGAAATATAATGAAAGCAAATTCATTTGTCGACGAACTCATTGTACTCAACCATGTAGACCAAATCAGTTGTTAGTACATGAAGAAAGATGTCGATTAGGTTTCCTTCGATGCGACATAGATTTAGATTTTGAACCTCCATTCATTCCCGGAGAAGCTCGAAAAGAATTGGACAATGGTCCTAAAAGACTAATGAATTTTCTTCCGAACCATCTTAAATGCGTTCCTAAACCCCCGATCTCTTACTCCACTCATCCCAGAAATTGGAATGAGAAATTTCAGCTTTATGCTTGTTTACTCAATATGAGAGAAGAAGATCCTAAAGATCCAATGTTAGCCCCCTCAGCTATTCGAAGCCACACCAATTTAAACTTAGGTTTTTATAACAATTATAAACGACATATTGACCCAACTGAACCTCTCACCGAATCTGAAGAGTTCATTCAAAGCTTAGGCTTTCCACCAACTGTAGGAAAGATCAGAGATCCTCCTTACGGTAACCGACCCCGAACAGTTAGATGGTCAAGAGTACCACAGTATCTAATTGATGACTGTGAAGAATGGCTTAAAATTGCTGAAGGTAAACCTCGAGTTAGTAGTTACTCTGCCCGTGTCTCTTTTGCTCCCGAAGTAGGTGAAATAAAACATCCATTCATCAGAATTGATCCACTCTCAAGAGTCCCTGATGAAAGAAAAAAGGTCATCGTCATGTCAGTAATGAACTGGTTTCCATCAATGAGAGATTTTAGACCTTCAAGTCCCACGGATTCACCCATCAACCAAGAACGCGCTGAAGCCCGAAAAGCAAAAGTTGAATATTCAACTAACCGATTTTTACAATTAACTAAAATCAATTTACCTGCTTTAAAGCCTCGAATCGAACATGTAATTCGAGCCAACATGAAACAACATCCGCACCCTGAGACTTCATTCGCAATCCATGCAAAGTATTGTCGAATCAAAAATTTTAATGGTCGTGATTTACAATTAACCCCTCGTCCAATTTGGATCATCATTGTAGATGGAAATTGTAACATCGTGTACGAAACATTCGTCCATTACCCAGGAATTGATAAACTCGATTCTCATTATCACGGACTCAAGTTCCATGATATAAAAAGTGCAAAAAGTCTCATTAGCATCCGAGATCAAGTTCTCGTGTATCTCGCCTGTGCCACTGAAATTATTGGTGCTGGTCTAATCAATTTATTCAGATCATTAAATCTTCGTGATTCTGAAATCGAAATTTTGAAGCCAAAGCTTAGAGAAGTCACCCAATTCTTCTCTCCATTTAATAAATCCGCCGCTTCTCTTTCGCTCGTCTCGTTTCTCTTATTATCGAGATTCACCATTCCCGATGGACCTCATTCCCCAGGAATCGAAGCCATAATGGCAATGAAATTATACATGTCCACCTGGAGAGCAATTGAAGAAAGATGTGAAATCTTAGGAGATGGAATTCATCATGCCAATTGTGATTACACTTGTGGTAATGCCCAAATTTCCCGACTCTATCAAATCTACGACGAAAAAGTCAAGTCAGGAATAGCAGAATGGCCCACCGATTGGAGCTACTACTCCTATGGAAATCGACCTGTACCCGAATTCAACCCTGAATTATGTGTAACCCCGTGTGATGAACTACCAGAAATTTCCCAATTTCCTAATTCTCCTAAAAGTGTTAAAGATCAACCGCTTGACGATCCAAATAATACTATTGAAGTAGTTTGGAATCAAGATGAAGTTCAAGCTGATGAAAATGAATCGAAACTAACTCAAAGTCCGAGGAAGAAACTTCCGATTCAGATACATTAATTTTATCTCAAGATAATTCATCAAGCCAAAATTCGACCCAAATCGAGATCGATGAAAATGATTCCGATCAAACAGAAATTGAACAAGATAGTTCAAATGAAGCAGAACGAGGAAGTTCAGTTCCCACTGAAACTTCAGTTTCAAATCAAAGTGATCCCAGTTCATCACAACAAACACTCGTTACGACAACATCTCAACCGCCAAATCAGATCGACCCAAGTTCTGAATCTTCAATTGATTATGGATTATCCCCACCATTTGTTTTTCTAACTTATGATCCACATGATCCTAATCCCGAATATATCCCATCTTCGCAAGTACGACGACGATTACCGTACCCACCATGGAACCCAAATATACCGCTAGAGGATAACCCGGAAAGCCAGGATTCTAATGAATCAAACCACGATAATCCTCGACGAATTCCCAGTAGCGTGTTAAGGAGGTTTCTTAATCAAAGTCCGAGGATGTGAAGGGTAGAGGCTTAACCTCCCAAACAATTACTGAGCAATCGACTCAGATTATCATGAAATTTCAATTTCTTTTATTTTTATTCATTAACCCGTTTCAGTTTTAAAACTTAATTTCATTTAGACCCGACTTCAAACCCGATTTTCTTAAATTTTAATTTTCTTAAATTGTAACCAAAAAGAAAGAGATACAAATTTCTTTCTTTCCATTGTCCTTTTTTAATCTAATCTAAACTGATTAGTAACATTAATTTGATAAGTCACAGCTCAAGCTAGAAAAAGCCAAAAGATTTGATTAACCTTAATCTAATCATTTTGATAACAGTCGAGTCTGAAAGACTACATTAATTCCCGCACAAATTTCTTTTGTTAATTTCAAGTATAAATGTAACTATCAAAAGATAGAACAATTTAGATTTAATTTGGTCTCATAGAGTCAACTTAAGTTTCATTTAAAATTTCAATAAAGTTAATTTTCAGTTATAATTCAGTCCGGAAAAGTCTTAAACTTGAGTTTAGTGATTGTTGGAATCCTGAAAAGAATCTGAAAGATTTGTTAGTGTGTGCAAATCGAATCTACTGATTCGAAATCAACAAATTGATTAAAGGTAATAGCCAAAGTGATCATAATAGAGCTCTAGATCCCGAGGACTATCTCTGACACTCCGTTATTCACCTCAACATACCCGAAATTACCTTACACTATGCCATTTAATTTGCATTCTAGCATAATCATCATCTACACCAAATATCATCATAATCATTATCATGATAATGAATATTTTTACAAGCATTACAATTGAACACTGAAAATGAAAACAACCCATGTAATTAGATTTAAGGCGTGTCAGGTATATCTAATTTTTTTTCTTTCTCTTCTTCTCTGTGATAATATAATGTACATATTATCATCATCATAATAATCATTATCAAGAATATGAATTACAATGAACTAACTAACTAATCAAAAGGATAAGATGAAGGAGAAGGTGAGTAAAGTGTAGAAGCGCAAAAAATAGTAAACGTACAAATTGCTAGGAAGTGAGTGAGTGGAAGAGATAATCAAAAAGTATATTATCACCATTAGAGTAACTTGATATTGTTTTATCTTCTACTCATCGAATGTTAGATAATGAGAGAGAGAAAGAAAAGAGAAGAGAGAGAGAGAGAGAGAGAGAGAGAGAGAGAGATGACATTGAAATGCAAAAGGGAAGAGAGGGAGATGGTGGGCAAATGTTAACTTTGAGTGGGTTCCACCTGAGGGTGGGATAAGTTCACTTGCCACGGTTTGTTTACATTTACAAGAAAAGGAAGTGAATGATAAACAATGTAAAGGTAATAATTACATCAGGTAACGAGAAAAGTATCACTTGCTTGTTAAGGTCACTTTGTAATCCTATTTCGCTCATCAGATTATCTCAGCTTAATCTCAAGACTTTCCCCTTTGACTTTCTCTTTCTCTTTTTCTCTCCGGCTTTAAGCGAAGTTCTCATTGGTTTTGATTAAATCGTGACTATTAATCAATTCTATTCTCAGCTGAATTTTAACTCTTAGACAAACTTGAATCTCTTCCTATTGTTAATCTTAGAAATTCAAGGTTACAATTAGTCGGTGATAATTGTTTCGGTTTTTGATAATTTTCCAAGTGAATTTTTTTCTCTTCCAAGCTTTTATTTTCTTTAATCTGATTCCTGTGGTTTTTTTTCTGTAATTAACTCTATGTTTAGAAGAGAGAGAGAGAAAAAAAATCAGACAATAAGATAAGACAACGATAATAATGACGATAATGATGATGATGAAAGAAGAGAAAGTAGAATAGTTAAGTGATTTATTATAAATGTAAGAAAGTTGATAGAGAAGATGATGAGATAACATATCTCATCATCATAACAAATAAAAAGAAAAGATCTTTAGTCTTGAGCATCCTCATCTTTTTTTACTTCTCTCATAAACATCATCATCATCATGCCGAGGATGATTATCCATGAGTATCAATAACTACAATTGATGGTTTCAATGTTAATGGACAAATAATTGATACAAAGTTGATGCAAAATTGCTAGATGAAAATAAGAGAGAGATAGAGAAAGAGTAAAAAAACCAATGATGACAAAGTGAAGATAATGATACTGATAGAGAGGGAGAAAGAGATGATGCCCTGAATAGAATGCAGAAAAAAAGTTCCACCACTCAAAAAAAGGAAGAGGAAAGAGTAAGAAAATGATAGAGATTAACACTCTATGAAAAGATAAACATGGAACCAGAAAACTAGCAAATGATGTTTATGTTGATGATGAAAAAAGAAAGAGGGAAAAGTAGTGGAGGATAAAGATGAAAAAGGAGGAAAAAGAAAGAGAGAATGTGACGAGCCAAGCGGAAACAGTTAATTGTCATTTCCGTCCAAATATCAACGTCTAATGGGTAACCACGCGAAGAGTGAAGATCCTCATTGGGTTACCAATAATAATGCAACTAATGATAATCACACACTAATAATATTAAACTGAGAGGGTAAATCTTCATATCGTGAGTATGGTTCACTCATTTCAACCTTTTTCACTTTCATCAGTTTTATCGTTCTCATCATCTACCATTAGCAAATTCTGAACCTCACACCTTACCCTAGATACTTGTGTTAGCTACTTTTATCTCTAGATGAATGAAAATTTCATCAAAAGTTGAACAATAAGCAGAAAAAAATGAGAAAAACTTTTTTCAATTTCGATAATTAGTTAGAACCAGCCCCAATTCCCTTGAGAATAGTTGATCACAATTTACTTCACTTGTCGATTAGAGTCAATAGAGTAATGGATAGTAACAGTAAATTCAGTCCCATTTCTGAGATAATCATCATTTCATTGATCAATTCACGTTTTTACCTGAAAAAAATTCAAAATGGATTCTCCCAAATAGCCATTTTCCTTTATAACCTCCCAATTAATCAAACATAACAGAAATCAACTAATGTTTAATATGCTGTAGGTATCTTTCAACCTGATCCGAACTGGAAAATTTCATTATATTAAATTAACTGATTTCTTGTTCTGAATAAACTTAATTTTCATAATCATGATGATTACTTTGTGTAACTGTTTCCATCCACTGGACATGGATTAATTAATTATTTGCTTTGCTTTCTTTTTGTTACCTCGAGTGGGAGATTTGGGTAAGGTGATTATGTTACTGCTGGTAGTTTCACAATATAATGATAATAGTTTCACGATCATTAATGTTATTAAAATAATCATGATCGTTATGATTATCAATCATTAATCTTTGCTGGATAATTTTTATGGTCAAAAACTATTAAACGCAATTCCAATAAGAATCCGAAACTGTAACGAAGTAAAAATTTCTCAAAGTTTGGATATTCAAATCTAGCGAGTACTATTATTATTAATATTATCATCGTTCATTCATGAAATGAAATTTTTACTTTTTTGTATTCAATTCAATTTTTAATAAGAGACTTGGTCTTTATTAAGTATATTATTTTTTGCTGAATAGTTTCAATGGTGTTCACTTGGTCATACCTCCTGAGGTGAGTATTATTGTTATATTTACCTGGAGGGTAAATGTTAGAATCTCTTTTTGTTTCATTATCACCCTTTGAGTGACATCTATCCAATTTTTATGAAAGCTTTGTAACTTTTTTCTTTCTCCTGACAGTTTTTGATCTTTTCATGATGTTTCATCATTATCCCAACGGTGAAACAAATTATTAATTGCTTACAGTTTAGTGACAGTTTTGTGTATACACATTTTATAACAAGAGAAACTGTTACATTTTGTGTTTTTATCTTGATGTGATAAGAATTGTCAATGGAAATAATATGAAATTTTGAAAAATCCCATAGACGATTATGTAAAAATTGTAACAAAAATTAATCAATCATCTACATCAGAGTGATTAACTCGACTAGATACTTGACTTGACTATGCAATTGATTGCAATTGTAATGTCATTTACTATGCATATAAAAATGTATTCACATCCATAAAAATTTTTTCAATTTTTCATCAACAATTTCGGTTCATTTTGACATTCAGGATAATAATAAGGAACATGGTGAAGCAGTCTCTTTCTCTATCCCATTTCTCTTGGCTCATTTTAAATCTATCGTTGAATTGTAATTAAAAATGTAATCAACAAAAGTGAAGTCTATCATTAAAGATTTACATTTGGATTAAGATGTGTGAAAGAAAAGATTAAAACAACTTGAGAGTCGCGATGAATAATTGATCGAGTTTATGCAAATTGTCCTTCAATTGTGATACTCTATTTAACATTTCAATTAATTATCTGCATAAGTTTCATCTTTAACTGACAATATAACCAATTGATTTGATCAGAGGATTAACAAGTTACCATTTAATCTCTCTGTAAAGTTAAAAACTTCAATTCTCTGATCTGACTTTTCAATGAAATTAATCAAATGTATCAAAATTTTTTAATAGTTTCAATGGAAAAAATAAATGTATTCACTTTAGGATTTGATAATTTTAGCATAAAAGTTAATCTAGATCATGTCACTTATAGTCCCAGACACAGATCATCAGAATTTACTCAATAATTATCATGTTCACCATGAAATCTTTAATATTAACAGCTAAAAGCAATTTTCTTGATACTCTTTTTTTTTATTCTCGACACATAATATAATCAATCTATCTGTCAATAATGTCCAATCTCTGAATGTAACGACCATATACACAAAATGTAGCATAATGAGGTAAGTGTTTCCATCCATTTTCAATTATTAATATTCCCATTGAAATAGAGTCCAGTTAAGTTGGAATATTCTTAGTATACACAGCTGATTACCATGATAATCGTTAGAATCATCATGATGAATACATTTCAGTGGAAACAAACTTAGAGCATCTTAGTCTCATCATCATGATAATGGTCACAAGTATAAAAGGCTAACCTGTAAGTAATTTACTTTGATATAATTTTCCTTCTTTCCTTCTTTCTTTCTTTCTTTCTTTCTTTCCTTCCCCTTCTCTAGCTTTTTGTATGGTCACTTGGGTATTTTTGGTAAGAAATTATCAGTATCATCGTTAGATCCTGATTATCTCATGATGAACTGACCATGGAGAGTAAATGAATCAAGGTAAATGTATTTTGGGTTCAATCTTTTTTTTGGTATCAACAAAGTGATTTACTTTCTATGTGGGATTGTAATTTTGTCCAACGACTTAAGATCTTAATCACACCAGATCAGCTTAATCCAAATTTACTTGATAAATATTTAGCTCCTTTTTTGGTTTGAAAGTGCTCATGTTAAACGGTCAACTCAGATTATCCTTTACAAAGTCCATTAAAGGTGTGTCAATAAATAGATTACAATAGCAATCCAAATTGATTCCAAGATGAACTTTTTTTCGAATCCATTTCTTTTTCTCTATTCGATTTCATTTTATTAATATATTTATACTCTGAATCTTATTTCTGATAAACAGTAAGAGAAATGTGATATTCTTATTGATATTTTTCTCCTTTCTTCACATTTTCTATCTTTCTCTCTCTCTCTCTCATTTTCTATTTTCCACCCTTCATGTAATCTGACTATTATTATATGAACTTTTACTATTTCCATCAACACAGTTATCTTATTCCTTATTTTCTCCTGATTCGTATTCTTTACTCTCTATGTGTTCAAATATCATAACAATAAAAGGTTACCTATTTATCCATTTCAATGTTTACTGTATCAACTTTACTCAATTCTCATTGACAAATACTCCCTCTTTCTCTCCCTAGCTTCCTCATCTTCTTTATCTCCTTATATTCAATTCCTTTGAGCTTATCTCTCTCTCTCTCTTTTTCTCTTACTTCATAGATGAAGATTCTGTTTCATGATACTTTTGCATCCATATAATACATGTTATTCTCATGTATCAGAAAATATTTCAGGTTAGAAGTGCATGTAAATACCTTGATAATTATTCCAGATGAGTTTTTGCAATCAAAGATGAGAGAAGATGGAGTAAAAAAGTTCTGAGAGAGAAAAAGATGAAAGATAAATACCTACAATCAACATGAGCATAATTGTTTGATGATAACTATGGAAAAGTTCGTGCTATCATGTACAGATACTAAACATTGTTTATCTTTCAGTTTGGGTGACAAGCAAATAAAGACCAAGATAAAATTAGTTCAAGTAAACATTCAAAGGAGATTGGACATATCCATGTAAAAAAAATAATTTCGCCATTGAGAATCGAAGATAACAAATGATTACCAAAATAATCATAGGAAAAAAATATATGCATACAAAGGTGAGTGGACAAGAGTAAATCTGTCACTTGTGATTCTTCAAACAGAGTAATATTAATAGTAAGTGTCAACAAAAGATTTTCAATTGCAACATTTCAATTGTTATTCTGATAACATGAGAAATTCATCTTACATAGAAAGTATAAACTCAAGAGTTGGGTGCATTGAGATGCGATTCAACTTCCTAACTGACCAAAGGCCAAAAAATGGCTCAAATTAATGATACATAAACAGATGATGATGAGCAAAAGTCTTGTATTTTGTTTGCTTATATAACGATTTATGTATCAAAGGTGATGGTGAAGCCAGAATACAATATTTATAACAATAGGTTCATTTCGACAAGATTCAGAATCCAAAATGAGGAGGAAAAGATTCAGTGAGTGTAAATGACAGGTAATGTTTAGCTAATTTCCGGTAACACACACAAATCTCTTGAGGGTGTTTCAAGTTTCCAGCATACCCTTGAAACCCACTCTGTACTGAATGCATTTTCTTTAGTGGAAGAAAATCTTCCAACATGATTTCGAACATGATGTGAAACTGAATCTTACTTTCTTCTGATGAAAGGTTTTCCATGACACATTTTCATATACATCATTTAAAAGCAACCTGTATATCAATTAAGTGTCTAAATGAATAATTTTACTTGAATGAAGTTGATTGAAAATTAAAGCAAAAGTTAAACTTTTTCAATTTGGTCTCTTAATTTTTTTTTCTTCCTCGTCTTTTTGATATTAGAATGAAAATTAATCAAGACAAGTTAATTCCCAGTGTATTTACGTGATAAATTAACCCATAAAGATTGCTCATGATCAACTAATGAGAAAACAGCACAGATGATTAACTGATCTAATTAGATTCAAATGTTGTCGATTAAACTAACACACAAGTAAAGTAAATCGATAATAATAATACAATGATTAGAATTGTTTACGCTAATTTAGATACTTTATTGACCTGATCGTGAAGATAATTATTCTCTATTTTCTATCTTCCTCTATTTCTCTCACTATCTTTGCCTTGATTATCTCAAGTTAATGATGATTAGATAATTAAACTAGCAGATTATTTAATTTCACTGATGAACAATCATTTGATAATTAAACATTTGTATTCATATTAAAACCAAATGGGAAGCAAGATAAGATTAAGATATGATAATATTAGATGAAGAAGATAATTTAATTGATATAATGTACATTAAGTACTGGTAGTTGCGTTGTGAATATAATCAAATGATAGGTAATCATATTAATGAATCAGACTTTCACTTAATTGTGTTGATAATTTGAGTTAGAAGTAAAAAAAGGAGAAAGAAGTTGAAATGAATCCAGAATTGCAAACGGAACTCTCTTTCTCTCTCCCTTTCCATTATCAACCAGAACTATCATCATTATCATAACTATATTTTGATGATGATAAGCCCTGTCATTATGAATAGAAAAAAAGTAAGATCATAAAGGGCAGAGGGAAGAATAAAGAAGAAGACAAATATAAGGAAGATAAACAGATTCTCAGTTGGATTCCTTGTTAGTGATATAACTGACAATTACGGTTCAATGTTAATAATATTATTAGTTAAATGAATGAGAGGATAAGGAAGACAGAAAGTGAAGAAGAAATGCAATAGAGAGAAAGAGAATGATTAAAAGAGGGAAAGAGTTATCATGATACGATTATTAAGAATATATGTACTTAGATACAAGAAAAACGATGAGAAAATATTAAAAAGAAACAAAATATAAGTAAAAGTAAAAGAGAAACTGATATTGATAACATGATAATGGTGAATATAAGAATGATAATGGCATGGAAAAAGGTATTATGTGATATATGCAATGATTAAGATATCAGTAAATACTGAGTTATTGAAACATATTGATGGTCAAATTAATATAATACTGATCAAGATGAATGATAATGATGAAGTAAAATTTGAGCAGGAAAGTTGGCAAGAATCAGATAAAAACTTATCGAATATTCATTTTTGATGCTAACGGAAGTTTTGATTGATTTTTGGAGGCAATTGGCAAAAACGAGACTTTTGTATTCAGAGTACAGACGGAAGCATAAAAAAGGGCAAACGCTGCAAAAAATCTGAAAACTTGAGAACTGAAAGAACTGAAAATACCTTCAGATGACCTTGAAACGCTTTCTTCAACAATAACCTGAATGACCTTGATCTTTTATTACGGCAATTATGTATCGTTCAAACTAATATCACTCAAGTCTAAAGTCTCTGTGACTGATAGTTGCTTGGAAAATCAAAAAAACACATAGATAAAAATACCTGAATTGCCCTGTACTCTAATCCTAAATATCGGGTGACCGATAATGAGTGAGCATCTCAAGAATGGTAGGTCCTAGAATAAAATTTCAAACGTCATTGAAAGCGCCATCGATCAAATATAAATCGTGAATTTTTTCAGAATTTTCGAAGTTCAAGTGCAACTGTGGTTCTTATTTAAAGGCCAAAATCACGATTTTCTCTATGAGAAATTTATAATGGGAAAGTTAAAGAGCAATTTTCGTTGATTTCGGCCATGTTGGATCTCAATAACCTTACTTCAGATAATGATGAGCTTAGGTATATAAGATAATAGGTCAAAAAGAATAACTTTTGACCAAAAATTTTGAGTCCAAAGTTAACCGTTCGCTTTGTCAGGCCACTCGATTTCTCGAGAACCGTGCGTCCTAGCAAAAAAAGTCGAACATTTTTGGACTCAGCGTCAAATTTACTTTCTTAAAATGTATAGAAACGTGGGTCCAAAACTTAAGGATTCACCTTAAGAATTGAATAATATTAACTTATATACTCACAATTATAAATATAACAAGAACTTTAATGTTGTCTAAGGAAAGAGGGAATGGGGACTAACTAGAAGGATACAATGTATTACAATAGAACGAAGGTGATCATGATACACTGATCATGATCACCTTCAGAAGTTTCTAGAACATTCTAATAATCGATATTTCAATACGATATCGTGACAATTAACGATGACCATGAATATCATGGTCATCATCATGGTAACGTCCCAGACGTAACAATTACTAATCAATAATTTTGTTACATTACCCCCGTCCTCTAGACGAAAGGTCTCTCTTTCGTTACGATATCGATTAATTTATAAGCACAATTTTTGCATTTAATAAGCACATCGAATGCGACAAAAACACCAATTCAATATTATTCATACTTTATATTAACCTTTACATATTCGGAGTTACAATAAACTTGTTTATGTTCAGAAATTATAAACTGAAGAACATCTTCAGGTACATAAAATTTAATTACATTAAATAAAGCAGCAAATTCTAATAAACATGCACGAGCTTTTTCCAAAATTTTCGCTTGTTGATCAAATTTACCGTTGATTTCGTCTTCAATTCCCGAACAACGAAAATAACAGCATATTTCATGAGTAGCTGGTTACCTTTGATTTTACCTTCAATCGCTTCCTTGACTGATTTTGGAGCAGGTCGTTTCAATGTTTTCTTCAGCGTTAATATTTGATCGATGGCAATCCCTACCACCTTGACGAAGTTATCATTTTTATCCTTCAACACCTCTGAAGTCATCTTTAGATTACTGTTAAAAGCAAAAAACAGCTAATACAATTAGATTAATAACAATAAATGACATATAATATGGTAACATTAACATTAAGAATGTTAATTTACAAATAATTCATTCAAATAACAAATTCTCTCAACATTTTCTTAAACATTAATCCAAGTTAGAATGAGAAATTGCAATAAGATCTCCATTAACTTGATTATCACATAATTAATTATATTAAAACTAGAACAAGGTATGTAAAATTCCCATGGATCCATCGGCCACGTAATTTAAAAGAACCATCTCCCTTGCTACCAATAGCGCAATGAGTTGGATAAGGAGGAGGCGACTGTTGACACAACCTAACCAGTCCACAAGGTACCATCTCCTACGTTTTAACCAAATTTCTAGTGATCAATAAAACTAATTAATTTAGTTGAGAAGCTAATCTATCAATATTAGCTTCGATTTGATTGATCTCCATCACCAGACCAACGATGGAGTTACTTGAACTTTGATACACATTATCACTAGCTCGTCGAAGAGTAGCCTCAGCTCGCTGGGCTCTTTGTAAAAGATCATGTACTGAATTAATTTCGAATTGGGCAAAATACTGAGAAATTTCAGGCTTGATTCCTCTGACGATCAACCTTATAACTTTTCTCTCATCCATCTGAACATTAATTCGTTTACAAAGTTTAATTTGGTCCAATATAAATGATAAAATCGATTGATTTTCCTTTTGTTTCCCTTGGTACAATTTACTTTCCATCAATTGTACGTAATTTGGATTAACCATATCTCTGAGTAGCATTTCTTTCATTACATTATAATCAATAATTTTATTTTTTACATAAGAAATGTACCAAAGTTTAATAGTTCCGGTGATAAATAACGGGAATCTCTTCAATCGAAGGTCATCATCCCATCCAACAGCAGTAGTTTCGAATTCGAAATTTTCGAGCCAATCGAAAATGTCTTGATTATTATCACCACTCAGTCGATAAATATTCAGATTTGGCTCAGAGGAAAGGTTATTGTGAAGAATAGACATCTCTCGCATTCGATTGTCCAACTATTAAATTTTCTATCTCAAACAACAACCTTTTATATTAAATAACCTTAACAAATTCTATTGATAAATATATATCACCCCAACTTGCTTTTGAAGCTGTTTAAGGTATCATATTTATATCATCAGTTATAACCTTAAATAATTCTAGAAATTGTGACAAATTTCAACACCTCGACTTGCTCTAGAAGCTGTCTTGAGGTATATCCTTATGTCACAATAAAGATGAAAATCTCCTTGAAACTTACCAGTTTCACTTTTATTATTTATTGTACCAACTTTATTGTATTGATTTAAGCAAAGAATAAAATTCGAATCCTCGAATCTTCGAAATTGCGGCACACAAATCACACGAACATCCTGCCTGGGTCGCCAATTGAAACGATAGTTTCGGATTCACCTTAAGAATTGAATAATATTAACTTATATACTCACAATTATAAATATAACAAGAACTTTAATGTTGTCTAAGGAAAGAGGGAATGGGGACTAACTAGAAGGATACAATGTATTACAATAGAACGAAGGTGATCATGATACACTGATCATGATCACCTTCAGAAGTTTCTAGAACATTCTAATAATCGATATTTCAATACGATATCGTGACAATTAACGATGACCATGAATATCATGGTCATCATCATGGTAACGTCCCAGACGTAACAATTACTAATCAATAATTTTGTTACAAGATGCTCACTCATTTTCGGTCACCCGATAGAAATGACTAGAAAATATCAAATTAAACAAAAGTTTGAACAGATTAACGGAAAATGTGGATAAATTCTCAGTCAGTATCTTCCGATTGCGTTCCGAAAGACAGATCAGTAGTATGAAAACCTCCGCTTCTGGCTCACACAGAAGCGAAAGTGGAGGAAAAGCTCTGAAATTTTTTCAATAAAAATCAAATTCGCCGCCATTTTAATTCCTTTTTAACGTTGCCTAGCAATTTTTTTACTAATGTTTATAAACGTAACCTGTTAACGTTTTCATTTTGCCTTATTTCAAGTAACATTTGTTTATTTATTGTAAAGTTATTGTTCAAGCTTTCAAGTGTTGATCAAATTTGAATATCTGCGAAAATGTATTTTTTTATCGCATCATTTAAACTGGCAATACTTTCTGGTAAGTTAGAAGAATATTTATATATTTATTATATACAATTCAATAAACTTTATTTTTATGCATTTTGGTCTCTCTCTCTCTTTTTCTCTCTCTCTCCTTTCATGTGTTTTTGTCTCTATGTGTCTCTCTCTTCATTTACTACTCTTCTCGGAATTATATACGGAGGAATGGATTGCAGGACATTGCCTAGCAGAGACAACGAGAACAACAGCAAAATCACCATAGTAGTAATAAAACTGCCCGGTCTCTCAATAATACTATCTCTCATCCTCTGAATCCCATGAATGGTCTTATCTTTTCTTAATTCTCAATGGTTCCAAAGCTATTGCATGTATTTCAATATTGTTAATACAATTACAGTATGAATCTTTCTTCATCTCAATAATCTTGCTAATTAATAGAATCATAATGTGTTAATCATTAATGTATGGTGCTTGACAAAATTTCTTGTACACCAGTTTTTTGAATATAATTGAAATGAGGGATGATTTATATTTAATTTTTTTGTTTTTATTAGTAATTTAGATAAGAATGAATAAGTTTAATTGATAAAAATTTTGTCTGGAATCCAGTAATAGGATTTTTTGGAAATCGGAAAAAACAGAATTGGACAAAATTTCTTGTACACCCCCACCAAAATTTATAGAGGTGTTTTTTTGGTTTGATTGTCAGTTAAATTGATTGTTTAGGTTATTACGATCAATTTAAGACCCTTTGCATCAAAATCGGACCAGAGATAAAAAAGTTTCACCAGATTGAATTTAACATGGGAGTCTATGGACATGACGGCATTTGGCCTGTTACTCAGAGACCATGCAGGTCAGTGTCATGAAAATTCAGGTACTTATAGTCCTAATAGTTGTTTACGATAATTCAAAATTAGAATCATAATATTATCTCTATTCTTCACATCATAAGGCCAAAAACCAATAATTTCATAAAAGTGTCAATTTAATAGGAAATTTACATTGAAAATTATGATTTTCGTGAGATTTTGTCGAATTTTTTGTTTTTGGCCTGGTTTTTATTAAATTCAATCTGGTGAAACTTTTTTTATCTCTGGTCCGATTTTGATGCAAAGGGTCTTAAATTGATCGTAATAACCTAAACAATCAATTTAATTGACAATCAAACCAAAAAAACACCTCAATAAATTTTGGTGGGGGTGTACAAGAAATTTTGTCCAATTCTGTTTTTCCCGATTTCCAAAAAATCCTATTACTGGATTCCAGTGAAGGGTTAGCTTAAGCTACCATGTTGGTTGGATCCCTTAAATATTTTCTTTCAAATTAATTGTTTTTTTCTTTCATTTTATATTTTTCACTTTTCTTTCATTTTTGGTTAATCACAATTAACTTAATCACAATTAGTTGATTACTTTTGCTTAGACAATTGAACAAGTAATAAGATTAACTTTACATTATTTATATATTTACATTAACCTTAATTAATCAGTTAATCACAGTTTAAAATTAACAATAGTCAACCATTAACAGACAAGTGATAAATAGAGACTAAAGTCTGCCTTAAGACAACTCTTTCTATTTACCATATTTGGTCATTGTAGCTTATGCTTTACATTTAGTTGTCTAATTACCAGAAGATAAACATGTGACTCAAGTCTAACCAAGATGAAAACTTGTTCTTATCTTCAACATTACTTTCTTTGTATTAGCAACTGAAGCTTAAGCTTGATTATGTTAATCTCTCTTTCTTTTTCTTTCTTTTTCTTCTTCTCATTATTTATAACTAATTATGTTCTCTGTCTAATTCTCTTTCTATCTCTCTTTAAATTGAGAAGATTAAGATTAACCAAAATCAGTTGAAAATTAGATTTGGTTTAACCAACTTGCAATTATTGTAATTTTCTGGTTTTCAATTCGTTTACGTCTTTAGACAATTTTATTGATTAAATTGTATAACTCATGTTTCGACAATTCATTTTAATTTCAGTTTACTCAATTTATATCATTTGTGTTTATTTGTGTTTATTGGAGTTCATCAACACGATAAAACTTAGTGAACAATTTTAATTAAGATTCAATTGGAATCAGCATTCGAATCTAAATTAACCTAAACTGTGTGGTTAGGTTTGGAATCTCCCAAGTGTTAACCTAAAGGTCTCAATTACTTATTAATATTAAGTATATTCACTGTGAATCTCTCCGTTTTATAGCTTAAGTTATAAAACCTTTTCTTCTCAAGAATTAGATTCATTTGTTTGAGATTTGTGTCGACTATCAAAGTGAAAGGTCGTGTAATTCAGTCTCTTGTGTTTGTTTGAATCTAAATATCTTAAGATATAAACTTTGTGACCAAAGGTAACGCTTGTTGTGATAGTTTGATTTACTCTAAAGAGTAAGTTTCAATTTGTGTCTCGATCTAAATCGACAATATTATCCCCACACCAGACAAAATTTTCATCAATTAAACTTATTCATTCTTATCTAAATTACTAATTAAAACAAAAAAATTAAATATAAATCATCCCTCTTTTTAATTATATTCAAAAAACTGGTGTACAAGAAATTTTGTCAAGCACCATATTAGTGTATATATACATTATATGCATCTTCATTAATGTAACCTTTGTTGTATAATATATCTATTAGGTTTTATGATTAAGGTTATTGAGGCAACGCAGTATTTGTAACAGCAGTATTGTTAATACAATAGTTATATTTTTCTTCACATCATCTCAATGATCCCACAAAATAATAGCATTATAAAGTGTATATCACTCATGTACATTATATACATCTTTGATAATAATATTGACTGTGTATAATGTATCTATGATTGTTTCATTGGTTGTATATTGATTTGTACTCAAGTGTCTCTTTGTTAATTACAATGAAAACATTTTACTTCAGTTAATCCTTGCACAAACAGCTAATGACCATTTTCGAATCATTGGTTTCAACAAGAAAGAATATTAAGAGCGGATGTTGAGCGAAAAAAGTTAACACTTCTATGTTATCTTTTGTCTCTTGACAGTTTCTGTAACTCATCAATGACATCTGGTCAGTTAATGTCTTCTGAAGAAAACTGTTGTTGAAGAAAAAAGATCATCTTTGAGAAGCTCACTTATAATTTTTTTAAGTTAGAACAAGTTCAACAGTTTTCATCAATCTCAAATTAAACTTAACCTTCTTATTGAATCATCATGAAAATACAAAAAAATAACAGGTAAAGTATCAATACTATTAGTATTATTTCGTTCACTAAATGTTTTACAAATTTATCAATCAATTACTTTTCTTTCCCCAGGTTTGACAATGGAAAAGGTACTCCTTTGTCCAGAAAGATCAGACAAATAATATCCGTGTTGAAACATAAATCGATTGGAAGCAACATTTTCAACAAATCCGAGATCATCTCCTTGAAACGTGTTCTTTTTCAGTGCTTATTCGTCATCCGGAAGGAAAGTGCACCCAATAATTCAGATGCATTCGATAGTGATCAATAAACCATGGTCTGGTGATTTTCGCGCTCTTTTTGTCCCAGACCGGGCAGTTTTATTACCACTCACCATCAACGCCAAGACTAGCAACTACAAAGAGTCAAAGCCAATCAACAACAACAAGAAAATCAGCGACAACAACGACAACAACAACAGTCGCAGCAGAGGGACAAGGCAACAAGGCGTTGAACAGCTGCAGCATCAACAAGAGGCTGAACAACAACAACAACAGCATATAGTCAACTATCTATCGATGAGCAGAGCTGCTCATCACATCAAGGTAATATTTTATGAATATTTCTAGATTTATACATGATTCAAACAAATTTTATAGACATTTTCTTTCTCTATGAGATTCAATTGTACAATTCTATTGTGGAATTATTGCCATTGTGAAGTAGACATACATAGAAAAAAGTTGAAGATGACAAAATGAAATTTTCATTCAACTTATGTACATTTTCTTTCTTTATTGAGTTTCCATTGATAAGATGACTAATTAGTAAGAATGTTCTTGCGAGTAAATCTAACTAGTGTAACTAAATTGCAGCTATATGTTGATAATATGATGAAATTTTTAAGTGGTTTAAACTCTATTTTAATAATTTATAGACATTGTCTTTCTTTACGGCGTTCCCATTGATTTACAATCAATTTAAACGCTATTTAACTTGTCAAGTTACATATTAATTTATATATTTTTTACATTAATAATTTTCCTTTTTACTGTCATAGACAATCCATCAGCCACTAAGCTTCGAAGTGGAAACCAACTGCGTGCTCCTAGAAAGGATATCAACAATTCAAATGATTGCGCAGCTAAAAAAAGAACAGCACCAATTGCTCCATTTTCTCGAAGATAGTCTCGAATAACTCGACCTTGAACAACACCAACAGCTTCAACATCATCTTCAACCCCATCGTCCTCAACACCATTACCGCCGACAACAATTGATCTGATACAACGCTGTAGAACAACAGCTGTAAGTTCAAAACTTAATTCTAGAAAATTTGTGTATCTAATTATTAATTTCATCTTGAATTCAGCACAGATCACGATCGAAACACCTAACTAAGTATAACAACATGGCGTTTTGGCCAACAACTCCCATAGGAAGATATAGAAATTATCCTGACCAAGGTCGTACATTCATTCGGACTTTGGAGAAGGACCTCTCCGAATAGAATGATATAATGATATGACAGTGGCTGATTTTGATGATCTCCCTGAAATTCATTGGCTTTCACTTTCTGCATCTGAAAGAGTAACTTATCGTGAGGTTCTAGGACTAAGTGCGGATAGTAGTATAATAAGTGAACCTCTGACACAGTTGGCGTTCTCTGATTGGTTGATACAAGCATTGACCAAAACGCCCCCTGGTGGTATGAAAAGTAGTCTATTTCTATATGGGGTGTACCAAAATCCAGAAAGTGTGCTAACATCGTGTTCCGAACCGGGTGCCCTTTATGGCACCCCGGTTCATTATATAGTGTTTTCATACTGGGTTTTGCTAAAATTCTATTGGTTGATTGAAGGGAGCAGGTTCTACTCCCTCAATGTTTGAAAATCAATCATTTCCCGTTTAAGCTCAACCGAGTCAAAATTAAAAAATACGATTTGACTTCAAAAAGTTGAACAAAAGTTAAAAATTAATTTGTTGATTGTGAATTTTGGATTAATTTCAACAGAGTCGACTTTGAAAAAGGTCAGTTATGAATTTTGGATGAACTTGAGTCGCTTTTTCTATCTTGAATTTATTAAACTTGTTTTATTGGTAAACATAAAAATCACAACTTGGCTATTCTTTACTACCGCCCCCTACGCAGATTGTCTTGAAATTTTTTCTGGAGGTAGGCCTTATGTAGGTCTATATACATGTTGAGGGGTTTTCAGCGGAAACTTCTTTGGGCGGAGTTATTAGTATTCAAACATAAAATCCTTAAGAAGTCTATGGGCAGTTTAAACTTCTCCGAAAGTGGGAGGTACCTAGCTCATAAAATTTTTTTGACATATAGAATGGACTTTAAAAACTCTCAACATGTATATAGATCTACATAAGGCCTACCTCCAGAAAAAATTTCAAGACAATCTGAGTAGGCGGCTGTAGTAAGAATAATCGATACAATTTATTATTTGTGATTAACAAAAAATAAGGTACAAATAATTTGCACCAATCAACAAACTCAATTCAATAACTAAATAGAAAAATTGAGTTTCCCAAGTAAATAATGATATTAATTTAGATATGCAAGGAAATTCGATCAATCAAATTACTTACCGAATCCAGAGTTTTATTTTAATTAAAGATATTGAAGGTTCTTTACCACAATGGTCACAATTCAGCTTATGGAATATTTATGAAAACACTTACGTAAAATGACTGTTTGTAAATTATTGTGTAAAACAGGTTAACAAGATATAAAAATACGATGAAGAATCGGAAGAAACTTTGTAGCTTTTTTAGTTTATCGGTTGATTTGGGACTTCTTTTTATCAATTGATAATAGCGAACAATGACAAGGAGCCTCAAGGAAATTTTTCGATTGTTTTTTGCTTCAGTTAGTTAAAAATAAGACAATAAGATGAAAAGAAATTTTGTGCACAAAAAACAATAAAAAAGTGTTAACTAGAACAATAGACAATAAAAAGATCATTGTTCAGATAATCAAATTCAAAATATTATCATAGGAAACTTTTGTTTCGTTCAACCCAAAACTCTTAATTTCAGTTTAATCTATCATTTAATGTTTGAACGCTAACAAAAAAACAAGTCCGATTCTTCATCGTATTAACCGATGCGCATTAGATTTCAACAAATCTTATCCTATATCTCCAGTCCAGTTATGAGATAGTCCAGTCAAGGTCTCAATTATTAAGACTTTAATTGTATTTCTAGATGTCTCTCTCCTCATGTTGACATAAGATTGTAATTGGTTTGACTGTGACTATTATGATGACGATGATTATTATTATTATTGAAAATACAATTAGTTACAATCAACTGATAAGATTTAATAATCAACTTGATTCTCAATTGCATCTACATTCGATTTCACTTAATCACTTAATTAATATAATATTAATCATAATAATTATATAATCTGATTCAAATCGTAACCATGTTAACCAATTTGATTTATTTATCACTAAACTTGTCAAAATAATTAATAGTAATAATAAACGATTATCTTTGAGTTGATTAACATGTATCTCTATTGATTAGTAAATGTCAACAATCAGGATTTGCTAATTACTCAAAGTAATACCAGCTTCTTAAACCTTAACTTTTCATGTTTAATTTAGTTGTTTTTGTTTGTTGATTACCAACAATTTATGATGATTTAGTTTTAATTACTGTTAACAAGTTGATTGAACCGTCAATTGAAAGTCATTTACTTGATTGTGATTTAACAGTAATTAAAATTAATCCTCTATCATTAAGATATAATAGACAAGTGATTAATTAACGATTGCTCTGATCATTGATCCATTTGTTAATCAATAAAGAAACATTTTTGCTTAATCAATCTTAATCCTGGACCAAGGAATTCAAATTATCCATAACAATTAATTGATTGCTGATGATTGTTGAAACTGAAATGTCTACTGATTAGGTTGATGACATTGATTGAAAGTGAATAATTGAACTGGATTAACAAATTGCTTCATTACGATAATGAAAATGTCAAGTTCATATTAATAACAAATTAAAATTGACAATTTAAGCTGATTAACTTGATCAATTTTGATAAGTATTTGCTTTCAAAGTGTTATTGTTGACCAAGAGTTAACTAATTGCTGATAAAATAGATTAACAACTAACATCACAATTTATTTGATTACAGTGTTCATGTAAAGTTATCAGTCTGATAAGGAGTTCATTGAAGGTTTAATTGCGTTAATTGCGAGAAAATCAAAAGAAACAATTTTGACTTTACTCGGAGATGTTGATGGTTAAAGTTAATTGTTGGTGAGATCCTAGCAATTAACTGATTGTTTGTGAATTCATTTCGTTTAGCAAATTGTGAAAATTTTCAATATTCATAATATCTTGATTTTTGAGAACATTCCAGAACGTAAAGCGGGGATAATGGTGTGCGCACCAAAGTTTTTCAAATTATGAAAAATAACTGGAATTTTAGATGGCACTTGATACGATACATTGCATGCTTGGTGTGCAGGACCTCTGACCTGACCAGTGAGATGATCACGAACCCTATCATGACCCAACAATTTACCACAGATATGACAATTCTGAATAGCTTCAAATTCCTGTAATCAAGTGAAGACATACTTGAAGGTTTGAAGTTTTCTTGTTTATGCTCATCTATAGTTTCTGCTAGTGACTTCAAAAATTGTTGCCTAAGATTTTGACGAAAGTAAAGTTTTTACAGACAATATTTCGATTCCAATCGACTGCGATTAAAGCGTAACTAACTGGAACTAAATCGGCAAGGATTTGTTCAGAGTCAGTTCTATTAGTTGATAATTTCTCATAGTGAAAGTTGGCTTAACAAACTGGACACCATCTAGCGATTTTTGTACCATTTCGACTTGGATACTGATTCCAGCCTTTACCAGTTTTAGTTTATCGATACCTATGCAATATAAATAAAATGTTGGTTCTAGGATCAGTTATAGTTGTAAATTTTAGTTATAAGTCAAGAATCAATGGATTAAAAAGATCAGGGCTTGCACAGAGACATTTCATAATTGAATTTCAACACAAGAAAAGATTCAATTTCATTCAGAGGTCCTGCAAAAGTTTGAACAGAAAGCATACTTACCAAATTTAAAAATATGTTGTAATTTGCACCGAAGTCTTGGTAAACGCCACTTACATCGGCTACTTCTCAATTGTCAGCACGATACACAACAAATCTTTTTCCCATTGCTGTAGATAGAAGGTGCAATCGGTTGATGTCACAAGGAAAATTAACGTTTATTACCAGTGGTGGTACACCACAAGCCTTTAAATGTAGTTTATACATTCCGTAGCGTTTGAAGGGTCTTTTCGAAGACTGTGGACATTTGTATGTTGTTGGTAATGTACTATTATCATCTTCAGATGATTCAGTTGACGAGAATGAAAGTTCAGTGGCAGATAAGGTAGAGGAATTATTAACTGATTCCATAGGAACCGTTTCATCATCTTAATCAGAACTTAAGAGAGAAAAATATGAAAGGCAGTAATCATTTTCTATTTGAAATATTGTTCAGAGTTTGCATGTTCATGATAGATGAATGGAAATATATTAACAGTACATAATGGATTTTAATTGTAAGAAAATATTTTATTAGATTTCATCATTTTAGTTTACCATCATAATCATCATAATAATTTATTTTATTAATCATCACATTTTTTTTATTAATCATCATTATCATAACTTTTCTCTAGGTATTTATACGGATTTTTAAGTAGTTTTTTATCGTTGTATTTATCAGTTTTGGTCTTTTTATTGCCAACATCAGCAAATAAATTTTTATATTTTTTGGTTTTCTCGGCTATTTTTTTTCAGCAGCAGCAATATTTTCTTCCATCTCGGTTTTCTTTTCACCTTCTGGGGTGACTAATATTCGTTGATACATCCCAATAAGCTTCTGTTCGCTTTTATCGGCGGCAGGAAAAATTTTCTTCCTTTTTGACAGAGCCATATTTGCTTATGTATTTCGTTTTTTGGCATCTCTTCCATTTTCTACGGTCTTTTCTTAGCTCTAAATTTAGCTTTTTGATTTTTATTTAAACCTTCAGGGTAACGCTGTAAAGAAAAATTCATCCATATTGAACACTCAAACTCAAAATTCATGTATGAAGAAAACTTACCTGGCTATCCATTATAAGTATTTTTAGAATTATAAAAACGCAAGTAAATATTAATAAGTATAGAATTCCTATTGAAAAGAATAAGAACATAAGAAATGGATGAATTAAACGAATATATAAATGTAGTAATAGATACAAAATTAGCTTATCACACAAGACTAAAGGACAAACTTGAAGGTCATCACAAAAATCTGATGATTGCTTTGAAAAAGAAGATGGATTAACTTACACTATGAAAACTCAGTATGGAAATTTTTTGTTGTTATCTATTGTTATTCTAGATAGAAAATATTCATTAGATGACATAATCTCTCTATCAATTGTCAATAAATTCAACTAAGGAGGAACAGAAAAGTATATAAAATGACAAACCCTGACTTGATCATGATACTCTGATCATGATCACCTTCGACATTTATTGTATTATTTTGTATCATTTTAATTCATTCTCCATTCCCCTTTCCTAGAAACAACATTAAAAATATAAGAGTTGGTTATAACTTGATTGTGATTGCGTTAAATTCTTAAATTGTATTTAAATTATTTTTACATTGGAACTTTGAGAAAATTTCCGGCTCATAACTCACTCCAATTTTCAATATTAGGTTTACTTTTTGAAAAAGCCGATGCTGTAATATCAACAATACAAATAAACTTTGAACCTGGATAAACAGATTGAACATGAACACGAGCTTGTTTTATAACCAAAAAAATCCAAAAATGCCATCGACTCGGGGAAGATCCAATATCTGCATATTGGTTCATGATGTAATTCCTAACTCGCTGTGTACGAATGATATGAAAAGCTGGTCTATCAACCCGCAATCTTTCCGCGTTGGTTGAGTCTGCTACAGCAACTTCTACCAAACATGCTGGTCTGACGACTTATTGCTTCAAAGTTAATGTGCTGGTACAGAGACGGGAAATAAAAATCCCTGAAGTCATTTCAATTGCAATAAAAAAGACACAGTCAAATTTAACATTTTGTTTCGGAAATCTCAGAAAATTAATAAAGAGAAGTTGAAACAATACAGGTCTATTCAGCTATTTTCGTCGATGTTTTTTGAAATTTAACAACTAGAAGTCTCAGTGACTCGAGGCTTGAGTGTTTTGAGTTTGCGATACTCAATTGTCATATTGGAAGATCAAGGTTATTCAGGTCATCGGTAAATTAACGCATTTCGAGGTCATCGAAAATGTAAATAAAATTGTATGATTAGACTTTTCTGGTGAGTAAAAATCGATTCAAATAGTGCGAATTTCAGAGTTCACTTAATACGAAAGAACTACGTGTTATGTGATTTCATTTTGAGGAAATAACTCTTTCTTTGTACTATTGAAATTCTTTGAATGATTTTTGAACTCTTGGACAGAACCTAAAGATTTTTTCTCCATTGGGTAATATAAACATTCCTGGGTTGAGAAACAATAAAAATTTCATGGAAAAAAATGCTACAATAATGCAATCGCTTAACCAGTTTCGACTATATGTTCGCATCTCTGTACCATTCTATTAATATTTAGATCACTGGAGGGATAATGTGAGAACAAGAGTGAGAAAGATCTTTTCTTATTTTCAACTGAATGTGAAAGGATTGAACTTTTTTTGTATTGACAATAAAACTGAACAAATTATCAAGATAATGGGCTTGATAATGATGATAACAATAAGAATTGTAAATAAAAGATTCAGTTTTAAATGGTAACATGAAGAGTCTATGAGAATATTGAATAAAGTTTTGGGTAAACTTTTCATTCACTTAATTTAGTTTCCTGTAAATTTACAATGGTACTAATAATGTTAATAATAATAATGATGATAGAAGAGTATTTGAACTTTTATGCTTCGATTAACTTAATGACGATACCAATTGAAAAGAAATGATTTCCAAGTGTCTAACAAGAATAATAATTGGGATTTACTTTGATTCAATTGCGATTTAATACAAAACAGTTACATCTTTTGTTCTGGGTTACCAATTTAACTGGATTATCTTAGTTCTTAAGAGCATTTTGAGATTTTCGTGAAAAAATCAAGATTGAAAAAAAGAACTAAGCAATTAATACATATAAACTTAAGATAAAATTTAAGATAAAATAGAATTGAAAAGGCCGTTAAATAGACAGCGTATTCAATCGGTAAGAACATTTTATTTTCTATCTTTATTTTTCTGAATTTCATATATTCGCATGTGATTCTCACTCTGATCATCATCTATATCTTTTACTCCATTGCTGAATTTTGTTATTCATTCCCTGTAAATCTTATTCTCAATCCATATATCACATTTTCGTTGAAATGCTATCTCAGTGCTAGAAAATTCTGTAATCTCTTGGATTTTTGCTTTTCAGGTTTTTGATTAATTTCAATTTATTTTCTCTTCCTCTGAAACTCTGATTGGGTATCAAGTTTATTATTTTCTTCCCTTCGTTGAATTTATCTATCAATCGAAAACATTATCATTATCATGATCGTCATCATCATGTTATTTATAACAACATCCAATTCACATGAGACTCATGAATCTGCGATGATGAAGTGGAAATACAACTGAAAGTTTTACCTTCTTTCACCTGATTATATTCCTATCGAAATTCTTTCTTCAAAGGTCTTACCCTGTTTTTATGAATGAAATTCAACAAATTTTCAAAATCAAGATTACCCATTTTTATCTATCAAACTTAATTCGTAAATTCTAAAAGCTTCAAAAATTGATACATTTTACAATCACCACTATTTTCAATCGATGTGCACAATTTATTGGAAATTA
Organism: Panonychus citri; assembly: GCF_014898815.1. Classification (NCBI taxonomy): domain Eukaryota; kingdom Metazoa; phylum Arthropoda; class Arachnida; order Trombidiformes; family Tetranychidae; genus Panonychus; species Panonychus citri. The sequence goes on along the minus strand of NW_026515505.1, from coordinate 27,719 downwards.
AATGCCAACAGTTCAAAGTAAACAATTGAAAAATGGTGTGTTAATGTTAATATGAGGAATTGCTACCTAGCTTATCATGTGCTATTCAACTTAAATCCAAGAATGAGATGTGAAAAAACTAGAGGAACCAGAAAATCTTTACCAGTAAAATACCAATTTACAAATCCTTTGTCTTTCTCACCATTCCACTATTTGATTTGATGCGATTCTCTCTCCGATTCTTATCCTTATTACCACCGTCTACTTACCCATCATTTTACCACTTTCATGGCTCAGCTGAGTTGAAGCTGAAAACTTAACTTCATTTGTAATCATGTGAATTTGTTTTTCCGGTAAACATCAATGAAGATGATGAAGGAGGAATTTTTTTTTCAGATGAAACTCATTGATTATTGAAGTGGTTAGATGAAGATGAGATTAAACAGGAAGAAAATACTGTGTAACTTATATGAATACACTTCAAAATCATTCAAGTTGTTCACTAATTCGTGAATCAAATTCATTATTATTTCCTATTGTTAATTATTAATCAAGATGTTGATTCTATTATATTACATAGCCAATAACAGTGAATTTAATGATAATTGCAACACACAAAGATATTGGAAACAATTTCAACCAAAAAGGATATATAATACTTACCTTATTGAAAATACTTGTTAAGAAATCATTGAATTTTCATCACTTCTCTCAAGGATTGAGATCTAACAATCCACATTATCAAGAGCAATATACACAATCTAACATATAAAAACATCTCAAGATCAATTATTTTAGCTTCATTATTATGATTTACAATCATCAAAATCCTGTTACTCTCAGAAGATTTGATAACATTATCTCTCTTTCTCATAATCATCATCATCATCCTTTGATAAATGTAATAGCAAATAGAATCTGATAAAATCCCCAATCCTGAATATCCTTCACCATAACATCAACATTTCATTTATAACTTGATGCTCTAGAAGCAAAAAGTTATCATAAATAAAATGATGTTTCTAATGGTTCTTGTTGACATTATTTTTTATTATTCTCATAATCATTCCAAGTTTCCCATTCAATCAACAGATTCCCTGAGCTTGAAACTCACTGGATATTGTTGATTGTCTAAAATACAGCCAAACTTTTCCTCGGAATTTGCTGGAACAAGGAATGAAAATACTAACAAGAATTAAGATCAAGATTAAGATTTTTCATTGTTAATGATATGATATTTTTTCTTTTTCTTAATTTCATGTCACACTGATTATTTTTATCATCACCCTGATACTCCCTTTTCTCTCTCAATGTTCACGAGTATCATCATCATCATCATCATCTTGTTGTTGATAATAGTGATGATAATCATTAAACTGGATATCAGACTCTCTGGATAATGATAATGAAAAGTTAGAAATGAAATGAAATGAAATGTTCACTGGCATAAAGTCACCTTAACAGTTATTGTTATATTAAATTGGGTCCAAGTTAAACTGACCAAATGACCCATCATCAGTAGTATTGATGAGATTTCTTTACTTTTACATTGTCATCATCATCATTAAGAGAATGAGGGGAAAATGTCCAAGTGACTTGTGGTCAGTACTTATTGTTGTCATGCTAAACGAGATGGTTTTTTTTGTTCATAAACATTATTACAACTTTTCAATGTTCTCTACCTCAAGCTTACTCATTAATTTCATCATCATCATCATCATAAGTCAGTACTCACATTGGACTAGAGTTTCCCTCCTTATCCTCCGCTTGCATCTCCAATCAAATGATTACGATTATCATTTGAAATAGTAAATGAGGTTGAAATTTTATCCACCAAATTTCTTCCTCCCTTAACTGAAAAGCTCATTTAACTAACAGCAGTTCAACTGAAAAGTTTTGTTGACCAATTCACCAAATAAAAAAAAACATGAAGCATAACAAAAAAAATAATCAAGAATTGATATCATAATAAATATAATGACCACTATAAGTCTTGAGGGTGATTATCAAATGGACAACAATGATTATAATTGAAGAGAAAAAGCTAAAAAAGAAGGCAATGAATCTAACTGATTCTTGATTGTCCAAAGGACAGTGGTCAAGTTGTACACCATTAAAAGTGAAGAAAAGCTGAAATTGTCCACGTTTTTTATTTCATTCATTACCGGATATGGATTTTGTTTTTGCTCAACTTCCTACAGGAAATAATGAACAAAAACAGTTTGAATTTTCAAAGAAAAAAACAAAACTTTAGTCACCATTATGATGACCAAAAGCCAACGGTAATAATCACTATGTGAATGGATACATTTTTGCTTGAAATTGTGCTTAATTCGTTGAAATTTCATTAAAAACTTTCTCTTCATGATAGATATTAGTAAGAGATTATAGCATTACTTGACTCTTTTTGGCACTTTATCATCCTGATCATCTTTTTTATCTTTACCAACCTGTCACTTTTTTTCAAGAGTAAAAACTGATGTTGTTGTGTCAATGGTTCCAATTGAACGATCCAACAACATAATATGCATCATCAGCAGATTACACTTACCTGGTTACTCAGGCATGAATTAACTTCCATGAAGTATTGTTGATGATATGAACAAGATGAAGATGATAAACTTTAAATTTTTACTGGAGAAGCAGAAAAAATCAATATCAGAGGTAACTAATTATATTTATAACTATTCATTTATATTATGTATATGAATGAATGTATTATATAAACATTTCCATGTTAATTGTCATAAAAATATTGCGAGTCAACAACAACAAAAATAACAACAGTAAATTCAACCATATCAAGATCATAGATTTACTTCAATAAATTCATTAATTTACTGTTAGTTGTGATATGCAATCGTGTGATAAAAGTAGTCAAATAATTTGGCTCTTCACTGGTATAAAACAATTAGGTTACATTACTATTATCAACCGAATATCCAAAAAAAACTACTGTTAAGCAAAAGGTTACAAAGGGCAAATCAAAAAGTAATAATGATCAAAATGCTTAACCATAATCAAGCAACTTGATTGACAAGGTTACCTGTCACTCATTGTATCTGGAACCACTTATCATGATAACTTGCTCATAATATATATTAATCATTTTAAACACATTGTATTTAGTTAGAGTAACAATCAACTTGAAATCAATTCTGATAGTCAAGTGAAAACAACAACAACTCAATCTGAATACAATGTTGATAACACTGTTGGTGAAATAAACTGTAACCTTTTTTTACATAATCTTCCTCGTGACTTTTATTATTCCTCTCGCTAAGCTAAATTTACCTTTTCATCATTAATAGTCAATAATCATTTCCAGAATTTGTGTAGTATGTGAATCAGTAAGAGAGAGAGAGAGAGACAGCTTCATTACGATTCAAATTCAACAGTAATACACCAGCAAAAAAACCCATAAAATCATCAAACTGTATCAACAGTAAACTTCATTTCCATCAACATGTAATCATCATTTTATTTTTTTTTTCATTTCGTTCTCAGGTTCCACTCAATTGTTTCTGCTTCTGTGTTTTAGATTTTTTTGTTCAGCATCCTCATGGCGAAATGAAAATCATCAACACCAACATCAAAACCATTAACATAATCTCACTTTGTTTCTTTAACTCAGACTGTCAATCAATTGCCGTACATGTGTAAATATACAAACACAAATTAAACAACTGAAATGAAACTCTTTTATAATATAGTCACAATTAAACTAAGAGCAAAACAATAATCAAAATCAATCAACCTTAATTTACCTCTCGTACTTTATCATAAAGTACATTGTAGGTTAACACTTAATCAACCAATTGATTATTATTCAACTTTACTTGTCAAGCTTAATGAACAAATTGATTACATTGTAATACAAAGTTAATTATTTACTAATAGAGCAAATATATTATGAAATTGAAATGATTGGCAATTTATTTCTGTTTCAATAATTTATCAAAACAAATTAAACTTTCACTCTAAATCAATCAAGTAAACTATTCATCGAAATATTTATCATATTATTGTTACTGTTTTATATTATATTTTAATATATCACGTAAACAATATTGAGAGTGAATTTTATTTATCTAGGTTAAATTTTTGTTTCCACAAAATTATCTAATGCAAAAGATATTACTGCAATATTTTCATTCTGATTAAATTGAATATTAAATAATAATAATGTAAAAACTATTAACTAATAATACAAAATAATAGACATAATGATGTGCAAAGAAAAAGTAGAGAGAGAGAAAGAAAAATCCGTTGGTGGAAATATTCTAAACCCTAAAGGTAAGTAGTGTAACTGAATTTTCTGATAACTTGTTATTTCCTTATGATATTTTGTATAATATGTATAAGAATATTATTCAATTCTTTATCTTACATTCTTTTTTTCTTTATCATCATTATCATTCACATCATCACAATCATTATCAGCATTCTTATTTTGCTATCTGCATCTTCATCATATACGTCTCTCTTTCTCCCTCTCTGTGAAAATTAAGCCTTGAAGGCATCAGAGTATTTTGGTGGATGAGGAAATTATGATTAGAGGGGAGTAAAGAAGAAAGTGGCAAAAGGAAGATTGTGTAATGTGAAAGGGTTTCCATTTCTTTTAAACTCTATCAATTCATCCATTCAACCAGATAATAATATCGTTTACAACTTTTTTTTCTAGAGATAAACATGGATTCTCATCTTTATTTTTCCTTCTTTTCACACCATCATCATAAAATCATATTCAATAGCTTATTTTTGCTCTCTCTTTCTTATCCTTCTCAACATGATTATTATCACTATTCTCTGATTTCTCTGTATTATCTTGATTCTTTAATATCTATTCTTTGTATGATCACCAGTCTCTCTCTCTCTCTCTCTCTCTCTGTATTCAGATATTTATATTTACAAGAAAAAAGAACTCTCATCATCTTTATCCTTCTTTGATTTCTTTCCTTCTTTTCTATTACAATTTTCATCCCTCATCAACTTTTCAGTTTACATAAACAAGAGGCTATTCTTATTAGCCTTTTACTTGGAAGATTTAAAATTCTATATTGAATCGATTCCATTTCCGGGAACATTTTAAAAAAAGGAAAGATTTTATTTATTTCATGTTATTGCATTTTCTCGGTATTGCTTTTAGTTGTTGTAAGTTGCAATACTTTAAGCTGAGATTTAGTAAAGTTTTTCTTAACAAAAAGTATAAAAGATTAAAATTCTAAATCAGATTCAGTGAGATCTTATTGAGATATACATGAAGCTGACTCCATTACTTTCGAGGGGAATAATTCCAATAGTATAATAATATTAATAATAGATTGAATAAGATTTTATATTTCTTAGTATTAGCGCACCTACTATAATGCATTGGTATTCGCTGCAGATTAAGGATTAAAGCTCACATTTCATTCTGTAAGATAAGGGCGGATTTTATAGTATCATTCAATAAGAATCAAAAATACAAATATATACAAAATTTATCTTTTCATCGAATTTCCAATAAAGTTCAAACATTTCTAGATAAAATTAAAAACTTTACGGAGCCCAAAGCTACGACAATAAAGGTAGGTAGCCAAAACGTTAAGATTTTTGAATTTTCAATGCTTCATATACAGCCTCGAAAATTGAGATCGACTACACTTTTAAATGGAGATACGCATAAGAGTGTTATCTTATCAATTCAGTAATGAATTTCAATTGAAAATAGATGAGATATCACTTCTATGCGTATCTCCATTTGAAAGTGTATTCGCTCTTAATTTTCGAGGCTGTATGCGTAAGGACCTACGCATCTTTGAATTGTTAACTTTCCGCTAGTTCAGGAGGTGAGAACATACAGTTGATGCAAATAGGTTTATCAGTGAATTTATTTCATTCAATCAGTCATACATTAAAAGTGATAACAACGATGCTCATTCATAATACGGCAATCGAGACATCCAGTTTCATCAAGTTACAACTTTGATCTCTAGCTTTTCCGTCGTAATGGAATACAACCCAGGTAAAGTTTTTACAATTGGTTAGTCGCTACAATTTACAATTGCTTATTGCGGTGAACATTCACATAAAAATGACAGTTTGGGTTGTAACAATTTGGTGACCGAGACCAGGATAGGATTGTCCTCATAAGATTATCATTATAATTACCTTTATTATGATTCCTATCAACCAGCATTAACCAGTTTGGAATAGTCATCAAAAAATCAAGTTCAATGAGTTCACAGATTAAGTGACATTGTTTGACAAAGTCAATGGCTTCCTCAAACAAAAATAATAAAGTCGTTAGATTATCCGTTTTCATACTGAACACATCGTTGAGCACGCCATAATCAGAAACATTGTTGCTTGGGTCACATAGTCCAATCACAACAATAGAGTCCCAATTCACAAAATTAAACATAAAAATTTTTCAAAATTGATGATACTAAGGAAAGACCAGCCACAAGAGTGTCTTACACTATTGTAGACCTAAAACTCGAAAGCAACATCAGCAAAAATAGCTCTGTATTATGGATCTGTATAAGGCATATTACTAAAGCACTTGCTAATCGATTATTGAATTTTACGCAATTTGTTTATTCATGAAGATAATCAAATTCTTTCATCAGAAAACAAGATTTTTTGGATCCAATGACTTTAGCTAGATTTTCTGGCGTTTTACAGCGAATTACATCCTTTTCCTTTGTCTTGTTGACCAAGTTGCTGGTGTATCTTTTTCAGCGCCTTTTACTTTGTTAAAAATATATATAATAGTTTGTTATTATTTGATCTATTTAGTCGAAACCTTTCAAACAGAGAGACGCAGCGTCGATGCAAAGGCATATTTTCTTGTGATGAGTAGAGCTTTCTTTCGGAAAGTTTTTTCACTACTTCTATATTTTCTGGTGTCGTTTCGGTTGAACTCTGTACCCGAGCTAACGGGATTATGTTTATTTACAGGAAATCCCATGAAATGTTTTTCCATGTACCAATCGGTCCTGAAGATCTCTCTCCTAAGAAACAACCCAAAATACCGCATCTTTAAAAGAGCATCTACTTTATTTGCGTATTTTTTGTCAATATGGGAGCACATCACGAGTGAATACGCTCTGGAATTTATAAACTTAAAAATGTTGGGAATAAATTATAATTTAGGTTTTAAAAAATGCCTTTACCGAAGCGCTTACCTTTATTAGGCGAGTCATCAAATCATAGATATTTCTATGAAGAATTTTATTTCAGTAGAAAAATTGGTTTTATTCCTTTCTTTTTGTCGTTTTCTATTCATATTTCTATACTTATTTTAGATTTGAAATAACTTCTCATTTGATAATTGTGACTAAAATTGTAATTAAAGAACCAATTGGCTTATCTTTCTAAACGTGTTAACAAGTTCCTAAGTAAACTTATCTACCTGTCAACTTTTAATGTAACTATCATCCCATTAAAATGAGATATCATAGATACGAAGGAAAAATAAATTCCGGTGAAAAATGAAACAAAGTAATTGATTAAAATCATGATAACTTGACTTTGTATCTATCCAATTAAATGTTTAACCAGAATGATTATGATGATAACTAAACTCAATCTTAAACTTGATGTCAAAATTTGTTGACAGGTAAAAACTTTGATGTTGGAAAAGTTTTGAGCATAATCAAGATATAAACAGATATTAATAATATTAAAGTAGGGAAATAATTTCACCATTCTTATCAATTACCAAATCAGAATAGTTTGAAATACTCACTGGGAGTTGTTGGATATACTTTACTGACGATCATCATGCTAATCATATTTTATCATGAGCTGAAGATGAGCTTTCCAATTATCGCTAACTTGTGTATCTCTTTTTGTATATGTTTACTGATAATCATCAGTAGCTTTTCACTTCAATTTGACAGATTAATGTTTTTTTGATTATTTCATCATGATAATAAATATCAACATTTTCTGGCTGAATTATATTGAACTAATCATGACATATAAATAAATCACAATTACAATCCGAAAAATTTTACGATTCAAGAGGAAATGATGTTGCTACATATAGAGTGAACAATACATTTGTATTTGTGTTTATGTATGTATTTTTACAATATGAATCTTAATCCAAATCAGTTCCATAAATTAATCTAATAATAAGATAACTCAGAAAAGGAAAAGATTAATTCTGATTAATTTTTTATTCATTATAATGGTTCAATATCTTCTCCGTATCATATATTAATTTCAGTAATAACCATAATCATATGGAAAACTAATAAATATAATTAATGATAAGTTATCTTATCTTGAAAGAGAAAAACTAATTAACTATGAATAAATGTAAATATTAAATTGTATTAACTATTATCATACAATAGAAGATAATAATTATCATGAGTTAAGTTTAAACGGAAACTTTATTATGCTCTTGTATTAGTAATAGTTAAAGATGATGGTTGAAGGAGGAAGATATATAGATGGGGATGAAGACGAGGATGAAGATGATGATTATGATGAAGGAAGAATATGTGTTTCCATGGAAGGATGAAAAAAAAGAGATGAAATTAAAAAAGGGGTTTGATAGGATATATCATATTCACCATGATTTATGAAATCAAGTTTTCTCTTAGTTGATGTTCATTCACTTAGATTCTTGCTGAGATTTTATCTCATCTCATCTAATTTTTACTCTTTCCTGTCAATCTTATTTTCACTCTCTCATTCTCTCTGTCTTCTTCTTCTTCTTCTTCTTCTGATCTCTTTCAATCTTTTCTTCTTCCTTCTCTTCCCATTTTACTTTTGGACCTTTTCGAACTTATATCTTTCTATTACTATTATTTTATTCCTCTGACAAGATACCGCCTGGAAACAATTCACTGCTTTTTTCATTTCGATTTCATCTTCTTACAATTACTTCGAGTTCTTATGTTTACTCCAATAGAAATAGCTTCATCTTCCCAGTGTTTCCGTAGATTGCATTTTTTTCTCATCTTTTCTTTAAGTAGTTAAGATAATTTATCGTTTGATTTAATGTAAATAGTTTCGAATCTTTTTTTGGAGAAAACCGTTTGGTTGATTACTGGTAGAAAATTCCATCAACATTTTACTATTCTGATTCTCTATAACCTTCTATTCGAAATTGGTCAGTTTGGAATGTTAATAAATAATCTAACTATTTCGTATCTCTTTCTTTATTTACTTCTGTATTTCTCAATAAGAGAATTCTCTTCATATCAATAGTTTCCCAGAAGATGGCGTTTTGATGTCCATGGTGGATTATGGTGATTTCATTTCTTCATTTCAGCAACTTTTACCTACCGATGGCTCACTTTTACTTTTACGGCATTGGAATTGCTTCTAGAATTGAGAATGACCTTTTACAACTTATATATATGAACACTATTAACACTAAGTAATAGAGGCAATTGCTGATCAATTGGCGAAATAAATTAACACTAAAATTTGCCAATAACTCTCAAGCTGATGATTATCTGGATTGTTAAATCAACTGAGAATGTCTTTGAGAATGGTAAATGGAAAAAAAGTTTTCAATGAAAAATGAAGAGAGAAAAATTTGAGAAATCGAAATAAGAAAATGGATTAGGTCACGAAGAAACAATAATTCAAAAAGTATATTATAAACTTATAGCATCTTTAGAGGGGAGGCTCGTGATGAGGATGATTATGATGACGATGTAAAAAATTACAGAATTGAAAGAAAAAAAGAGAAGAAGAAAAGAAAAATATCATCAAGTTGATTGATATCACAATTTTCACCATTGAAGATTCTGCTAAATTTTGAAACATTATTTCCTTTCGGTGCGAATCTCTACCCCAGTCTTCTTTTCTCTCTCTCTCTCTATCTCTCTCTCTCTCTCTCTCTCTTCCTCTTCATCATAACCCTCATGCAACTTTCCAAATTCTAAGTGTATGTGTGTGTGAATCTATCAGCCGACAAACAGCATTACAAGGAAAATAACATGAAAAAACATGAGAAACTTTGTCAAAATCAAAACAATTGGCAAGATTTTACTCTTGAATCATTCTCTCGCTATTTATCAACCTTTTTTTTACAATTGAGCAAACTATTCAACCATAGAACTGAATTTATATATTGTATGGTACACAGAATCTTCAACCTTGTCATGAGATGGCAACCAATGGCAATCTCAATCCAGCAAAAATTATAACCCAGAGCATCGGAAGTTGCATCAGAAATCACCGACAGAACTGAAACAATGTTTCCAAGTGAAAGCAAAAAGCAATTTTGATGCGATTTTTCACCAGAACTTTTTCTCTACTTTGATTTTTCCATATTCTTCTCCTTCGCTACCAACTCTGTTTCTCCTTCTTTTGCATTCTATTATCCATGGAACCCGAATGAAATGAAATATTCGAAATAAAAATGCGGTAAAGGGCGTACTAATTTTAAGTTGTTTTTCAGATAAAATGATCACCAGAAATATCACAGAAAAGATAATTAATCCTGGTACATTTTATATACTAGTACTTAGTACTTGGCGGTGAATCAATTAGATGATAATGAGAGGAGGATGATGGAGAAGAAAAAATTAATGAGTCAAGGTAATAATAGTAACATGTAATGATTGATAATTAGCATGTTAAAGGTAAAAAGGTATAAAAATAATGATACAAAATAACGAGAAAACAAAACTGTAATAGTATATGTATGCTAGAATTTTGGTATCAAGAGAAAACAAAACATGTCAGCACGTACTTTTTCAATCAGATCGATTCTTCGTACCCTTATGGTTAATGTATCATGTCTCACCACCCACTCTATTCATTGCCCACCTTTTGCTATTGATTTAGCTCTTTTTCTTTTTCTTCTTTGGTTACACTTTATTTCCACTACCATGAATATATCTAAATGTATCTTGAGAATCTATGAGATTGCCTTTTACTTTCTAATATAACATTTGATGAATGTGAAACTTTTTTGCCATCTCTTGTGAAGAAATGAATTAATTCAATAGCAAAAGAGATTGAATCACATAGAAGACAGTAAAGAAAAAAAATTACTTTTAAAGTGTATCTCAAATGGAAGATCTCGAGTGTGTATTTGTGTGTTGAAGATGAATGAGGATAAATTGGAAATGGTGAGAAGATGTTGAAAGAAAGAAAGAAAGAGAGAGAGAGAGAGAGAGAGAGAGAGAGAGAGAGAGAGAGAGAGAGAGAAACAATTCATCGAATACAACGATGGATTTAGCTGATGAGTATGGGAAATAATTAACCTGATTTCAATAGCATGAAGATTCATTGAAGTTGATTCACTGATGACCCTTGTGAAAGATTGAATCAAGCAGAAAGGGTTAAATGCTTTGGGAGGGTTAAGGGCAGAGGAGGAAAAATTAGTTTATTTTAAAAAGCATTTTATCCCAATAAAGTTCACCACCTCATCTATTACATTTTCATCATCCTCGTCATTTCATTTTGTCATCATTTTTATCTTTTACTGTTCAAGTGTATGAGGATGATGGAAATGAACTTTGTTTTTTGTTACTTTCGACTTGAAATCATATGAGGATAATTGATTCAAAATTTTAAACTGTCCATAAGGATATTTCTTGATTGAATGAAGCAAAACAAATAAAGTAAACACGATCAACATTCTAATCTGAATAACACATATAATTTCAGGGCAATTTTTTTGTATCAATTTATCTAAATTGAAACTTTTCACTTATCTTTTTTCCTCAGCGATTGAAAAGTTTACAGTTTCCCACTTATCTGTTTTCATTATACTTTTACCATTGAAAATCCTCTTCATTATCGCAATCATTATCAGCATATTCATTCATTGGAAGATGAATGAGATTCTTGGTGCAAAGATGAGGATGATCAATAGTGTCCTATTTTTCTCCACCATTACAAAGTATTTCCACCTCGATCAACTTAATGCTAATCAAGCTTTTCTTCTTCCTATTATATAAATATAATCATCCCATTAATTGATTGAAAAATTTGCCGAAAATTGCAAAAGATATTGGGACATGTAGCAACTTTTCAATGGTCATCCATCAGAATCATCAGAATCATCATCATGGTGCTTGATAAGTTTCCTCTCTCACTCTGTTTTCTCTCTGTTCAATTCATTATCTTCCACTTTCAAGCTCATTCAGTGTATATAGATATTCATTTATCAATTTCATCACCAATCACTCTTCAGGGTGATTTACTATTCACTATAAAGGCAAATTTTTCTTCCTCTTACTAAAAGGAAACGGAAACCACTAGTTTTCACATGCAAAATATTGATAATTGTTACTTTCTCAGTGGAAATTTGTTTGCAATGTAACTTCGGTCGAAAGTATAATAGCTTGTATAAGATTTCCGATGCTAGAAAATCAATCATTATGTAAAAATAGTGGAACATTTTTCCCGGAAATTCTGGTTAACCTCGCCAATGGTCAACCATTAGCCCTTCAGTTTTAGTATCATTTGTCTTTGTCAAATTAATTGACTTTATTGTCATATCCAAAGTCCATTGGTAATGATCATGTAATAACAAAATATAAATCTAAGCATCCATTCAATTACTTGAATGTTATTATTTTTATTGTTATAATCATTATCGTCATCATCAGTCTGTATTGATGATGATATTGATAATGATAATAATAACAATCATTTATTATCAATTTACACTTTTCACCAGATCCCAAAAGTTATTCAAGTTAATTGTTTGAATATAAATCCTTGAATATGATTACATTCACAAGTACAAGTATATTTAGTTTCCATTATTCATCATAATGTTACATCATGATAATGATGAAGATTCACTGGTAAAAATGTTTGCGCTATCTATTCCTATCTATCTATCCATCTAGAATTGTTACTATTAGGTAGCAACTGGACATTGATATACTACAATTGATGACAATGAATACCCATGGTCAAGAGATTTTCCCTACACATCAAGAATAAAAAAATCGAGAATTGTTTTCTCGGATATTCTCTATTTTTCCTATTCTTACAAAGTTAAAGTGAAAAAATAGAAAAAATTGAACAATGGCCATAGAATGATGACCATGATAACGATGATTGTGTCACATTTATCACATTTAATTAACAATCGTCAACAATTTTTGATGAACAAAAAGTATAACATCATCTCTTTTTTTCACTTTCGTGTTAAAATAAGAGATTACATCAATTCGAGGTCTATTAAACTTGAAAAGGTGATCATGTACAATCACAAGCAATAATCTTCTCATCGTGATAATGTCCATTACCAAAATGACCATCATACAAGTAACAGTAACTTAAAATTGATTCATTTGTTTGATGGGCAAGTTGATATTGGCAAGGTCAAAATAGACACATAGACACACCACACCAACAAAGACCTCCAGGCTGAGAAGGTCAATCGAATGGTCTATGATCTAAAATTAATGAACTGGTCAAGCGATGAAATTATTTCTCATCATCTTCTTCAGCTTTTCACCAAATTCATCTCGCTTTACCTAATATGAAGCTCGCCTGATGATGATAACCATTTTTTTCTCATTCGGGCCCATAACAAAGATGAAGAACAAAAGGAGAGAAGAAGAAGATATCAAAGTCATCATCATCTTCTTTTAAGTGTTATATCTTCTTTCTTTTCCCCTTTCTTTCTTCTTTTAGGTCATTTCTCCATCATCATCATCTTAATCATCCTTCATTTTCATCCATAACTGCATCTTTCTTGGTTAAGCTTTAGTTCATCTCGATTTGTTTTCTTCATCATCATCATCATCTTTTCTTTGTGCGATTGTTTGATTAATAGCACCATTAATCGTGATTTAGGATGTCCACTCAACAATTTCTTTCTTTCTCTCTTTTTCGAGCTTTCTTTTTTTCTCGTTCTCCTCTCTCTCCCTCTCTCATCCAGAGATTGTACCAGTCATTCAAAAGGAAAGAAACTCTTTCTGCTCATCCTATTGTACAAAAGAAACTCTCACATCTATTAATACAAATATTAGAAGACACAAGTTACTATTTCATTTTTACTTCTTTCATCTTTGATCATATTAATCACTATGCAGGGAGGATGGAGAGAGTATGAGAAACAGAGAGATAAGTATATGAATCAATTTACTTTCTTAATTCCGTTCATACTAAATACTGAATTCCATCAATCCTTAATTCTGATAATTGTAATTCTGATTCTGAGGTTTTCCTTTGATTTTTTTCTCATCCATTTTTTTGTTTTAGTATCTGTATGGTTCCTTCATGGTGAATGTCCATTTTCGGTTATATATGATATTCATTTATTTCTATTATTATTACAATCAACTTGATCATCGTTATATCAACGATTGCATCTTTATCATGTTAGTTAATAAATAATTTTTATCTTCAAAATAAATTAATCTATAATCAACTCATCATTAATAAAATTCATTCAGTATCAGTTTCTGTTATCTTTGTTATCTAAATAATATTAATATGGCTACTCGGAATTGACCATCATAAGCAAGCATTAGTATAAATAGTTGAACTAATTGTTGTTTAATAATTTTTCTTTTTTTCATTAATACCAGTATAATAATTAATGAAGATAAATATATAAACCATGAGGCTCATAATTGTCATAATTTTTCAGGTTACATGAAGAGCCTACAATGATTTGGTTTTAAATACTATTCTTTGATGAGAATCTTTGATTCTATGATAAATTTCAAAGCCTAAGGTTTTCTACTATTCTTTTGAATTTAATTGGAATCAATTCTCAGTGGATGTTTATGTGTCATTGAACATTATTATTATTTGTAGTTATTGAACTTTATGGTTTTATGAATTAATATGAAAACACGATAATCAGATTATTCTGTTGACTGTGATTAACTTTTATAAATCAATTTGATAGCATTAATCAATTTATGTCCATCCTGTTCCTTTGTGTTCATTATCTTATCTTATTCACAAATGATGAATTGTTTATTCATTTGGAATATATCTTGCAAAATAAATATATATTTCTTACATGATAATGATTTATTATCGTAATAATATAAATTGTCCGAATCTCTAAACTCATTGACTTTGGTTGTGGATCTAAAAACAAATGAGATAATTTGTTCATCTCTTGTCATTTACTTTGTTATCCTCATTTCTAATCATCATGTTTGCTTATCTCATTCACCCCACCCTCTTGAATATGATGAATAATCATCTTATTTTATGCACATTAATATTATGATTAATAACATTATGATTAGAGTTGAAAATGTTTGTCCAAATATGAAAGTCATTCATAATTCATGTTGACAGGGGGGATTGATTGATGAGGATAAACAGGTAAAGGTGGAGATAGATGCAGGCTCTTATTGAAAAAAATGTTGATCAACGAAAATGATAACTCTGTATATTAAAAAAAGAAACAAAAGATTGACAAGATTGTTAAAACTGAACTGAGCTTATAAGAATCATGATGTAAAGTGAATATTCCAATAATTTAATCTTGCATCTTTTCAATTGTATAAACGAGCAAGAAATTAATTAGGGTGTTAACTTGTTAAAAAAGAATGATAAACTTATAAGACGAATCATGTTAATCATGATCACTTTACGATGACGATGATATGAAAAATTTTCAAAAAATAATTTAACTAAATTTAGATAAACTAATTGAAAGGCAAACTTTATACAGGGTATTTCACCAACAAGTTTTTCATGAATAACTTTTTTGTTTTTGAGTGTTCAGACCCCAGACTCGAGTTATGATAGTTTAGGCCCTACCCAATTATCATATTAAAATATCAAGGTCATCCCGGTCATTTTATTAGGATACGTTTTCAAGGTCATTTGATGGTCACAATCTCATCTAATAGCAATAATGAGGCTCCGTCTGGACATTTTTAGTTGTTGAGATATAGCGTGTTTGAGGCAGAATCCTTTTTATCCAATTTTCATAAATTTGCTCGTGGCACAGAGCATAAGAGTCGTGCAATCTTTGTGATTTAGGCACATGTTGGTTTTTCAATTCGAATTCTTTTTGGCGCGTATTTTAAATAAATAAGAAAACTTTTGATCAATTAAGTGAAATAAGCTATTTTATAGCGTTTCCATTTCTGTTTGAAAAAAATTAAAGGTCTCGTGATGAGGAACTCTCTTGATTTTTTGTCTGCTCTTTGAGCTCAATTTCCCTGGTTTTGCCTCGCACCAGAGAAGGTAACGAAAATAAAAATCATCTTTTGGTAAACTTTATATCTTTCAAGGCGAATAAGTAGATAGTCTATGTACTCATCCCTTTAATTCAGATCACCTTCTAATTTTCAATTTTTTCAGATTGTTCATAAATTCTGTCAGACAGCTCATCCATTTTGCCGGCGGCTTCGGTGAGTTCATCTACCAATGAACTTATCTCATTCTCGAGATAATCTTCAGTCTGCCGCAATGAACGAATTCCAGTCATGGCTCTAACCAACCGTCCACGTTCAGCTTCATTCAGTTCAATTCTTTGAATTGCTGTGTTCAAAGTACGATCAACAAAGATAGCAAACCAATGGTATATCACATCGATGATCCAAATTTGTCCTCATTTTACATTTCCAACATGAATATATCTGAATATCATAAAAAGATGATATGTTACTTCATTGAATGAAGATTCCATCCCTGAAATAAAAATAAACAAACAAATTAATTACTTTATAAAAATTCAATAATTCAAACTCACCTCGTCTCATTAACTTCTTTAACCCATCATATGTCACCTGAATTTTTAGTAAATCATGATCATTAAAACGAACACTGGAGACATATTTGAAATCCACTTCACTCAATCCAAATTGACCACAAACTCTGTATTCTTATGATTTGAAACAGGTCGATACATACAAACGCTGAAATTTTCCTCCACCATCTCTGCAGCACTTAAGATGCTCCTTCGAAAAACAGAGTTCCTTAAATTTCTCAACCAAAATGCGGTAAATGTTGACTCTTACACCACTGTCGACCACTTCTCAACCAATCTATCCACCGCGAAAAACGCAGCCAAAGGTTGATCGGATTTTAACCTTACCAAAAATCTGTCCAAATGGTTGATGAACCAAGCAAATCTTGGTTTAACCAATAAATACATATAAACAGAGTCATCAGGAATCGATACCTTGACACGTTTGAACAAATTCATTTAAATGACACCAAATTATAATAAATTTAAAAATTAAAAGAAAAATTGATTAGAAATTAAAATTGAACAAATTAATTTTAAATGCTCAAATAAACAAACAAAAATTAACGACTTTTCCGGTTGAGATAGCAATAGATGGACCAAAAATCAATTGATGAAACCCGAAAAGCTAATCAGCCATTTTAAAGGAAAAAATCTAACCTCAAAAGTCCACCATCAAAATGGCCGACCTCATCAGAAAAATCATAATTATCGGGAACCTCAACACTAACACTCTTTATACCGATAAATTTTGCCGACGAAGCAAATAAAAAATCTCTCTCGATTCTTCCAGCACTTTGTTGCTCAATGGTTTAAGATCAATGTAATCAAAAAGAGGAAGATATTCACCCTTGATTAACAACATCATTTCACGATTTACCCTTTTTTGTCTGAAAATCTTAGTAACCTCCAAAGTTACATGCACACTTCTGGAAAATGATCGACACAATAAGTAATAATATCCTCCTCTATTTGTCCATTAGGCAAAGCAACATAGATTTAAATAGATCAGAAAATATATCTTGGCCTTCTAATAAATAGAAATACACAAAAAAGTAAAAGAAAACCTTGACAATAATCAACACACTTTGGTCACACTCTTTGTACTGGTAACTTGATGAAGTTTTTAC
Source organism: Panonychus citri (assembly GCF_014898815.1). Classification (NCBI taxonomy): domain Eukaryota; kingdom Metazoa; phylum Arthropoda; class Arachnida; order Trombidiformes; family Tetranychidae; genus Panonychus; species Panonychus citri. The sequence continues at coordinate 9,953 of NW_026515505.1, read as the reverse complement.
TTATTAATAAAAGTGTCGATTATATTTAAATTGTGTATCTTCAGTGTGTTAATGAGAAGAAGTAAATTTCTACTTTTGTGATAATTCAGTTGATTAAGGAAAATCAATTTAAACCAACAATAACTTTTTTATTATAACCTCGATTAAAATTTTCATTACACCATTGAAAAGATAACATTGTCAGAATTCAAATGAGTTCAAAGTGGTTACCTTCTTTTTGGATGAAAGCTCGAAGGCGTTTCTCAAAGTTGCAAATCACGGATTCTTAGGTGAATCCTTGATTTTTTGTATCGCATCTTTACAGCTTCAACCAATTCTGGGATTGTTTTTGCGTTTATATGATGAACACGATCCTTAAGATACCCCCAGAGAAAAAAATCACATGGATTCAGGTCTGGGCTATAGGGTGGCCAGTCGATGCCCCTTGAAAATGTTTATGGAAGTTCAATGCAAAAGCCCACGAAGGCTGGATGTATGGTTTCGAACGATTCTCTGGTTCGATTAGGAGTTAGCTACATCTTGCATGAAAGTTTAACCATTTATCATGTCCTTATCCGACGCGAACGGCAAAAATTTAGTTTTTAACAGTTTGTTGTATTCGCCAGATGTTACCGTTTTATCGAAAAAGAAAGCATCGGTAGTACATTCGGCGTTTATTCCCATACATACACTTTTTTCTTTGGATGAAGAGGCTTTTCGATGACAAAATGTGGCTTCTCTGTTCCTCAGGTGCGATAATTTTGTTTATTCATAAATCTGTGTAACCAAAAATGACATTCGTCCGAGAACCAGATTTTATCAACTTCGAGCTTCAGATCATCAATTAAGCTTAGAACATTAGTTGTGAATTCAACCCGCTTTGATTTGGCCTCACTAGTCAACTATTGATGGACTTGAATTCTATACGGTTTCAGAGAAGGTTCCTTGGTCACTATCCAATGAAGGCTCGAATAAGGAATTTTCAACTGAACTGATGCTCGTCAAAGAGAAATCTGAGGATTATCTCGCCTGAATTTTTACACTTATTCTTCCGTTGTTTTAGTCGCTGGATGACCAACATTACCTTGAAGATTAGGCAAATTCGAACTACTTGATAAAAAGTTATCATAAACACGTTTAATAGTAACTTTACTTGGTTTTACAGATGGATTGAACTGAGCACAATATTGACGTTGAACTTCAGCTAAATTCTTCGTCTCATGGAAACACAGAACGAAAAAAACTTTTTCATCAGTTGAGTATGGAGTATCGGTTATTTCAATAAATTAGAATTGCTCAAAGGTGAGAGATGAACTGATGACTGTTAATATCTCATTTTGTGCTTATGTAGTGAGCAAAAAACCTGGACTAGCTTGACTGAAAAAACTAGTTTCTAACAAATTTTATCGTCTATCCGGAAAATTACCAAATTTTACCTTAAAAGGATTGTCAAGTAGATAACTTCTTCACCTAAAAAAAGTAATTTCAATGACTTTATATTGCTTGATTCATCTAGGTTTCAAATTTCAACTAATTGTGAAAACCAGAAAAAAGTAGTAACATTTAAACGTGTTCACGTCATCACGTCGTCATGTCGATCACGGTGTAAGTTTATCATGAGGCTAATATATCTACTGAAGGCGAACAATAAGCATTAATCATGTTAGTATATGTAAATGAATTTTTTTGACTTGGATTGCAAAGAAAAATATCCAGCCCGAAACATGGCCTACAAGCAATAAGGAGTCAAAAGTAGGGATATTTGGTTGCTACGCCCTGTATATATTAAGTTCAAATTAAAAATTTCGTAAAATGGCTTTGTAAGTTGCAAAAGTTTTCCGCAATTTTCTCGACAACTATTATCGATACTTATTTTTAACACAAACCATCGTATTTGGTTTTTTATTCTCTTTTGAAAAATTATTCAAAATTTATTCGCTCATGAGACAAAAATCAGTTTTAAATGCAGGTTCTCCTTTATAGTCCGTGCACGCTAATTTAAATATCATCAAAGTAAGTAAATTTTTACACATCCAGGTTCCAAATAGTCTTTTCACTGATTTGAAGAAATGAAGACGAGTCTTTGGTAGACCAGGAAGATTATTTGAATTTACAACTAATTCATAATCTTTAATTGTTTATTTTCACTAGTCAGGTCAGGGTGTTAGAATAAGATCTTCGGTGATTTTATTATTTTCATAATTTCAATGACCGTGGACAAGAAAATCATATTATTGTAAAAGTTATTATTAGTATAATATACGATGTTTAAGAAGTGATAATTTCATGATAATAATGAACAAGGCAAAATGAATAAGGAAGTCGAATTGGTTAGTAATTGTCCCAAGAGATTTTTCTGATGATGATGATCTCAATGCTTTATATAATAAGATTTTAGTCTGAGTGTAATGATGCTAAGGAATCAAAAGGCCAATACTCAAGCTGAGATGAAGATAAACAAGAAATGATCACCTAAATGCTCCATAAATAAGGTCAGTTGAAGGTCATTAGATGCAAGTAAATTTGCTTATACTATCGGAACCAATTGATGATGATGACTTTCTATTAATGATGTAGAAGAAATAGAACAAAAAAGTGTATACATATATTCAGATGATAATATTTATCTTCATTAGATTTATCATCACCAGCATCATCTTGAGAAAACATGTAAGACTAATGAGTTATTTTCTATCTGGATATCTTTTTCTCTTTTAATGATAATCTATTAGAGACAAGATTATAATATCACTATTATGATAAATGATGGGGATTATATTGTTTTTTATTGAATAATCAGAATTTGAAATAGATTGATAATATGATGTAAGATTAATAACTTGTCATCGTCGGTATGGTTTCTAATAGATGGCGTTGGTTCTACGTTAAAAACTTTTTTCAATATGAACAATTTACTGAGTAAATAAAAGTTTAATTTGAATATTTTCAAATAATCAAAGTGGCTACTATTAATATTATAATGTTGATGCTAATTCATAGTCTCTAGCAAGGTGATGATGGAAACCAAATATCATACCAGGTCAACGTGATTATTCTTGATAATAATTATTATCTCGTCAATGTGTGTGTATGAAATTCATACATTTTTCATGTTCTATGAATTACTTGAATAAAGTATTTGAAACCATAAACTGCTTTTTAAATATTATTACATCTATTTTATTGTTATAACTAATACGAGGACAATTGTTGCATGACAATTGCTATTGTTATGTGTAGTCGTGCAATTGTTTAAAAATCAATTTCTTAATTTCAAAAGCTGATTCGAAATTAGCCTAAATAGGTATTTACAAGTGAGAGATGAAAAGTTTAAACAATTAATTTATTATCGTTAATTTTTTTACATCAACTTGTCTATCATTATATTTATTCACTACAATGTGTGTGTGTTTATCTTTGCTTGTGAGTTGACAAGGAAAACATAAAAACTGAATCAAATTGAATTGAAACTCCGCTTGGTTTGACTGTCAAATCATAGGCTTTTACACAACTGATTATGATGGAGGTGGTAGTGATGGTGGTGGTAGATGCTCATTGTTATACAATTATCATGATAATAATGATAAACAATGCAAACCAAACCGAGCTTGTTAAGAAAAAAAACAATGAGCTAATAATCATGATGATAATGAGTCGAGTGATGATAATTTGTATGCATTTGTGCTTGAGGTAACATGAAATTGAATGTATTAGACAAAAAATAACGAGAAATAAAAAGGCCTATTTTGAAATTGCTTTTTTGCATTTGAATTGTAAAATTTAGTCTATTTAATCACCGCTCTCATAATTAAAATCATGGTCATGTACCTTGACACATCCTCCATAATCATCTTCATCCCTCATCATTATCACTACATCATCTTACACCAAGGGAGAGGGAGAGGTAAAGTCTCATTGAGAAAATTTTCATGAAAAGTTTGACAATCAATTGACTATTTGATTGCTGTTTATTGAATACATTATGTGATTAAATTACCATTGCGTGATTTAGATCAACTTCATTTGTACATAATTAACAAGTTTCAAATCATTTATTTTTAATTGTTAACAATTTAACCTTAGCACACACACAAATTGATTAGCTTTTAATCACTTCCCTTTTTTTCAGTCCAATCATTATAATGATACAGTTACAATTGAACGTAACAATTAAGCTTAATACTTATCATAACTTTTTTTCTTCTTATTTTTTACTACCTTGTTGATTATTATAATTAAAGTTAATTCTGTCTCTCAATTTAGCTAAATGATAAATATTCAGTGTGATCAGCATTGTGATTAACTTTGATTTGCTTGAGATAATTTAAACTGTAATTTATCACCAACAAATTTTATTATCATAATCAAGGTAACAACCTTAGGGAAACCCAAAAAAAAGTAATACAACAATTAACAATAATATGATAATAATAATAAGCTAATTGTTTGCAATTTAATTAGTTGTTTAAACTTAAATATATTACTTAAATTGCTACTCAATGGTTGGTAATTATTAATATTTCAAGTTTAACCAAAAATCTTTCTCTCACCATTGATAATATTAATATGTCTGAATCTAATTATCTATGTTTATTATTAAATCCATTGGAAAAGTAAATTAATTGAAATTCATAAAGAAGAATAGAAAAAAAGTTCAATTAATACAATTAATTAAAATTATCTAACAATAATCATCTGATGATAATATTTAGTTTTTCTCTAACTAATTAAAAATATACATTCAACTAAATAATTAAAAGGATTAGATTACAATGTTTAATGATATTTACAAGAATATTATATTTTTCATGTAATCAAATTGGATTGAAAGATGAAAGGGAAAAAAAGTTCATTCATCCAACTGAGTTTTCATCTTCATGATGATTACAAAATGCACTTTCCATCCTTATCCAGTCATAAAATTGATCACCATTTCGGGAAATGATTTAACTTGAGAAAAAGTTATGATTAAATTAATTAACCAATTATAATCAATCTGAATTTAATATTAATGGTGAGAAGATGAAAATTTAATCAGCGAGAGAGATAGAGAGAGAGAGAGAGAGAGAGAGAGAGAGAGAGAGAAGAGAGAGAGAGAGAAAGAGAGAGAGAGACAGAGAGAGGGCAGTTAATAAGTTTACTCGAGAAATTGAAAGTTATTATTACTATTGGAGTAAAAATTGTGATTACTTTTAATTATCTGAAAGTAATTCAACTGTTAATGATTGAAACATTAAATGGTTAACTGTTTTTGGATGAAAATTTAACTTGATTGTGATTAAAAGTGATTGACTTCAATTGATAATGAAAGTGAAACATTTCAAATGCAAACTTAATCATAATCAAATTTTAATTGCTGCCGTTTACGTTTTTTACTTCAGATAAACTTGCATAATTAATGGAAAGGCAATAAAGTTAATTGCAAATGATTAATATTAATTGGTGATCAGATAATGAGATTGACAAGTGACTTTATGTTTACAAAATTTGTATTGGTTCACATTGGGAAAAAAAGTCTTACAAATAATTCAAAGTGTTTCATTTTGGGTGAATCAAAGGTAAACATTATCGTTGGTGGAAAATGAAATTTTCCTCCCTGGTGCTGATTATTATTAGAATATGAAAGTCTCATCATCCTCATTATTATCCTCTAGACTCTTACTTTCCAAATCATCATCCGCATCATTTTTAAACATTAGCTTAATTAGGCAATGTAAATCTCTAAGGAGGTTGATTAGTAAGTTTTTCAGAGCTCAAGCCTAATTATGTTTACTGAAACTCAACAAGCTTGTCCATCTTCAGCATTATCATCATCACACCAACAAGAACAAGCAAGATAATGAAGAGAGAGAGAGAGAGAGAGAGAGAGAGCATTATCATGAATTACTGAATTCACTTCCATGTCCTTTCATGATTATCTTCCTCATCCAACTCTTAAGCTTAAATCAAATTAACTTGAATAAAAATTGGCTAAATAATTATTTATCACACCTCAATGATGATCCTCTCATCTCTTTCTCTGTCTATTTCTCTTTCTATCACACAAATTTCTTCCTCTTTTTTATCATCCTCATCATCCTAATAGACACTAATAATACATAAATCAATTCAATGTTGCTATTTCCTCATCTTCATCCCAATGACAATGTACATCTCAAGTGACCCTTGCTAATTTGTTTTTTTATTTATATTATATTATCTCATTATTATTATGTTACTTGATATATAATTCAATATACACTCAGTGCGATAGATACAATGTTTTTATTTTCATCATTAACATCATCATCATTATGGGTGAATTTGAAGAGATACAGAGAGAAGGAGAGAGGAAAAAAAGTTCAGCTTGAATTCAGAATCATTATCGTCATTATCTGAATGTGTGATCACAACTTGAGTTCTAATGATTTTCTAGAATTGGTTATCCAATTAAATTGAAAACAATTATCATGAATATATCAGTCTCTGTGTTAATGTGAACACCCAAGGAGGAAAAGAGCCAGAGAGGAAAAGGAAAAGTTCATTAATTTATCCAATTCACCCAATTGAGTGAAATTTAGATACAAACAGATAGACAACATGCACCATCATTTAGATTGGTCTATTTGGAGCCATTCAGATCATCATGAAGCAGACAGAAAAACAAGAAGAGAAAAAAATCAACTCGAAATAAATACTTTGTGAGTTATTAAAAAAAATACAATGAACAAGAAACTACATCATTAATATGAACTGAAACGATGATTCTGACTGTATTACATGGAGACTCAAATGTTTCTATGAAAATTTCATGCAATAGATTTGGATTGAATGAAATGAATTATTGATTTTGTTATGGTGAAAAAAAGGTACAAGTGAGAATGAGAGAAGACCAGAAAATGATGATGATGATGATGATGATGATAGGAAAGAAAAAGAAATGGGATGATCTATGGAAGAGAGGGTGGGGTGAGTGGAATAAAAAAAACGAATAAAATTCTCATCGTTTGCACTTAGAATGCTTAATGAAATTGGGAAGAGAAGGAATCGAAAAATTTGGAATGCAAATCATTTATACGATATCATTCATTCAATTTCATCATTGATTCATGACACACCGAGAGAGAAGTAGGAAGAGAGAGAGAGAGGGTCACATGAAGTGATGAAAGTTGAAAAAAGCCGGTAGATTGATTATGTGATCTCCAATTGATACAAGAGGAGGTGGTGGAGTAGGAAGAGGAGGAGAGATGATTACTTTGCTGACCAACTTGAAGTGGGAGTGATTTTTGGAGTTACCAATGAAAACTAATTTCCATGACAATATAATCAAATCTGATCGATTGGATTAATAAGATAAAATAATAAGATGAATTTTCAAAATTAATCCATTATCACTTCTTATGTAATATTCATGCATGGTGATGGTCAATTTTCATGGATCAATCAATATTTGTCCAAAGATCAGCTTCAAAGTGAAGTTATAACAATGAATAGAAAATGTTAATTGAAACTTGTATCGATACTTTAAAATGTCCAATTCATTTGGTAAATTGTTTCTATTAATTGTTGTGATAACCTTTTCATGGGAATTGAATTCCTTTGAGTTTTACTTGATTAGATGAGAGTCTATTTGAGCTTATTATTGGACAGAATAAGTGAAAATGAAAATTCTCTGGACATTTGAATGAACGATAATTGACAAAACCACCAGAGTATTTTCATCTAATTTTTATTTCTCCTTTTTATCATTCATTTGTATCTCTTTTTTTCTATGTGTCTCCAGTTACTTTTATTCTGAATACATTTGAATATCTATCAACTCACTAGAACTTTTTCTTTTTCTCTTTCTCTCTCTATTTTGTTCAGTAACAGATCAGAATTTAATCGATTGTCAATGGGTTGAGAAAAACAAATTTTCTGCTGGACTTGTCTGGATAATGGTTATTTGAGTATCTTCTTTATCTTCCTAATCTTTATCCTCTTTCTAACACATTTTATTCCTTTTCCATCTAAACTAAATTTTCTAATAGAACTTTTTTTTTCTTCTCCAATTTTCTTTCTGTGCATAATCATTCTTCTTCTTCTTTACTATCATCATAGGCATCTTGTCTCTCTCTCTCTCTCTCTCTCTCTCTCTCTCTCTCTCTCTCTCTCTCTCTCTCTCTCTCTCTCTCCCTTTTATCTCTATTTTCTTTTACTCTCTTGTCTTGAACAAGAAGAATTTAGATGATAATAGAAAAAAAAGCTTCTCACTATTGATAAAATATCTTCCAAGATCATCACTCAACATTCAACGATAAACAGAATCAATAGAATTTTAAATTATCGAACTATTAATGTTATCAGAAAATTATCGATCTTATTCATTTTCGATGCATTTCAATTTTCTTAACTAAACTTTTTTTCAGAACTTTTCTTCCTCGATAGTTTTGTACAAACTCAAGTGGCAAGAAGATAGATCTCTTTATCCATGGTGTTTGCAATGATAATTTAAAATCTATTCTAATATGGATTTCAAATTGATCAGAATGAACTTTTCTCTCTCTCTCTTTCATGTTATTGTGATTTGATTGATATGGGATAGGAATTAAATAATCTACAATCAGAAAATAAGTAAATAACAAGGACTAGGAATCAAAGAGTTGAATGAAATAAATTAAATGAAAAGAAATCATTCATTCTGTTTCTCTGATAAAATAACGAATACAGTTAAACGGACAGTTTAACCTATTAATAGAAATTGAAACTAATCAACTGTCATACTGACGAAGAAGCAGTTCCGAAGTCAATATACACTCTCAAAAATTTTGATGGAAACATTGAACTTTACTTTTATACAGCCAAACGAAATGAGTTTGAAGGTAATTTTTTTATCATTCGTGCAGCAAAGGTGATAACGACAGTTAGATAATCAAGACATTCAAATTTACGTTCAAACACGTTTACGTACATTCAAATTGATAAGATTTTCTTATCGCTTTCGATGCGCAAATGATATAAAATTACCCTCATACTCATTTCATTTGGCTGTATTTTGTTAATGTGTAAGGGAAGGTAAGCTGCTCTCACCCCTAAGTTCACATCATCATCAACAACCAACAAAATCAAAGGTTGATTAAATGTCACCTTAATCAAAAGGGTATAAAATACAAGCTTGTTTAAGACAAGACAGTCAGTTATGTGAACCAGTTGATTTTCATTGTTGTTAAACTAAATCTCTTCAATTAATATAATATATTTATACTTTAAGCTACTTTGTTCTTATTGTGTATTGCTCTACATTAAATTTAATCTTCATTAATTAATCGTTAATTGCTCATTTGTGTTGTGATTTGAGATTGGCCCCACTTTAAAGATTTCGGTAATTGAGTGTTCCTACCAATTCACACTCTTACAAATGGAAAAACCTACAAGTCAAAGGGCGAATAGAAAAGGAGATATACAAATAGAGAGTTTAAGATCACCTCGAACTTTGGTAAGCTCTGAAGAATAAGGAAATGTTTTCCATTAGAAAAGATAAAGAAGAACGTATGAATGAGATAGAAAGTGTGATTCGAAATATTATTGCTGAATGGAAGAGGAAAAAGCTAAATGGGTCGAGATGAGTCCGAGCGTAACAAAAGATGAAGACAAGAAGATGAAAGTTCATTGAGGTAAGAAAACAGATTATCCATGTATATTATTTCAACTAATCTATTATAACAATAATAATATCTACTGATAACTTATAGAATTGGTTTCGTTTGAGAGCTGATGAGGATAAAGAAACTGGAAGATAATGTTAATAGATGAAAATGTATCGTAAGTAATTAAAAGTAAATTGTATTCTCTTGTGGGTGGAAGATAAAAGATAAGGTATGGGTAGAGGAAGATTGAGTGAAATGTTAGCTAGATAAATTCTGCAAGTGATTCATTTTCCTATTGAGCCATTAATTGCCTTACGAAAATTGAGACATCTTTTCAATGATTCAGGAAAACAGGTGATTCAATAAACA